>NC_090121.1:640000-1262500 GCF_023973825.1 Plasmodium brasilianum
ATATAAATTTAAATATAATGGAGAAACCAAAAAAATTGTAGTAAAAATTATTCTATTTGTTTTTAATATATATTAAAATAATATATTTATATTTATATACACTTTTTTTTTTTTTTTTTTTTTTTATTATTTAAATTTTTTTAAATAGAAAATGTTAAATCATTGAACAAAATTTGTGTACAGCCTTCTTTCACATTATATATATTTATGCAGTAATTGAACTTATTTGAAGGGGAAAAAAAAAAGTGAGCATATAAAATAAAGAAAAATAAGGAAGATAAGTAAAGAATAAAAGCAAAGAACAAATATAAGGAACAAAAGAACAAAAGTAAAAAGAAAAAAGAAAAAAGAAAAAACGAAGAAAAAATTAAATTAAAATGAACATACATTGCTGAAAAATTTATCCCCTCACAGGTTGATAGTTAATTTCATGTTCAGTTGTGCTTTTATCTTATTTTGAAAAAATAATTTGTCCCTTTTATTATAAATATTGTAAAAAATTAACTGTTCTAAGAGTTAATTTAAAGAGTTGCTTTTCAAGTTAATTTTTAAAAAGGGTGTTTAAATAATAATTCTTTTGTTTAAATTATACTCAAAAGGAAGGACATTATATGTATATATTTATATATATATAAATGTTTATGAAGGTTTCTCACTTCTTGCAAAGGAAAGAAAAGAGCATAGTTAGTCTGCACAGAAGTTATATATATATAGTTATATATATATGTATATGTACGCACACACAGGCAGGAAATTTACAGTATTTGTTCCAGCTATAATAATTAACTAATATACTCACGCGAAGGAAGAATTATAACTTCTGAAGATATAAATTCTCAAGTACAGAAAACGAAAGAAAATAAACGAAACATTATTAATTAAAGGAAGCAAAACGTAGTCAAGTAATTACAAAAATGAAAGAAAATCGAATCTCATCTTTTTTGTAATGCACTGTTTTTACCCCATCATTGAGCTTAATTGTTTTAAATGTGTTTTTCCATATTTACATTAGAAATTATGTTTAATGTGTTAATTTTTTATTTTTATTGACCATTTAATTTTTTGTACTTAGTTATAACATCAAGTTGAATCTCATTAGCACACAACATACATACATACATACAGATACCGATGTAGATTGGCATGTACATGTGGAAATGTATACATATGTACACTCGCTGTTTCTTCTTTTAATAATTTTTCAAGTATTTATCTGTTTATCCTTCACTTTCTGTTCTCTTTTATAGAATGCATTTCATAACTAAGATGGGAAGAAAGGCAAAAGCCGCTGCAACGGGAGTACAGGAAAAGAGTGAGAATGAAAATGCAACTTTGACAAATAACATAAAAGAAAATGCACCAAATGATAAAAAAGCAGGAGGATCGAAACTAAACGATAAAAATGAAAAAAATGAAAACAACGAAAAGAACGAAAAGAGTGCTAAGAGCAATAAGAATATGCAGAATGACAAGGGTATGAAGAATGATAAGAAAACGACAAACAAAGGAACCGAGCTAACGGCAAATGTGCAACTAAATGGAAGTATTCAGAAAAAAAAAGAGAATGATATAGAAGGAAAGAAAGTTAATAATAACGTGGAGGAAAAATGCATAATAAAGGCAAAGGACAAAGGAGGAAACAGAAATAAGAGCACCAACCAAAATAATAAAAATAATAACAATAATAATAATAATAATAATAATAATAATAGCAATAATAGCAATAATAGAAATAATAGCAATAATAGAAATAATAGCAATAATAGAAATAATAGCAATAGTAATAGTAATAACAATGACGTCAACGCTCAACATAATAACGCCGCGCAAAAGAAGAAGAAAACGAACAAGAATGCAAAGAAGGACGAAGGTGTGAACAAACCAAATGAAGATGGGGGGGAGGAGAAGAAAATAAATGAAGATCAATCCCAATCGAAAGGTAATAAGAATTCGAAGAAAAATGAGGAGGGTAGGAGGAAAGAGAAAAATGAAAATATGAACGGTGCAGGTAGTAATAAGAATAATATGGAAAAGAACAAGGAAGATAAAAAAGAAGAGGGAAAAAGGGAAGATGGAAATAAGAAGGACATGAAAAAAGAACTGAAATTAAAAGAAGATGAAAGAAAGAAGATTGAAAATGAGCTAAATAAGAAATTTTTAAAATTAACAAAACAAGATAATTATAAAAATATAAATGATAAAATCGAAGCGGAGGTCAAAAGGAACAGCGAATTTGAAACGCTTATTAGTAGTATAAATACGTCCATATTAAAAATCAATACACAAACACCAAGGCCAACTAACGTAAAACTATCTTCAACCGACATTGAGAATAAATGTAAGGAAGCAAAATTAAAGAAGAAGAAAATAAATCCAAAAAATGTTGAAGAAATGGAAGAAGTAAATACATATATAAATTACTTAGAAGAACAATTGAATTTAACAAAAAATTATGAAAATTTTAAAAACTTTCAAAATCGTTTAAATACATTGAAAAAATCATGTGAAGAAAAATTAAAAGAAAATTTAAAAAGTTTAAATGAAATAAAAACGCAAGAAAAAAAATTAAAATATGTAGACAAAATTATAAAAATGAAAAGAGAAAAACAAAATATCGTAATAAAAGAATCAGATATAATTAATAAAGAATTTTCTCTTTCAAATGATAAATATACTACCTTAGTTAAACCATACAATTTTATTAATAGAATACAGAGTAAATATTTTGTATATGTAGACAAAGTAAATAACAACAATTATGAAAACAAGATATCTTTATATATATCAGGTTGTAAGGACGATATTGAAAATTTTATATCCTATATAAAGAATATAGATTTTACGGAAAAAAATTGTGTACTATTAAGTAATAAAGTATTTAAAATAATGTTAAATTCATGTGATAGAAGTTTTAAAAAATTGGAAGAAGATACGAATGTATTTATTCATATAGATAATGATACCTTATATTATTGTGGTATGAAAAATGATGTGGAAAATTTAAAGGAATTAATAGATAAAGCTATAAATGAGAAAAATACTAGTACGAAAAATGTATTTAAAACTATTAAGCTAGATTCAGTTTTAGCAAGAGGATTTAACAAAGGTTTATTAAAAGAAATAGAGAATAAAACTAATACATTAATACGAATGAATTATGATGCAAAAACTTTTGACGCTTCAGCTACAATTAAAGGAACTAAAAATAGTGATATTGAAGAAGCAGAAGAAAAATTAAATGATATTCTTAAAAGTTTAGATTCCGAATTTGTAGAATTTGAAGAAAGAGAAATATTTGCCTTATATAAAAAATGCACGTATGAATTAAATGAAATAAGAAAAAATTTAAATCTTTTTGTTATTCGTCATGATAATGGTATTAGTTTAGTAGGTAAAAATGAGAATATTCAAAAAGCATTAGAGATTTTAGATTATGCAAAAAATATTATTTCAAGCAAATCAGTTAAAAAAAAGCTTACAGAGGAAGAAGCTTTTTTATTTAATGCTAATTATAGAAATCAGATAAAAACAAAAACTGGTGCAGAGGTAAAAATATTTAATAAAAGTAATTATAAAGAATTAAATATAAGTGGTAATAAAAATGATATTGATAATGCAATACAAATGATTGATGATTTATTAAAAAAAAGGAAATGCACCCAAGTCGAAATTAACGAAAAAGTTATTGCTTTATTACTCTCCTCCAAAGCACAAAAAATTAAAGAAATTGAAAAAGATACATCTACAAGTATACAAATTAATAAAACTAGTCATGTAGCTCAAATTTATGGGCATGAAGATAACATACACCTAGCAAAGGATATTTTAGAAAATCTCGTTCAGTCAGAAGAGAAAGAAGCTAAATACATTCCAAATAATTTATATGTAACTGTAGAAATGAATGTTGATACAGAACAAATTGGTAGTATTATAGGAAGAAAAGGAAGAACAATAAATAAAATACAAGAAGAAACGTTAGCTAAAAAGATTCATATTGATAAAGAAAATAAAAAAATTTTCATACATGGGACACAAAAAACGGTAGATTTAGCACAAAAAGAAATTTTGAAAATTTTAAGTAGAAGTAAAGAAGATAATGCTTATTATGATCGTTATAATAATAAACCTTCTAGCAACAATTCCCCCTCATCACATAGAAAGACACATAACAAAAGCACAAGATCATCAGAAAGAGGAGGAGGAAGGTCAAATCATCGATCCACCTCATCCAAAAATGGTGTATATATAAATACCAGTGATGAAAAGGCATTCCCAAGTCTTCACGATGTAACTAATATTCAGTCCAAAAAAACAAAAAAAGCAATTAACCAAGCAAATATAAAAAGACAGGACGACCAGCAAGCAGAAGTTACTAATGAGAACTGATCAGAAATAGTTATTACACATACGCGTACACACTCCCCCTCCCTAACTTAGCCTTTTTTTTTTTTTTTTCTTCGCTACACATCCTTGCTTATATTAGTTGCCTCATATATATGTGCGCACATGCTTGTGCATGTGGATACGTCAATATATGCTACTACTTGTTATAGGTGCGTACATGTACGTACGTATGTATGCGAGTATGCATGTATGCGTATATGTATGTGTGCGTGTATCCGTGTATGCCTATATGTCTGTACGTACGTGTGTTTTCCTTTTAATATTTATTTATTTTAAAATTTAGGGCATATATGTGCATTCAATTCATTTTATACAAGCGTATTGAGTTATTGCACCAGAAGTGGAAAACAAGAATTCTATAAAGAAAAAGCAATAAAACTTTAAAAAAAAAAAAAAGTAAAAATGAAAAAAAAAAAAAAAAGAAAAAATTAAAAAAAATAAATAAGTTAAAAAAAGAAAAAAAAAAAAAAAAAAAAAAAAATGTTAAAAATTAAAAATTGAAATATAGAAAAAACGAAAAAGATTATATATATAGTATAAATACAAAAATATTGTACATGCTAGGGCCAACAAAAAAAACGCAAAAAGCAAAAAATAATATATATATTTAGCTGTGTGTAAGGGCCTGTGCGTTTGTATATTCCATATTCACACATAATGTATACATATAATATATATATAAATTTCTTTTCCATATTTATTTATTGTATTGTTTTAATTTTAAACATTTAAATTAAAAATGCACTTTTTTTATAATAAATTCTTATACTAAAATAAATTTTGAACTAGAATATTTTCAACTTTTCCATACAGAATTATGAGCTTATTCAATTTACGAAAAATATTAAAATAAAAAAAAAAAGCAATATGTATGTATGTATGTATGTATGTATGTATGTATGTATGTATGTATGTATGTATGTATGTATGTATGTATGTATGTATGTATGTATGTATGTATGTATGTATGTATGTATGTATGTATGTATGTATGTATGTAATGTATGTAATGTATGTATGTATGTATGTATGTAATGTAATGTATGTATGTATGTATGTATGTATGTATGTATGTATGTATGTATGTATGTATGTATGATGTATGTAATGTATGTATGTATGTATGTATGTATGTATGTTATGTATGTATGTATGTAATGTATGTATGTATGTATGTATGTATGTATGTTATGTATGTATGTATGTATGTATGTATGTATATGTATGTATGTATGTATGTATGTATGTATGTATGTATGTATGTATGTATGTATGTATGTATGTATGTATGTATGTAATGTATGTATGTAATGTATGTATGTATGTATGTATGTATGTATGTATGTATGTATGTATATATGTATATATGTATGTATGTATGTATGTATATATGTATGCATATATATATGTATGTACGTATATATGTATGTATGTATGTATGTATATATGTATGTATATATGTATCTATGTATATATGTATGCATATATGTATGTATATATGTATGTATGTATATATGTATGCATATATGTATGTATATATGTATGTATGTATATATGTATGCATATATGTATGTATATATGTATGTATGTATATATGTATGCATATATGTATGTATATATGTATGTATGTATATATGTATGCATATATGTATGTATATATGTATGTATGTATATATACTTTTACGTATTATCCTTATATGTAAGCTTGCACAACTCTCTGTGACACCTGGCAGCATACGTTTTTATATTTTATTTTGGTTCACTATTTCAAGAAGTGAAGCACGTAAAAAGATATGAAAACTTAAAATACGTTTGTACTTACACATTTAAACATGCTTATACATATGCATACTTATTTATATATAGATATACACTCTTTTGTTATGTGTTTACTCTTTTGAGGTGTCTGACAATTTTATAAATTTGTTATATGTACTACCTTATGTATACATGTAAACATGTGTCATATACACTTATGCGCACTTTGAAATTTTATAAAGTAGTAAACGGAATAAACTTAGAAAATAAAAATAAAAATATGGTGTTATTATATAAAAATACGTATTTTAAAATAGTAAATTAAAATATGTTGTGTAGTTTTCTATCTATCTTTCTTTTTTTTTTTTTTTTTTTTTTATTTTTTACTTTTTTTTTTTTTTTTTTTTTTTTTCATTTTTACTTTTTTTTTTTTTAAAACATTTTTAAACGCAAATTAAGTTTAATTAAAATATTAAAATAAAATGTAAGTTTTACAACAACAGTATAGGATAGTAGCAATTATAACTAGTATATATAAATAGCGCACACTATCTTTTATTGTTATAATTTTTTAAAAATAAAGAGGAAAAAATATTTGGCTGATATCATTTTTTTTTTTTTTTTTTTTTATATTTATAACTAGAAACAAATTAACCAAAAAAAAAAAAACCAATTAGTTATAATGCAAAATAAGAATAAAATTAAAACATATATTTAAAAATATTGAAACGCAACAAAACGCAATAAAATAAAGCACAGTAATGTTTGATAATGAAGGAATATAAAAAGCGTTGATAAAATTGCTGGCTATTTTTTAACGTGCTGAAAATGCTTCGTTAATATCATCATTTTATCAGTGGCATCATGAAGACTAGCCAAAAAATTGTCTTTGTCCCACCTGCTCCATTTTCTACTCATTTTATTTAGACAAAACTGAAAATGGGAGAAATAATAAATATATTTTCATTTAAAGAAATAGGTTTACCAAATATGTACACATTTAGACCCCTACATTATTTGCACTTAATTTTATACACTTATATATAAATATAAAATGATAGACACATTATTGTATATACATGTATTTATATATGCGGGTAATGAATCGTACTAATATATAAATTTTAAAATTGTACAATTAAAGATTATATATATATATATATATATATATTTTTTTTTTTAATACACTTTCCCATAATAACTTCATATTATAAAAAAGTCCTCGTATGTTCAACATGAACAAAAACATAACTGCATAAATATTATAACACATTTATATAACATAACATATACGTTGTTAATGTTTAATATTATATGTATGTGGTCACCTCGAAATTAGATACATCAGGAATATACCTCGACGATTTTAACTTTTTAATTATATTTAAATAATTACAAATACTATTCAGTAAATGCTCTTTTGTTAAATGAAAATTTTTGTAGAATAAGTATGAATGGGCTAAGAATTCTGACAGAAAAAAGAAAAAAAGAAAAAAAGAAAAAATTAAGAATTATGAACTATGAATTATGAATTATGAATTATGAATTATTTGAATGGGGTACTAAGGCTTTTCCACTGTTTTGTCTACGTTATATATTTTTAACATAACTTTGTGTAACTAAACTTTATTAAAAATTATTTATGAAAATGAACTGATAGCAATCCTATCACCGGCAAACTTTTTGCTAGTCTTTCTAAAATATGCTCTTTTTTAATATGTGTACACATGTATACATAAACGTATACGAATATATACATATATATATATATATATATATATATATATATTGTTCTTATTATTACTTAATTTATCCCTTTTAAATAGTTCTTCCAGATGTGCAATGTATTCTCGACCATATTGGCTAACGGTTATATCGTCCGAGTTCTGACAAAGGGGTAACAAAATGAAACTTATATAGGAACACAAATGCATATATATGCGTACACACGAATGCACGTGCACATAATTTCATGAAGAAATCCTTTTTTTTTTTTCAAAAAAAAAAGCATTACTTCAACCACAGATGTCAAATACATGATATCATCGTAAAGATGATTCGTTAGTAACATGGGTCCTGTGTACGTAAGGAGAGAAAAGTCCTTGCAATTTAGGAAAAATTCATCGATTTTTAAAAAAATGTTATACAAGTCTATGAGGAATTGCATAAAGATCTGTGAAAGTAATGGAAGATAAATGAAGATGAGTTAACTGCTTCTAACAGAAATGTGCATAATATATATACATATATATATATATATATATTCATATTTTTTTAAAAAGTGGTCTTTCTTTAAATTATATATACCTGTCTGCTAAAATTAGAATTATAATCATTAATGTGTTTAAATATTTCTCGAAATTTTTCCCTCTCTTTTAATTTCTCATTTTCTATTTTGGCTAGCTTTGGAAGTACTTCACTTCTAACGAAAAGGCTTCAAAAAAAAAAAAAAAAAAGGGGAAAATAACACAGACACACGTATGGGCATAATTGTATATATATATATATATATATTATATATATATGCATACACGAAACATAACCTGAATATGAACTATTATAACTCATTATTATACACAAAACAGAATATTTACAGCAAAAACTCACAGATTTTCATGGTAATTATAAGCATCCCTTATATTATAGTTGATATTATTTTTATCATTCCCACTTCTTTTTCTATAATCATTTATTCTTTGTATTTGTATATCTCTAAAATTAATAAATTTTTTTGCTTTAAGACGATATTTTTTCCTACATTCAAAATTTTTTTTTATGAAAAGTAAAGTTTTTTTGGTATTTTCTTTATGTAAATTATAGTAAATCTTTTCATTATGTACATTAGAAAAAAGTGTAATAATCAAGAATTGAAATAATATTATATTAATCATGTTTTAATTTCTCCTTGGTCTTGTAAATGTTAGCATTTTAAATGTGTTAGCATTTTAAATGTGTTAGCATGTTAATTGGTTAGCATAATAAATTTGTTGACACTTCAAACATGTCAGCATATATCTTGGCATATTAATTTTTCATTTTTTGTACCATAAAAAAAATGTACATTTATTCTGACTTTTCCAAGTATATATTTTTAAAAATACTAAAGTAAGAAATTATGATTTTTCAAGAATATATGTATACATTTTCATTTTTAATTTTCATACAATTCAATCTTTATGTAACCATTTCCTAATAAATTATGTAAAGAGTACTGCGTAATTGATTTTCACGCTCATCAAAATTTTGAAATAATTACAGTTATTTGAATATATAGCTTAATGCGAAAATTATTACAAGTTTTTTTTTTTTTTTTATTTCTCACTATGAAAATACGTTTAAGTATACATAACACATATTCATGTATATACATATTCACATATATATATATATATATATTTGTACCATGGTATATTCCATTCAAGGCAAATTCTTATAATAATATTTTAAAAGCTACTTGTTTTGTAATTCATTATTTTAGTTCTTCCATATAAGTACATTCGTGTTTCATTTTTATTGTTTCCATTTTGATTTTTTCATAAAGCCACAATTTATATGCTTTTATTTTGATCTTATTTCCTCTTTATTTTAACATAATTTAGAACATGCCGAATAACAATATGTTGGAAAGGATTAAAAGAAAAAAAAAAAAGAAAGAAAGGAATAGAAAAGAAGAAAATAAATCTAGTTTATATAGATACACAAAAAAATTTATTTAATGTTTTTGTATTTATATTTTATATGCATCCTCTTTCTTTTTATGTTTTTGTTCTAGCCAATTGTTGAAAGTGTGCATAGGCCCCTGTTTACCTGATTTAAAATAAATCTAAGATATTTAATTATATTAAATTGAGTTACATTACAGGGTAAAACATTTCCACGCAGTCAATTCGAGTTACTCCTTGTACCAAAAAATTAGGAAAAGTGGAACAAAAGGTAGAAACAGAAGAGAAAGGACAAAATAAACGCAAAAAAAGCAGCTGAGCAAAAAGGGGAAACTACTTGCACAGTGCACATTTAGAGTTGTTACAAAAACAGTAAAAAGAGCGCACACAAATTTGACAATGCACGATGAAAGGGTAAACATGAAAAATGGGGATTTACTTAATCAGAAAAAAAAAATTAAAATACACATTAGTTCATATTTATAAACAAAGCCAATCCCATAAATATAAAAAGAATATAAAACTTCGACATTTACACCCTTTTATAAATCACAAAGAATATTTTTTGACCAAAAAAACAAAAAAGAAAACCAAGCCAATATCAAATTTACCATGCTTCAATTTAATAAAGAAGAGGACAAGAAAAATTGTTTAAACCAAAGTGATAATATTTTAGTATTAACAGGTCAGGTAAATGAAGAGGTTAAAGAGCTGAAAAAATATGAACAGGTTAGGCATGGGGAAATTTTGAATAGTGGATTGTTAAATAGGACAGAAAATAAAAATATAAGGGAAAATAGAATGGAAAATAGAAATGAAGAAGAGAACACACACGAGGAAGAAGTTCAAAATTTGGAAAATCCAAATGAAGAAGAGAATAAAAGTCTCAGTAAAGATAAAAACTTAACTAGCGAAAAAGGGAAAAAAAATAAAAAAGAAACAAATGTAAATTTTATAGTTCAATACAACAGGTATAAACCTACGAGGATACATGTTTCTAAAAAAAATAATAATACCCCTGTTGTAAAAAAAAATACAAATCAATATATAAATTGTAATTTCAGATATTATGTAAAAGAAAAAAATTATTTAATGCAAAATATAGATGATAATATAAAGTGGGAACAAATCGAAAAAGTTGATTATATCACATTTGATAATACCTGCTTAACCTGTCCAATATGTCTTGAAAATAATATTATATCTCCAAGAATAACAAAATGTAGACATATATTTTGCTTTTTTTGTATTTTGAAATATTTTATTGATGAAGAGAAGAAAACATGGAAAAAATGCCCAATCTGCTTTGAAATAATTAATGAGAATGATTTGCGTGTTGTTAAATTTCATTATGTCAAGAATTATAAGATTAAGGATAATATAAATATGTGCTTATTATATACAGAAAATAAGAAAATTAACTTAAAATCAGATAGATTATATTTCAATAACACTTTTAAAATTACCAATAATAATTTTGTAAAAAATAATAAAAATATAGATTATAAATATATTGTAAACATTGATAATATGAACAAAAATTTAACTACTTATAGTCAAAATCATTCGGATAAAATACTAAAATTAAATTTAAATTTAGGCATACAGTTTTCGAAACTATTTTATATATATAACCCTCTCTCTATTTGGTTAAAGGATTTAACAATTTTTAATTTTATTCTGACAAATAAAAAAATGAAATTTTTTGCATCAGATGAAAATGTTATAATAAAGGCTATATCAAATATTAAATTAAAAATCAGTGAGTACCTAAATATTCCGATAGACAAATTGAATCCACAGTTGAATATCGATGAAAACTCCTTCAATTGCTTTTATTTATATGATAACTTGGCACATGACGTTTACGTAATACACTATTTATCTCTTTGTGCTTTTTGAAGAAACGGAAAGAAGTGCACATAGGAAAAACTTGCACATACGTACATGCATATATTTATATGCATATATATTTATATACATATATATATATATATATATATATGTGCATAATTTGAAGTAACCCAGGGCAGATCTAACAATGGTGCACCATGCTTATTTTTCCTATTCGTATCATTATTTAACCATTATTATATCATAGTTTGTCCTTTCCATTGTTATTTACAGGATAGCATTGAACAAATAAAAAAAGAAATGATGCTAGAAGTTGAATTTTTGAAGAACCAAAAAGAGCTAACAGATAACAGATGCAATGTGGAAATTGAGAAAAATAATAACGAAAAGTCGGAGAACTTAAAATATTTAGATCGTTAGTGTTAAAAGGAAAGAAAAACATAAGAAAATATAGCTAAAAAAAGCTGTATTAAAGCAAATTATAGTAAAGTAAAAGCTATATGTTTATTAATGTATCAAAATTTGCATCACCAAAAAATTGATACTTGCACATATTAAAATTTTTACTACATTTATTTATAGAAATATATTTTTATCAGTGTATAGATGGTCAGTGTATATTTCTAGACCCGTTTATTTTGAAGTAAATTTTGAAGAAATGGTGTAACAATTTGTATACCGTAATATATGATTTTATATTCGCGTAAGTATGCAAATATGTACATTTTAATATCACTATTCAGATTGATTATGTTGCACATCTCCCATTTTTCTTTTACAAGATTGCTCTTTTTTGAATGTGATAATGACATGAACAGAATGCCAAAATTCTTGTGCAACAGACAAATTACGTACATTGAGTCCTTTGAGCTAGATGAAAAAATCCGAAGGAGGTATCACTTAATTATGCACATACGTGTATATGTATACGTACATACATATATATATGTATATATGTATATATATGTATATATGTATATATAATATATATGTACTTTTCAGTTTCCGTTCATTTCCTTCTATTAACAATCTTTTTTTTTTTTTTTTTTTTTTTTTTTGTAATAACAGGAATACCATTTTATCGCACTTACCGTTGGGTGTTAACGTTTTGTTTGTGTCGTTAAATATAGGTTATACTATTTAGGAGGTTTCTTTTTTTTTATTTTGCTACCATATGAATGAACATGTGAATATATGTTCATATGTGTAAAGATATATTTATATGTTTGTAGGCAATTTATATGTTTATATATGTAAGTGTTTAAACGCGTATTATGTATTTGATGTTATTTCTTTTTCTATTTCCTTAGATGATATCCTGTCCAAAAGAACCAAAACGTATTTTTCAGTAACTTAAAAAATTATGATAAAGAATATAGTCATTTTTTTTTTTTTTTTTTTTTACATTTTTTTGTTATTATAATATTTTTTTTTTTTTTTCTATCCATTTGTCACTTTTGTGTCTACATAATTTAGAAAGAAATATCTGAAAGGAAAAAGAAACACCTTACCATTTTGAAAAAAAAAATTAAGGAGGAGAAATATTTCAAACTATTAGCCGTAATTAATTAAAATAAAAGAAGAAAAAAGAAAACGAAAATTTTAACACATATATATAAATACGTGAATATGATTTCAACAGGATGAAGAAATTAACAGAAAAGAGAAACGTTACTGGAACCTGCCCAACAACACAATAAGCATACAAAATGATTCACTCAGCGCAAGTTCTAGTTCTCTGAGGTATGGAAGAATATGAAGAGACAATATCTGAGTATATGCATATATGTTTGTTCGTATATATATATATATATATACATGCATTAACAAACAAATATATATATATACCCACACGTACATTTATACACATATATGTGCTTGTGAATAGTAATGCGGGTATTACTATCAACAAGGTTAATTAAATCTGATATTGTTAATATTTAGTACAATTTGTTTTTTTCCCTTTTTTATGGAATTTTAATAAGATACTCAAATTATATGGAGGAAAAAAAATATATCCATGAAGAATTACCCACTGATGCAATGTTACAATATGATCACTGTATAATGAGTAAAGGATTGGTTAATATGAACGCATTGGACGAGAAGCACAAAAGTGATGATAAGGTTTATGTTCCAAATAATGCAATTAAGAAAAATATAAATAATACTTCTAAAAAAAAAAATGAAAATAAGAATAATGGAAAGCATAAGAATATTAAAACTGATTTTAATAGCTCTGAACCATTAAACGTAAAGGACAAAAATAATCAATTGCCGAAAAGGAGTTTTCTTGAAATAGCTAAAAAAAAATGTGATATTAATAATATAAAATGTGAAATTCCCCAAGAGAAAGAACAAAAGTTATCCATTGGCTCTGGCTCACTTAGCATTAATTTGATAGACTTAATCAATAACAAAACATCAAAAAAAAAAAAAAGAAAATAAGGAATTTTTTAAAGAATGTCAAGGTATTACTGTTGTTTCATCTGAAAATAATATCTCTATTTGTATTTTAATAATTTGCATTTTTAAATTAATTTTTTTTTTTTTTTTTTTTTCCGTAAACGAATAAGTCTATATTTGTACTTATGTACGTGTATGTAAATATATAATATTGTTACTTCTCAATTGGCTAACTCGCTTTGCTCACGCAAGTATTTATGTTTTTCCTTATGCCTGTCTTTTTATATTTTATAAATAAATATATTTTTACTGTCTTTTTCTTTTGTTTTAAAATTATTAGATCCTAACACAGGATACTCATCATGTTTAACCTCATACACCATTTTTCATACTATTATTTTTGACATGTATTTTGAATTACAAACAAGGTCTTAATTTTTCTTTGCCGCATAAATTTCTTTCTATTTTTCTGCTTCTCTCCTTTTATCATAATGTTATTTGTTTTTTCATACATCTGTTTTTCTTTATGAATGGAATATTTAAAAGTTATGAATTGCAATTTGTTTTTTTTTTTTGTTTTTTTTTTTTATTATCTGTCTTTTTTGTGTAATGTGTTTTAAAACATATATACACATATATACACATATATACACTTATATATACATATATATACATATACACACATATATACACATATATATACATATATATACATATAAATACATATATATGTATGTGTGTGGGCGTGTTCGCACGCTATACAACATATGACTTTTTTGTAAACGGTAAAATTTTAATTACATCGAGAAAAATTTTTATTTTATGTGTAAAACATAATATGCAACATATTTTAATAGTAAGAAAAAAAAAAAAAAAAAAATGCGGAATATTTATGTTTCCCGATAAAAGATACCCAATGCATACTTGAACATCATGTACGTTGCAGCATTAGCCAAATCCTTTTGTCATAGCTGATAAGGAAAACGAATAAATAAGAAGTGCGGTTAAGTGGTTAATAAATACAGAATTAGAGGAGAAAAAAATGGAAGACGTTAACTGTTAAAAAATAGGACAAATGAGAATTAAAAAAAAAATAATAAAAAAAATACTTATACATATACATATACTTATACATATACATATACATATACTTATACATATACATATACATATACATATACATATACATATACATATACATATACTTATACATATACATATACATATACATATACATATACATATACTTATACATATACATATACATATACATATATATATACTTATACATATACATATACATATACTTATACATATACTTATACATATACTTATACATATACATATACATATACATATACATATACATATACAT
This sequence comes from Plasmodium brasilianum, assembly GCF_023973825.1. NCBI lineage: Eukaryota > Apicomplexa > Aconoidasida > Haemosporida > Plasmodiidae > Plasmodium > Plasmodium brasilianum. Next base: position 655,460 of record NC_090121.1, read on the forward strand.
ATGCTTATACATATACATATACATATACTTATACATATACATATACATATATATATAACAGTATCGCTTATGTATAACTATATTTTCATAAATATTTTCTTCGTTCAATGCTAAAAGTATACAGGTCATACCTTTTCAACGGTTTATAAAAAAAAAAAAAAAGCGCAAATCCGGGGTATATAGAATAAGAATTCATTTTTATAGTTAGAGTATATTTCTCCAAATTTCATAAAATTAAAAAAAGAGAAAAAAAAAAAAAAAAAGGTCATTATTTTTATTTAAAAAATTAAAAAAAACAGTAATTAGTTAAATAATCAAAATCTAAATAACAGTATAAACAAAAATTGTTTATATTAATTTTCGAATAAACGTTAAACGGTGTTATATATTATGAAGCTAAAATATAATATTACATAACTCATAAGTTTACGTGTGAATATATATACGTATACACAGTACACATTTAATTCTTTAAATCACAACAAAATTCAAGAATGCATGTTCGTAGTAAATGGGAACGAATACGTGTATATTATATATTTGTTCACGTATAATGGTATGCATGGTAAAAATAGTACACAGTTAGTCCGACTTGCCAATATTTTCTAAATGTTTTTTCTCTAAAAAGGCCTGCTTTGAGGCTTCCAATTTATCCTTCAGCTGAATATAAAACATAATGTTATTATTTTCCAGCCCTTTTGCAAATGATTTTTCTTCAATTTTTTTTCCAAGTATTGCTATTTTATCATCAAGAAGCTTAATTTTTTCCTCATTCGTAAAAGAGGAATATAATATATGCGCCCTTTGTTTTTGTGTTATATTTTCACCATCTTCCTGAACATTTTCTTCAAACTGTTCTTCATCTTCTCCTAAGAATTCAAATGAATCTTCCACCAATTTTCTGTAAACTTTGTCTACTTTAAAAATTTTAGTATTATCACTTTTTTCGCCCCTTACTTCATACCCTAATTCCTTGTACAAATTACTTGTAGAAATATTACGATTAAATAAATGATCATCAAGAGGGTTATTTTCCTCTATTTTTTTTTTAAAATCCTCTTCATTTGAGTATACACTTTTTTTCTGCAATTTAGCTAGCCAGTAAATATTTTTTTTTTTAATATCAGATTGTCTTTTAAATAGAATAGATTGTGTAACTTTTTTTTCCAGTGATAAACGATCTTTTAAAATAGCTCTTCTTTTTTTATCTTCTAATATTCTATTTCTAATATTTTCTCTTCTTTTTCTTTTATCTTCTTTTGTTTGTAACAATAATTTCAGCTGTTTATCTCTCTCTTCATTTGTAACTTCACTTAATTTATGTAAATATTGTGCTCTGTATATTTTACGTAAATCTCTCATTTGTCTTTCCCACATGTATAATTCACATTGATAAGGAGTAATTCCATTATACATCTTATTATACAGTTGTTGATATACACTTTCATTTGATAATAAAAATTCTAATCTTCTATCTAACACTTCTTTTGTTACCTTTGGGGCTTTTATTACTTCTAAAATTTTCTCTTTATTTCCTGACTTGGCCCTTGGAATTATACGAGGCATACCAATATCACAAAATAATCTTTCTTTTTCTTTTAATCTTACTAGCCTTTTTACTGGGTTGCTGAATGGCCCGATTTTTCTCTGTGGTTTTTCTCGTAATTGCGCTCTTTTGAATTTTCCAAATACTCTCATAAATCTCGACGCGTACAAAACCCTTTGAAAGTTATTCATATAACTCATTGTGTTCTCAAGGGGCCTGCTTTGTACTGCACATGTATTTACATATATGTACACAATTATACATATATCTACATATATATATTTATATAAACGTGTATCTACTTATATCTACTTATATCTACATATATATATTTATATAAACGTGTATCTACTTATATCTACTTATATCTACTTATAACTACTTATATCTACTTATATCTACTTATATCTACATATACATACTTATATCTACATATACCTACTTATATCTACATATACCTACTCATAAATATTTATATACACAGAGGTTATGTCATTTGCATGTATACTATATAAGAGTACATTATAGTATACTGAATTATACTGTACCATATGGTGCCATACCTTATTGTACTATACCATATTATAATATATTACACAATATTATAGGATACTACTTTGAATTATTTATTAAAGAGGAATTGCAATTTTTTGTTGATTAACCAGTTAACTCAGTCTCACATCAGTGAGTAATATAATTCACTGTACATAAGATATATTCATTTTTTTAAAAATTATAAAAATTGTATTTTCTACATTATCATACCATTTTCTGTTATTGTCGGTATATAAGAGTTGTTTCACCATAAGAAGGATGAGCACTCACAATTTTCTTAACTTTTTCAGTTTAAAACTGTTTCCTAAAATTGGATGAATTTATTTTTTATATATTTACATTTCGTGGTTAGTGCATTTGTTGTACTTGTATATTTATATGAGAAATATTTTAGCATTCTCAGCGGTGAACGCGCGAATATACATACATATAAATGCATTAATAGGTATATATACACACATACATAGATATATATATACATACACGAATACATATATGTACATATAACACTAAAGCTTGTTTTTATATATGTAAAATATACGAAAGCCAATAAGTCCTTCTCTTAAATCATAATATATATAATAAGCTAACTGTAAATTAGAAATTTTTTTTTTTTTTTTTATACAGTGTATCATATATTCAGTTGCTTAACACTGTGAATAACTAATAAGTCCTTCTTCCGATTTTATCTTCACATATTATTCCTTCCTTACGTCATGTGGTATTGCGCCATCGTACTACTTCATTGTTAAGTCATTACATCGTTATACAAGTACACCTTTACAATATTCCATCTTTTTGCTTTATTTATTTATTTTTTTTTTTTTTGAAGGGAAAATGGTATTGTAAATTTTGTTTCTCATACGTCAAAAAATACATGCACCAATGTACAGCATTAAAAAAACAAATGGAATAACAAGTTTCATATTACACACAAAAAATTATTGCAACAAAACAGCTGCACTTTTGCCTTTAAAAATATTTGCTCATTTATTTGTTTGTTTTTTCCTCGTTTATTCACATCTCCATTTCTTCGCTTCTTCATTTATTAGTTTTTTTTTTTTTTTTTTTTTTTTTTTTTTCTTAATTATAGTGCAATCTTACTTCGGAGGTATTTTCAAAATTTCCTTATGTTTTAAATGTTTAGGTTGTCTATTTATTAAGATATTTTAAGTATATTATAAAACAGGTAAAAATAATTTTATTTCATTGTGCATCCTTAGTTTTTCTTTTTTCGTTTTCTCATTATTAAATAAAGACAAAGACATAGCTGAAGGACATTAAATACTTAAAACAAAAAAAAAAAAAAAATTAAAAATAAAACTATAACTATAACTATAACTATAACAATAGCTATAACTAAAACTAAAACTAAAATTAAAATTATAAAGATGTAACTTTCTGTAAAGAACAAAACTATTCTTTGCATGCCGAAAAAACAAATTGAACTGTGCATCATATTAAGATAGTTCTACATAATTAATATACATATAACACATAACACGTAACGCATAAACATAGTATAAAACGCAGGAAGAAGGAGGAATAAATACAGTATAATTATTTGTTTGAAGTAGTAAAACAGATTAACATATAATCTGCCCCCCTTGAAGCAGACAAAAAAAAAAAAAAAAAAAGGGAGAACAAATATATGCGCAAATAAAGACACACACATAAAATAAAAACATAATAATGAAAAGGCTACTTGTACTTTTTGCTATTTGTATTTTCATAATGTGGACTAATAATGTTAAATCGTCCATATACACAAATTCTAAGAGAAAAAGACATTGGAATTTAATGAAAAGAAACAATTTAAACAATGACAACAGAAGTAATTACAGCTTTCTAATGTTACATAAAGAAAATGATGAAAAAACAAATAATGATAGTAATAATAACACAAAGAAAGAAAAGGAAGGAGACGATAATAATAACAGTAATAATAGTAATAATAGCAATAGTAATAATAATAGCGGTAGTAATAATGTTAGCGGACCCGATAAAAAAAATGCAGAAAGCAATTCTAACGAAAAAAAAAATGAGGAAAATAATGCAAATGAAAAAAAAAACGAGGAAAATAATGCAAATGAAAAGAAACAAGAAGAAGATAATTCAAATGAAAAAAAAAATGAAGAAAATAGTTCTAAACAAACAAATGAATCTTTACCACCAGAAAAAAAAATTAATAAAGATAATTTATTAGAATATGGTACACATGACAAAGATGGAAATTTTATTCCTTCCTATAAAACGTTAACAGATGAAATCCTTTCCATAAATAATTCTTTGGTAATATCATTGAATTGATCATATTAATATATATATATATATATATATATTATTACACAGCATTAATGCTACAGTAAATGTCTTTATTTATTGAGATAAAAAGTTACGTGGTACTAACTGCTCATTTTCGTATACATATGCACATAATTTGTTAAATGAAATATAATGTACATTTAATAAGTGCTTATTTAGAACAAAAACGAAGGAAAAAACATTCTAAGATGAAGACCAACACATACTATATATTTATATATATATATATATATATATATATATATATATATACATTTTTTAATTCCACTGCGCAGGAAAGAGCGTCAAATTACCTGAAAATAGGATGCTCACATATTTTGAAGACGTTAGAATTTATACCAGAATCGAAGCTATCCACACAGTATATAAAAGTAGATACGAAAAATGTGTACTTAAAAGATATTAGTACCGAATGTCAAAACATTTTTTTTTCAATAGAAAAATTAACTATGACCATAATTGTCCTTAATTCAAAGTTAAACAAGTTCATATACGTTTCAGATAAGTGATTTCAAAAAAAAAAAAAAAAAAGGAATAAAAAGAGAAAAAATAAGAAAAAACTCGAAGTTTTATATACGTAAGTTAAATTTTGTATCTTAGGCTTTTCCCCTTCTAAATTTTCTTATCATACCTAAGTATACCCTTTTTCTATTAATTATATTTATTTCAAACAGCTTATTCGCTTTTTTGCATGTATCACTACAAGTTTGCACAGATATAGGTATGCGTATATACACACATACATCTCTATATACAGCTTTTTAAAATGCTTCTTTTTCCCACATCCATATGATTCAAATATGCATATGTTTTTGGTGCTAAGAGGTGGATATAACCACTTTTGATTTTTTTTTTTTTATATTTTTTTGCTTTTGATTTTTTTATTTTTTTTTTTGTTTTTTTTATTTTTTCAAAAAGGTGTATTTAAATTTATTTTTATTATTATTCTTCACTAATTTTTTTTTTTTTTGTATCGATTTATGAAATTATAACTGTTATAGATTTTATATGATTTGAATGAATATTTAGCATTTTCATTCATAATTTTTAAAAAATGCTCAAATATTTGAAGTTAAAATTTTTTCTTTTTTTTTCCCCTTTTTTTGTAATGTCACATTCCTTTAAAAGGTGTATATATGTATATGTACATACGTACATACATATATGCATATGTACATCCTTATACGCATATACTTACTTATTTGAAAATGTACACATTAAAAAATTTCTTATTCGTAAAAAAAAACAAAAGATGTTAAAAAATGGCTAAAAAAAGAGCTAAAGAAAATGAAAAAACACTACAAAATTTTGCAACTTTCCTCAAATATAATAATATATATATATGTATATATGTACATGGCATGTTTATATATGTAAGGCACAGTATATATTCTCAGTTGTATTCTTGTGCATTTTTATTTGCACGTATGTATGTGTAGTCTCATATTTACCTAAAAAAACTGGTGTACTCAAGTTAATGTGTACACATAACGAACGTAGCCTCATGTAAATTATAACTTTCTGCACTTGGAAAATTGTGTACTAAAGGAATAGCAGTTTGTGCATATACATATATATATATATACATATACCTGATACATACATATGTATGACAGAAGAGATGCACCTTTTACTTTTTTTTCGTATGAGGAATAGCTGCTCCATAAAGATTCGGAATTGAAACGAGAAAATGCATACCAGGCTCCAAATCACCGAAACCAGTTGTACCACCAGTATATAACCTTCTATCGTAAGGATGATAACCCAATAATTCTTCTTCTTCTTGTAATTGAAATTTTGCTTCTTCAATATATGGAGCAAGGTAAGGTATATATGGGTCGTAATTTTGTTCTGAGGGGTGTAAATATAGTCTTAGAAAATTTATATGGGTACCCCTTAACATTCTTCTATATCTTTTTATTTGTATATCTTTTGGTAATAAAGAAATTGCTCTTTCAATAACTGGGTCTTTATCGCTGTACATATCATCATACATCAACCCTAAAAACAAGGGAAGAAAGAAGAAAGAAGAAAGAAGAAAAAAAAAAAATAATATAAAATTATTAGAATAAAATAAATAAATGTTATATAATATAAGGAAAAAACAACTGTTATACATCAAACGGTAACCATTACAAATAAATTATTCCTAATCATTCGAATGTTAGATGTTCGTAAATGCTCAATAGTGTCTTTTATTATTATACAGTTCTGAGTTCCTTTTTACTGTTTACAAATTTTGCATCCATACAAAAATGATAAAGTGGAACTCAGCAAAATGAACAATTGGGTATGATATATATATATATGTTTATTTGTGGGTATAAATCTATATATACATAAACAAGTTAACATAATTACACACATATACATAATGAGGGCTTTTCCAATTACCATGCTCTCTTAAAAATTTTGTTGTTGCACAAAATTGCCACCTTTCATATGGAGCTCGGATAAATTTAAAATAAGAAGGAAAAATAAATTTCTTAAAAAGCTCTGTTATTTTGCTAGTTTTTCTCTTAGTAGGTTCATATTCAAATTTTTGAATAGGTTTTGAACCCGATTTTATAATATATTTACAAATTTCTTTATGCAGAGACATCTTTCTTTGTACATATTTATACTTTCAGTTTAACTCATTATTTGAATTTACACTTTATATAAGTACACACAATGATTAGTTAATACTTAATATGTAATACTACGTTATATTTAGTACTAAAAGTAATTCTGAATAAACGGTCGTAGAGTACTGTCAAAAATTGTAATAAAACACTTCATCCAATAAATCTCGATACAATTTCTCCTTTTCCTCTACATATATATATAAGCATTATGTACGTATTTGTTTTATGTATACGTATATACACACCTTTAACATCTCAATAGAATGTTCAAAAACGTTCTGATAAAATTAAATACCAAAAAAATACTGCAGAAAAAAAAAAGGAGAAAAGAAAAATGGAAAATAAAAAATAATAAAAATTAAAAACTGAAAAAAAACAGTATTCTTCAAATATTAAAATAAGCTATTTATATAATGACAACAATGTATTTTAATTATCTCCAAATTTTTTAGCCCTCTTCATAATTCATATTTTTCACAAAACTTCTTTTATTTGTACAAATTTTATTTTTTTACTTAATATGAAAAATAGCACATAATAAATTTCAAAAAAAAAGAAAACTGAAAAATGTATATGTACATACATGCATAGATTTACTTATATATGCATATACGATACACTTTTACTCATTTGCGTAAACAAGTTCGTACATACTGAAATGTTTTAATACAATTCATAGGCAAATAAATTAAAATATTAATTAAAAAAAAAAAAAAAAAAAAAAAAATTATGATTGGCTATAATTCGGGGTTACTCTTCTAAATATAAAGTGTTTATTTTGCTTTCTTTTTGAAAATTAAGTTGTACAAAATCTGTAATAAATTGACACATTTCCATATGTTACATACACATGTACATGTAAATATATGAGCATGTGCCCATAATCACGTCCATATGTACATATGCATATTATATAAAACACATTTTGCACATTTTAATCCTATCTGTTATTTTCATTTAGGCATAATCATCTACCTTTTTTCACAATGTCATAATGATGTGTACTGTATTTAATGCCCGTATGTACTTTAAAAACTTTTGATAAATTCCAAAATGCTTTAGTTTGTGCAATTTTTGAAATTGCTATTCCCGATTTTTAAAGAACTATTTATACAACTTATTATATATAAATAGAACATTTTAAAATTATTAAATATGAACAATATATAATATAATGTAAACATAAAATTCGTCCATAGAAAATTTTGTTAATAAAGTTTTATTTTTCTGTATATTTATAAATAACCTTTAATAGGTACAGTTATTAAAATAGCTAAAAAGACGAAATGAATAAAAGAACTTTTGAAAAGCCACAAATTCAGCGCTGTGCATTCTATTGCTATACATATATATATATATATATGTATGTATATTTATTTGTATATATATGTATATTTATTTATATATATATTTTTTTTATTTTATGGTTCATTCAATGGAAAGTATAGTTAACATTTACGAAAAATTAAAAGCAAAACAGTAAATAAAAAGGATAAAAAAACATTTCAAATAAACAATGAAAAAGAAAAGAAAGGCACACACAAAAACATTTTTTTCTTTGTGTATATTTTGAACAGTTATAAAAATAGGTACCATGTGGTGTTATGTTTTACCGTAAAAGAATACAACTTGTTCAATGGAAGCTGTTTTATTCATAGCACATAATTATGAAAAAAAAAGGACAGATAAAAAGACGTCTAAAAAGACATAAAAAAACAGATAAAACTACCAACACAACAACAGTCAAGGTTCAAATTATTTACCTAATAAAATTTTTCATTTGTCATTTTACATACCTCAGTGGAAAATTTGATGCACATTAACACTAAAATATATGTCTGTCAAGTTACGCAAAATTTTTAGGAACGTAATAAGAAGAAAAATAAAATAATATAAGATATACAGTTGTGAAAGGTTATATAAGTGGCATACATAAAAAAAAAAAGAAAAAATGAAAAGACATTCAATTATGTTAAATTAATAATTTACAATTTTGTTTCCGTTCATAAATATTTACAAATATTTTTACAAATACACTTTCACATAAAAATTTTAACATGGTAAACCTGGTATTTCATACTTAACTACTTTTTGTGTTGGCCGCTTTTTTTTTTTTTTTTTTTTTTTTTATTGGTTGCTATATGAAAAAAATAAAATGAAGTAACATAAAATGGAGTATGAGTAAAATTAAAATAAAGCAAATTAATAATGAATAATATAAAAATATATGTAATATTACACTAATACGAAAATTGATAACTATATGTTAACTTAGAATTTCAATGTGCAAAATGTATAATTTGTTTTTAAGAGAAAACTACATTTTATGCACTGTGTAACTAGTTTTATACTTTATAGTACTATCCTTCTGTCAATTTTATCAGTACTGCCAATTTTGTTGATTTTAATTAATATGTTTATTCTGCATTTATTTATTCATTCATTTAATTTTTTTTATTTATTTTTTTTTTTAATTAAACTCATAAAAATACTGTATCTGCACTAAATATAAAATAGGCAACGCTTTAAAAATTAAAAATAAAAGGTTAATTTTAACGTTATAATTTTTTGAATTGTCAAAATGCGTGAATTCATATATATGAAAAATGTACTGTTATTTTAAAACTTCGTAGGTAATTAAATTTTCATATATGTTTAGTTATCAAATTTGTATATATAATAAGTAAATGCAAACATATAAGCGCATATGAGGAGATACATATGTACATGTGCATATGCGTAAATGCTGGTATGTGGGTACGGGAGTATGCGGGTATAAGGACATGCGTAAATATGTATATGTGTGTAAATATACGTACATTTATATATACAAGATAACTATAGTTCCAGGCGAAAACATTTTATTGAAAATTCCATCAAAACCTAAACTCTAACTAGGAAAAAGCATTTGTTAAAAAGATGCGTCCTCAAAGGTTCATATTTTTAAACTTCTTTAATCCCTCTTCATTAACTAAACATAAGTGATCAAGGTCCCTAAATATTTCATTATAATCTAAGCTATATCCTACAACAAAAGCATCTGGTATAGAGAACCCAACGAAGTCTGCCTTAAAGCCATTCCACAAAGGTGTTCTTTTAATAAATAAGCAAGTAACTGCAACTGTTTTAACTTCAAACTTTTTTAAATATTCACAAAATTTTAACAATGTTTTACCTGTATCTATTATATCTTCTACAATTAAAACATGTTTATCTTTTAAACAAGATAAGTCCTCACTCACTATTTCAAGTCTATCCGACGAATGATCATTAGAATACGATTTAACACGTACATAATGTTCAATATATAAGTGTTTTGGTGATTCACTCGAACTGTAATTATGAATTCTATTTAAATATTTTAAGAGAGCACTAAAGAATCCTCTTGACCCTTTCAATAAGCAAATCACATGAAACTCCTCGTTTCTATATACCCTTTTTATATCAAAAGCTAATTTTTCTATTCTATTTTTTAAAATTCCATTTGGAATTAACACTTTCGTCAGATAGCTCTACGAATACAAAAAACATCCATGTACCATATGAGAACCAGAAACTATGCATATGTATATATATATGTGCGTATATATGTATGTATATATGTATGTATATATGTATGTATATATGTATGTATGTACGTATGTATGTATGTACGTATGTATGTATGTATGTACGTATGTATGTATGTATGTACGTATGTATGTATATATGTATGTATATTTGTATGTATATATGTATGTATATTTGTATGTATATATGTACGTATGAACGATGTAATATATGAGGGTAGGTAAAAATTTGGTATAATGCAAAGTTATACTTCCATTCGAATGTTCTAATAAATTTCATTCGTAGTTTTGTTTTTACTTTATAGTGAACAGGCACTAAAAAGGTATCAATATCGTAACCATCATCATCCTTTATGTAAATTGGGTCGAGTGCATCTTCTCCTGCTCCTGGACTATAAAGAAAACATGTATTTTTCCATTGTAACAATAACACATCACAAAAGTACAAACACAAATACGTCAAATAGATGAAAAATACATATAGAGGTGTTAACATGTATAAGGGTATATACATATATATAAACATACATATGTACATAAACGTTTGTTCATAAGCATACATGTGTAATTCAAAAAACGCACATATTAGGTACAGATATGTCCATGAAAAGTGTTTAAAACAATAATCTTTTCATAAACATTATTTTTTTTAATTTGTGCTTTACACCGAATGAAACTAATAAAATAAATAGAAACACATTAAAAAAATGAATAAAAAATAAGTAATAAGTACATGTACAATACTAAAAAAATAAGAATAAATAAGTAATAAATGCGTAATATGCACATGTAAAATGCTGAAAAAATGCAGAATAAATACGTACTAAATGTATAATATATATTTATAAAATACAAAATACGTACATAATTTTTCTTTTATCATTTTTTCTCTATTTTTTTCTGTACTTATTTGGAATTTTCATCTTCATTTTTTTCTCTTTTTTTGATATGAACTTGGGTGGGAAAACCTATTATATGAATATATTCAATTTTTTATAGATACTTGACAGTGAAATGTTATCTTAAAAGAAGCCAATAATTTCTATTATATTATGCAATAATGCCTTTTACATTTTGTGATTTTATGTAAAATTACATATATATATCTATGTAGGAATATATTATATATATATATATATGTGCTTACGAATATAATAGTTATTGTATAATTATATATCTGTGTACGAATATAAAATATAAAATATAAAATATATAATATATATTATATATGTTTTAAAAACTTCGTAGGAATTTACTTCTTTAATATCGTGCGTTCTTAAATTTAAATGAAATTTAAAAACATACAAAATAATATAAGAAAATAAAAAAGGACACAAATTTAAATGATATTTTCAAAATACAGCAATTTACTTATTTTGAATTTTTACTTCAAAATATAAAAATAATAAATGTAATTAATAAAAGGGTATTCATATGATATATTTACGTATTCTAGCTCTTAATTACTTTGTGGTTTATTACGACAAAAAGTAATATGAAAAAATAATTTTTTTTAGCGAAACAATTTTTTTTTTTTTTTTTTTTTTTTTTTAAAACAAATTTCTCGATTTCAGAAATAAATTAATTTATTAAATGTCAACTTCAAAAAAAAATATTTCTTATGTATTCTCAAGGTGTATAAATTTGCACATAAATATTTATGTAAAAATCCTATGTTGAAGGAGGTACTAATAATTGCATTCATATATTATTGTTCTTTCATATTTTTTCTTTTGTCATCTATAAATTCTATTTTATATGTTCCTTCTGAACAGTAAATATCGCTTCTTTGTTATGAAAAAAATTACTTTTATTGTATATTTTTTTAATTAATTTGTATATTATTAGTGACATTCTATATGTAAAAACTACCATACCATATAGTAACTCCATAAAAAAGTGTAATACTACTAACACATTACTTTTCATACTGTTATAATAAAAGAATGCATACGGGGCTGTAGCATGCGAAACATCACTCTAGCATAACTTGCCAATAAAAAAATAAGTATTGTAGGTAGTAGTGAATAACCAATTTTTGTAAATTACCTTGAACTTTTAAGAAAATAGAAAAAAAATTTTAAAAGGTAAAACAATAGAATGGAAAAAGAACGTGTAAATTTTAAAAGAACAAAAAGCAAATAAACGATTTTACATATTTTTCGAGTGTATAACCCTAACTTATATATTAGAGTTATTATATACGTATTATAGTAAAATGGATAAACTGCCGCTCGTTCTTATGAAAACCTTCCAAAGAATACTGTAGTATTATTTGTTTTGATGAGCATAATTAGGTAGCAGCTTTTTTGATATCGAAACAGTGCCTATATCGATTGTTATGTTTTAATGGTTTTAAAGATTCTTTTTTTTTTTTTTTTAAATTAATCATTCACATTTGAATATAAATGCGAGTTACAATGAATCTACATGACGAAGGGAAAAAAAAAGAACAAAATAACAAAATTGTTTTTAAAGGCTAAACAAACTGTCAAAAAAGAGCATAGGCTTTTTGCATGTTTGCTTATAAATTTTTACTGGTACTTTTGTTCTTGCATTTTGGAAAGAACTGTTATATATATAATTGCAAATATATGTAACTGCATATATATATTCGCATGTGTGCATGTATAGGAACGTATATGTATATGCGTCCATGTATGTATGTATACTTGCGCTATAACTGTGCGCACTAAATTCAATTTAAATGGTGAAGAATTTCCATTTTGCGTGTGCCCATTTTGTGTAAATCCATTTTAACATTTTTTAATATTGAACTTGTGCGGCTGCATGAACACTGGCAAAACTTCATTTATTAGTGCGTCAATCTCTTTTTTCGCTTCTTCGTAATTGCCCCTTGAAATTTCACTGTACCATTTGACCTTGGGCTCCGTTCCACTGGCCCTTATTGTAAGTACAGCTGTATTTTCAAAATGCAGTGTAATATTTTGAGAATCTGGTGTAGGTGCAATTAATGATTTTTTATCATGAGTTGTAGAATCATACCCTGTCGTTAAATCTCTAATACGTACAATTTTATAAGAACCTAGTGATGTTTTATAAGACCCATTAGATCTAAACTCATTAAATATACTAACAATATCATTTGGATCTAAAACAGTGTAGTATCCATTATTACTTACAAAGTAACCTATTTCTTTTCTAACAATTTCTAAGTAATCATGAAACGTTAAATTATTTTCATATAAATATACTGCTATTTCTATCCAATAAGCTAAAGCTGATATTCCACACTTGTCCATTACATGACGTGTTAAGGCATGTCCTAAAGCTTCTTCATAACAGTATAGTGTAGTATAATTCTTATCATTATATTCTATAGCCTTATTAATTAACCATTTAAAGCCTGTTAAAGTTTCATCGTATCTATATCCATATGTTTCGCATAATTTCTTTAACATTCTGGAACAAACAACAGTACAAATAAAAACATGTTTTGATTTATCTATATTTTTTTTTTCATTTTGTTTCATTAAATGATAAGCAAAGATAATTCCTAATTCATCCCCAGAAAAAACATACCATTTGTTATTAAATTTTTCCGCACAAGCAAACCTATCTGCATCTGGATCATTTGCAACTACTATAGGACTATTGACAAGGTCAGCTAACTGCATAGATAAATCAAGAGCACCTTTTTCTTCTGGATTTGGAAATGTAACAGTAGAAAAATCGGCATCAGGTAAAGCTTGTAGAGGTACTGTAAGTAAATTATTAAAACCAACTATGTGCATAATACCTTGTACAAATTTCCTACCAATTCCATGCATAGGTGAATATACTATAACAAGTTTTGTACGTGAATTACGATAACAATTAAAATTAAACTCATTTTTCATATCAGACATAAACGAATCATACATTTCGAAATAAATATCTTCAACTAATGAAGTATCTTTTAAATAAAATTCTTCATTTAAATATTCATATATTCCACACCATGGATTTAAATTATTTAATATACACTCTGAGATAAGTTTGTCTACAGGAGGTATTATCTGTGCCCCATTTGCTGCATATACTTTATAACCATTATCTAATTTAGGGTTATGGGAAGCTGTTACCATAACACCACATAAACAATTTTTTTTTAAATTAGAATAACATAAAATAGGTGTAGCAACTGTTTGACCAAATAAATATACTCGAAATCCTTTAGATAAACAAACTGCTGCAGCGACATGTGCAAAGGATTCTGAATGATATCTTCCATCAAATCCAAAAATGATACCTCTGTTTTTACATAAATTCAATCCGTAGGTATTAATTAAATATGTACATAATCCTTGAGTTGTCTGCATTATAGTTACTACGTTCATTGCATTAAAACCTACTCCCATTTTACCCCTTAAACCAGCTGTACCAAAATTTAGCCTATTTAGAAATAATTTTTTTAATTCATCCTCATTGTATTTATTTATAACTTCTTCAGTTTTATCAACTAAATACTTTGGCTTTTTAAACACATCCCATAAATTCAGCATTGTTGCCAATTCCTCACTATTTGTCCTATCCATTTCGAGCTTTTCTATTTATTTAAAAGCTTTGCAAAAAAAAAAAAAAAAGCATAAAATAAAATAAACTTACAAAATATACTACCAAAATAGAAACGGACAAAATATGGATACATAAAAAATATCCTTGTTAAAAGTACTACAACCAAAATATAGGCAAACCGATGGGTGGAAAAGCAATAAGAATGACTTAATTCAATTTACGAATTTTTTTCTCAAAAAAATAAAAGTATGTAAAATTTTTTGAAATATATATCAAGTTGGAATAAATAAAATAAAAAAAAAAAAAACTTCAATTAACGAATTATAAGCTTTCGCTTAGTAAATAAGGGCTATTAATTAATAAGGCTTGGTGAGTAAAAGGAAAAAAAATAAAAAGTACCACACAGACATGAAAAAATTAAACGAAATGGAGGCTTCCAACTAATATGAGCGGTAAATAAGATATATTGCATATATATGGGCATATATGTACAAGTGCACATAAATACATACATATATGCACCCTACATAAATAAGTATATATATGCGGCCTATATAAATACATACATACATACGGACATATATAATTATGTGCACATGTACTACATGCTTATATACTCGTGTATATACATATATGTATGCTTAGGAATGTCAAATGGATAAAATAATACAAAAAAAAAAAAAAAAAAAAGGAAGGAAATGCTAAATAATTCAACGTTAATTACTGATATAGAAATTTCGCATGCAGAGCTGAGGTGATAAAACAGTTTTACATTCCTATTTACTATTTTAGCATATGTAATTTCGTTCAAAAAAACATTATTATGTTTATATTCATTATCCATTCTAGAAGTTAATATATTTTTAATTGTTTTATTTTATTCACTTTTAAATTAAATTATGATTTATTGAGAAAGTCGTACAACAAAAAGTATGACAAGCATGCATACTTTTTGTAGAAATACTCTATTTAACATTGATATTTTATAAAAGTTATAGTGCTTAGAATTACGTTCACTACTAGCATGATATAAAAAACAACATATATACGTATACGCACAAAAAGATATAACCATACACGCACGCACACACACACACACAAACACCCATGCACATAGTTAATGCTAATGTTTATACATATGCATGTGCACAAATAATGATGTCCATACAAATGTATAAGCATAGATTTAAATGGGGGAAATATAATGGCAGTTTTTCATCTACTCTTAATGCTATTACATTAAACTAAATTAAGTTTAAAATTATCGGGAAATGATCTACTATACGTCAAGGTGTTTAAATTTTTTCATGCATTAAATGCGGTATGTACCTATATATATTATATATGTATATTTGTATGTATGTATGTATGTATGTATGTATGTATGTATGTATGTATGTATACGTATATACAAATATATTTATTTTTCTTTTTTTTCCAATTTTCTTGAATTATAAATCTATACAGTTGTGCGTTACATAGGTACACATATGTCTATAAAATACTTATAATTCTTCTCGGTATTTCCAACAATGAATCAACTGAAGTATATTAATATAAATAACAAAAGTGTTACTCAGCCCTTATATTTTAATTGCATGCATTTCATCGTTACTTCCCTTCTTTTTATTTCTTTCTTTCTAATTTTTACTTAATACAAGGAAAATGTTTATGTTCTAATAGTTTTCAAAAAAAAAAAAAAAAAAAAAAAAATATATATATATATATATATATTCTCAAAAACGATCCTTTTTGTCATAATTTTATGGTTCTATATGCTTGCAGGAATAAACCAACGAAAAAAAAAAAAATAAAATATTCTTACCGGTGTTATAAATATACGTTTATACATTATATTACAATAAAATACATTGTGTAATATTCGGAATAGTTAACTTAAATTAACCTAAAAACTATTTTGGTTATACACAAACTTCCATTCTTATTGAGAAGAATGTAAAACAAAAAAAAAAAAAAAATATGTATTCATTTTAAAATGTCCTTCTAAAAACTTTCTAATAGTTCGTATATATGTTCTTTTTTTTTAAAATTTTAGGGAGTTTAATTATGCATTACGCATATAACTTTTAACAAATTATAATTTGGTGATACATTGTAAATGATATTTAACAGTAACGAATATATATATATATATATATATACGATCTATCCGTTTTACTTTTACTTTTACTTTTTTTTTTTTTTTTTAATCTTTTTAGCAAAATTTCCTTTGCGTTATTATTAAAATGTGAATAATTTTCTTATACTGAAAAGAAGTACACGTCCTTTGATATTTTCGGCAATACTTTTAATGTTAATTCTATTCTCAACTACATATCTAAGCCGATTAATGGAAAACTTTATGTACTATACATTTATAGCTTAATATTCTACCCCTTCGATATAAGTAAGTAGTTCCATGGTATCTTAAATTCCATCAGCAGGAAGTAAATCCTTGGACAACAACGTACAATTAGAATACATATTTTTACGGGCACATATATATATGTACATACGTATATATATAAACATGTACGCAAATGCGCTAAAAATAAATATTCATTATTAACAGTGCTATTTTGAGAATACTCATGATTTGTTTATAAAAGGTGATAGTGTAAAAAGTTAATATCGGAGGGGTAGACCACCTCTGTTAAGTACAAAAGGTAGAGCAAAATTTTAATAAATTCCAAAATTTACACAATTACAATGTTTTATTGCTAATACTGCTAAGCCGCTATCTTTAAATGCTTAACGAAGTTGGGCTAAAATGGTAAAGGATTTCTTTTATGAAAATTATGATCGAAAGTTTACGAATTAAAGGTGAAAGGCGAAAGGCAGGGGAAAAATAGGGAAGATAAAGACTGATGAGCATAAAAAAAAAGGAAAAAATGAATGGTAATGGAAAAAGAATATAATTATGTAAAATGGTAAAAGACCAAATTTATGAGGAATTGAAATGGGCCAAAAAGAAAAGGAACGGGATAGGTATAAACCAGATGGGATAAAATAGGGCTACCACCACAGCGCTAGGCTTATAATGATTTAAAAATTGTAGACTATTTAATTCAAGGCATTTATAAGCTTAGAAATTTTTTTCATAGATATTATACTAAAGGTATTATGAGAATTATAGAAAGAATTATATACATTGAATAGAGCACATAAATGACCGCTTCATCTTTTTCTTCACCATTTATTGTTTGCTATTTTTTTTTTTTTTTTTTTTTTTTTCTCATTTCTCGTATTTATTCAAATTCAATAGTTGATGGGGGCTTAGAAGAAATGTCGTATAGAATTCTGTTGACACCTTTCACTTCACTCACTATATGTGTTGATATTTTCTCCAGAATATCATAAGGAATTTTATACCAGTTAGCCGTCATGAAAGAGGATGTTTTAACTGCTCTTAAGGCACAAACGTAATCATATGATCTTGCATCTCCTCGTACACCCACAGATCTTGTAGACAGTAGTACAGCAAAAGCTTGACTAATATCATTATATAAATTATACGATTTCAAATCGTTTATAAAAATATCATCAACTTCTCTTAATATATTTAGTTTATGTTTATCTATTTCTCCAATAACACGTATAGCTAAACCTGGACCAGGAAATGGATGTCTGTTAGTAATTTCTGGAGGCAAATTTAATTCTTGCGATAATTTTTTAACATCATCTTTAAACAGGTATTTAAAAGGTTCGAATAATTTGAACTTCAAATTTTTTGGTAATCCCCCTACGTTATGATGTGTCTTAATAGTATCTGACAAATTTTTTGAACATTTACTTTCTATGATATCAGGATATAAGGTCCCTTGTAATAAAAATGTTTTTTCAATATTTATATTCAAATTATTTACTGCTTTTTCAAATTCATCAATAAATAGTTTTCCAATAATTTTTCTTTTCTGTTCTGGGTCTGTAATTCCTTTTAAATTATTTAAAAAAATTTCGGAAGCATCAATTTTGGTTAAGTTCATACCAGGAAATAATTTTTTTAAAAAAGTATAAACCTTTTCTCCTTCATTTTTTCTTAATAATCCATTATCTATAAAAAATCCAAAAAATCGATCTTTAAATATTTTATGTGTAAAAGCTGCAGCAACAGTACTATCAATTCCACCAGACATGGCAGCAATAACATAATGATCATGTGCATATTTTTTTATATTGTTAAATTCCATTTCGTGATATCTAATTGGGTCAAATGTTTTTGTACATTTACATATTTTGTACGCAAAATTATAAAACATCTGATCCCCATCTACTGACTCATATACCTCTGGATGATACTGAACACCATATATATTATATTCTTTATTGTATATGGCACATACCAAACAATTTTCACTTGAATTTACTATGTAAAAACTCTCAGGAATTTTTGTTACCTCTTCCGTATGATTCATCCATACTGTCGTTGTGCCTTTATTTTTTATATCATCAAATAAAACACATGTACTATTATTTTCAAGTAATTTAAACTTGTTATACTTTTCCTCACTGGAAGAAGTTTCTTGTCCTATTATATTTATCTCATAACTACCATATTCAGAATTTTTAGATTTTTTCACTTCACCATTCATTTGTACAGCTATTTCTTGCATACCATAACAAATAGCAAAAATTGGAATTTTCTTTTTCAAAAAGTATTTTAGAACTTCTTTTTTTAAATGTGGTGCCCCTTCTTCATTAACAGAGTAAGGTCCCCCTGATAAGATAACTCCTTTTACATTTAAACTCTCAACATCCTTCAAATCTATATTGTAGTCCCTTGCTTCACTAAAAATTTTTATATTATTTAATCGCTTTACTATTAAATGAAAATACTGCGAACCAAAGTTCAGAACTAGTATTGTATCGCACGCGTCCTCCCCCATTATGCATACGTCGTATATTATAAGGTAGATTTGAATTTTTATATTTACGTAATTGTGTACGTAATTGTGTACGTAATTGTGTACGTAATTGTGTACGTAATTGTGTACGTAATTGTGTACGTAATTGTGTACGTAATTGTATATGTAATTGTGTATGTAATTGTGTATGTAATTGTGTATGTAATTGTGTACGCAATTGTGTACGTTACTATGTATGTGTGTGCATACCTGTTTATCCCCGTACTTATGTATGTATTTACGTTACTATACGGTAGGATCGCTTTTTAACTAAATTTTTGGCGAATAGAAAACAAATCTCCGAATTTCACAAAAATTTAATTACCTTTCTACAAAATTATTTTATTATAAAAAAATTATCTTTTATTTTTTATGAAGTATAGTAAATATAATCAGTGAAATGGCATAAAGATTTCTAACATACATGCATAAAGCGAGACAAATTTCATGTTTTTCAGATGTATCTTAAATATGATAAATAAGATGCATTAAATTAGTCAAAAAAAAAAAAAAAAAGAGGCAATAAAATGATTGAAAAAAAAGTAAAAAAAAAAAAAAAAAAAAAAATTCTGTATGAATAAAGAAAATTTTTTTAACTTAATATTGCTTTAAAATAATAGAAAAACACAAAATAAAAAAATTATAAGAAATGAATAAAAATTACTATCTCCTATAATCCTGAATACATAGTTTAATTTTATTTTTGAATCGATTTCAATATTTTTATTTTAAATAAACAAATTTAAGCAGCTTTATAACGTATACTATTAATAAAAAAAAAAAAAAAAAGAAAGGTAAATAACCTATAAATAATTATATTACACACGCGCTTAACTTTAGTATGATACATTACAGGTGTACTCGTGTTAATATTTACATTATTATTTATATATATTAATATTATAAATTGAGTCTACTTAAAAAATAACTTGCCTTTTTTTTAATATATGCTACATATATATTGTGCTGTCCTAATTTAACATCACTCAGTACAGGAAACTAAAAACGACGTGAAAATTTTGTAATTTTAATCTATTTTTTTAGATAATTTTTTATAAATACATCATCCATGTGCTTTAGAAACATATATTTTATATGTACATGTAAATACAACAACCGAGTGACTCTGTACTCCCATTGTTTTTTTATCATTCTTTCGTTTTTTTCGTTTTCCAAAAGAAAACATACTCTAATGAGGTAAAAGAGGTTAATCTTGCTAATATTTCTTATATAAATAATATATATATATGTATATTCAAAAACACATATATTTTGTAGTAAATTAAAACATAAAAAATCCACTTTCAAATACTTTTTAAATATATGCGAATGTTTCTTTTATTTTCTCTGGTCTTTTAAATTATTTTTAAACGAAAAGGAAAGCGTAACAGCAAAGACACGTGAAAAAATAAAGCAAGAAAATAATTATTTTTTTTTATTCAAAAATATTAAAAAAAAAAAAAAAAGCCTTTATATATACATTTTTATATTTAGTATTTTATCTCTATTTTAAATTTGCCTTATATTCCTATTTTGTCATTTTTTTTTTTATTAAAAACAAAATAAAAATACGAATCATAAAACGTAAACTTTATGTTAGGATATCCAAAATAGGGTCTTTTCCTATTTCCTAAAATTTTATACCACTTAAAAAGTAATATTTTATTATACAAGATATATAATTAGATAACAGTAAAAAAAAAATTACAAAAAAACAAAAGAATGTATGGAAAAATAGGACATTGTTCTTTTTGGTACCTAATATTTTTAATATTTATTTTTTTTCTTTTTCATTTATATATCGAAAAGGAAAGAATGATAATAACAACATTATATATGCCCCTGGACTGTGTCTTCATATATATATGTGAAGTATTTATATCAAAAAAAAAGAAAAAAAATGAGCGATGTTGTGTATATAACATGTTCATATATAAAATATATATATATAAATGTAATTACATGTAAAAATAATATAATATGTAGACCCTAATTAGGGAATACTAAAGTTTACCAACTCTTGAACTATTTAAGTTCCAATGAAAATACAAAGACATACTAAAAGAGTAAAAAAAACCCGTGGGTTAATCTTTTAAAAAGGAGTAAATTGTAAAACTGTTATTCCATATAAGTCGAAAAAAAAACAAAGAAAAAGAAAAACAAAGATAAACAAAGATAAACAAAGATAAAAACAAAAATAAAAATAAAAACGAGAATAAAAACAAGAATAAAAACATGAATAAAAACATGAATAAAAACAAGAATAAAAACAATAATAAAAGCAAAAATAAAAACAAAAATAAAAGCAAGAACTAAAATAGAAAATTAACGTATATAGAAAAAAAATATAAACAGTAGCATGCAAAAAGCAATATACAAGAAGAATAAAGGATATGCAAATAAAAGCAATCAAATATCATAAAACCGGCAAAAAACAAAAAACAGGTCAAATACATAAAACAAAAAAAAAACATAAAAATAACAAAAAACAGGAAACAAAAAATAAATTACAGATTACAAATTACAAATAATAAAAAATTACAATTAAAAAATAACAAAAAACTTAAAACGTGGAAGGTGGAAGGTTATATAAAAAAATAAAATAAAAAAAAATAAGAAAAAAAAGAAAATATAAAAAGTTGTCATGCTCTTAAAAATACTGAAATTTTTTATAAAATATGAATGTAAAATATTATATATATATCTAATATGTTAGTATCATTTTGCAATGATTGCAAAGTTGAAAAATACTATGCATAAATTTAAAACAGTGAGAATTTATTGAAAACAAAAAATTTAAAATATTAGCCGCAGAAAAGGGCGCTTATTTATTTAAATTTTTTCAGAAAAAAAAAAAGTAATAAAATAATATGATTGATAATATGGGGAAAATATAATATCTCTTTTCTTTTTTTGTTATTTCTTTTAACTGTTACTATAACATATATATATATATAATAATAATAATAATAATAATAATAATAAAAATAATAATACTAAGACTAATAATAATAATAATAATAATAACAATAATAATAATAACAATAATAATAATAATAATAATAATAATAATAATAATAATAATAATAATAATAATAATAATAATAATAATGAATTGATTATATTGTAAAATTTTTTTATATTTTTATACTCATTATTATGATATAAAAAGGGGCTTCTTCCCATATTTGTTGCATCCCTTGTTCTCTACATCACGTGTTCGTTATATTGCTTGTTTGTTATATCGCTTATTTGTTATAGCGCTTGTTTGTTATATTACTTGTTCGTTATATTTCTTGTTTGCTGTATCACGTGTTTGATATATCACTTGTTCATTATATTACTTGTTCGTCATATTACTCGTTCGTTACATTCCTTGTTTTCTATTTCCGCTTGCGTTTTCTGTACCTCACTTCTGCCCCATTTATTTTTTATTGTGTAATTATTTTACAAGTTCCGATTATTCTATTTAAAATGATGTGAATTAGTCCAAATTCAGTTATATAACTATGAAATCTTTACGTAAATTGTGTCAAGTACTTATCTTTTTTGTTTTTTCAATTCTAAATTCCTTTATCTTAATGGATAAGACTAAAATATATTTACCGGAAAATGTAGTACTACCTTGTAAATTAAAATGGACTGTAGATAACAATACAGTAGTTAGCTCTAATCAAATAATTGCTTTTATAATTGAAACAAAAAATCAAGATATAAGTGGTGATAATAATATTAATAATAATGATACACTTCATAACAATGAAGGAACAAATTCCTTAAAAAATGAAAACTATATTGACATTAACAAAGGGGATAATACTACTACATACAGCAGTAAGCATGAGCATGTGTTTGATATGAAGAATATCCCTATTTTTAAATATGACAAAACAAGTACCGATTTATATGAAAGTTGCATTAATTTATATCGTACTGATTTAAATAATAAAAAAAATGATAACTCAAGTGACCATTCAAATGACCAGGAAAATTATAAACCAGATAATATTTATAATACATTCAGTTGTTTAAGCAACACTCAAAATAATTGCTTAAACAATGGTAATAATTTTCCTAACGAAATGTATAACAAAGGAGAAAATGCCCCAAATGAAAATAATAATAACCTTGAAAAATTACATATAAATCTTAATAACTCAAAAGACAAACAACTGAACATAAATGATACAATAAAAGAAAAAAAAATTCTTATAAATTCTATTCTGGATGGAAGGAGAAATTGTGAAATAAAAAAAAATAACTATATTCCCTTACGGAGTAATTATTGTGGTAGAATAAATATTATAAAAAGTAATTCAAGTCCAGAAAAAGGGGAATTTATATGTATTAACGATTCAAGTGAAGCATTATGTGAAATAAATGATATAAAATGTAAACATGAAGTAATATTCTCAGGTTTATGTACCAATTGCTTTTTAAGTCAGGAGGAAATTGAAGCTAATTATAATGTTAATAATAATAATAAAGATGTAACTTATGTTATATCCCCAGGTTTTTTAACAAATATAAAAGATTTATATATAAATGCAGAGAAAGCTATGGAGTTGGAAAAAGAAAGAATAAAGAATTTAATTCAAAACAAAAAACTTTGCCTAGTTTTAGATCTAGATAATACACTTCTACATGCATCATTTTCTGTTCTATCAGTTAATGTGAATAATGAAGTAATAGACATTACCACTGAACTTGGTGAAGAAATAGCATCTGAAGAAAATTCTGTACAATCAAAATATAATCAAGATTTCCAAGGAATAAGATTTTTTGATTATGAAAAAAACAAAGATTCGTTACTCCGTGGAAAGGCAAACAGTAAGAAAGAAGATAATGTAAACGCCAAAAATTATTTGGACGTTAATGTTAGCAGTAGTAGCGGCACAAGTAGTAGTAGTAACACCAATGAAAGATCGGATAACGCTGAAATGCATTCATCTGATAAATCGACTGATCGAACAAGCCATCAAAACAATGAAATAAGTGACGAACACATGTACTCCTTTTTTTACGGGAAAAAGGGAAATGAACTGGATGAGAACAACAAATATGAAGATATACAATCAAGTTATGAAAATTATTGCGATTTTTTAACAAAAATGAATACAGTGAATTTATTTAAACATAACGGAAAGTTTATACACTACGAAGATTTAAAGGACGAAAATGTCAAAAAAAAAATTGAAAAAATAGAATCATGTATATTAAAAGTAAATACAAAACATCCAAAAGGATCTTATACTGTATACTATAAATTAAGACCAGGGGTAATTGAATTTTTACAAAAAATGAGTGAAAAATTTGAATTATATTTGTATACTATGGGAACAGCAGAACATGCAAAATCTTGCCTATTCTTATTAGATCCTCTTAGAAATTTTTTTGGAAATAGAGTATTTTCAAGAAAAGATTGTGAAAATGGTTTAAAACATTTAAATAGAATTCTTCCTACTTATCGTAGTATATCAATTTGTGTTGATGATAGTGATTATATATGGAAAGAGAATAGCTCATGTATTAAGGTACATGCGTATAACTATTTTCCGGAAATTAATTTTTTTGAAGATATAAAAAGAAAACCCTATTACTTGACAAAGTTTTTTGCTTTCGCTCAGTCTTTTTTAAATTTCTCCACAAGTCTTTATCGATTTATTAATTTTAAATGTAATGAACATGAAGAAATGAAGATGTATGGAGGAGGAAAATTGCGTGGTCCCACAAATTCCCTTTCCAATGTGATGCTGAATTTAGAAACAAAAGAGAAGCTAAAACAAAATAAAATGAATGGAGGAGGAATAGTTTGTAAAAATGCAGAAACAGATAACAATAAAAACATAAGTACTACACAATCGCATCAGATAAATGAAAATAATTTTAGTGCAAAAGATGCGCAAACAAAAAGTGTAAACAATGAAAATTCTTCAACTCTACAAAATTATAATTTAATAAATGAGAGTAATAATAATAAAGAATCAGCACAACCAAGTGAAGAGATTCTTATTGATGTCGACAAAGAATTTCAAACAGACAGTGAACCTGATGAACAAGCTAATCCCAATTTAAATAATTCCAATCAGTTAAATAAGCAAAGTGGTGATAATACGGTTGATCCAATCATTGATCAACCCAATCATAGTATAGATGATAATGATAATATATTAAAACAAAATAATAATGAATATAATGAAAACACACAAATACAAATTAGTGAAGATGAAAAAGACAATGTAAATAATAGAGAAAAACATGTGAATAATAGTTATAAATTATTTACATGCAATGAAAGTAGTAGTAATCAGTTAATAAGTAACATGACTGAGAATAATAATTCTGATACTATGAGTAAGAGTAATTATTTTAACATAGACGAAAAAAGCAATTCTTTTGTTAGTTCAGATGGTTCAAATGTTAAGGAAGATAATAGTTCATTATATCATAATGACGATGGATCCTTTTCCCCTCCCGATTGTGAAAAATATGATCATATAGAATTAGAAGTAGGTAATAATGGTACTGTAAAAAATAAATCATCATCCTTACATAATGAGAAAGGTACAAACTTTGAAGAAGAGGAAAATACAAACAAGGATACAAATAATAATAATAATAGTGACAACGATAACGACAATGATGATGATATTGATAATGATAATGATAATGATAATGATAACGATAACGATGACGATAATGATAACGATAATGATAATGATAATGACAGTGAAAATGATAGTAATTCTGAAAATGCAAAGGGAACAAATGTTCGTAAAGATATAAATAAAAAGAAACTTAAAAAAAAAAAAAAATCCAAGAAAAAAAAAAATACGAAAAAGGAAAGCACACAAAAGGATAATTCAAAGGCTAACAATTTTGATATGAAGCTTTTATTGGAATCCTTAAAAAAGTATTTAACTATTGAAGACGATATTATATACAAGTATATATCGAAAAAGAACTTTAAGAAATATGACGCTTATGTGTTAAAATTTATGAATAATTATATTAAGGAAAAACGATCTAAGGAAAGAAGTGAAGAAGAGGAATCAAGAAGAGAGAGAAAAGTAATAACAATGCAAGAAATAAATGAAGCAGAACATGAGGAAGGAGGGGAGGAGCACATAGATAAAATTGATTATCATGTGAA
Organism: Plasmodium brasilianum; assembly: GCF_023973825.1. Taxonomy (NCBI): domain Eukaryota; phylum Apicomplexa; class Aconoidasida; order Haemosporida; family Plasmodiidae; genus Plasmodium; species Plasmodium brasilianum. Next base: position 682,657 of record NC_090121.1, read on the forward strand.
AGAAATAGATGAGGCAAAACAAGCAGATACAGATAAAAATTGCCCTGAAAATTTAAATGAAGAAGAAAAGAAAATAAATAAGGAAAAATCTTTTGATCTTTTACATTGGCCGAATATTTTTAAAAAGGTAGGAAAAAAAATAAAAAAAACAAAAGTGAAAAAACGAAACCCGCATGATAATATAAATAAGAAGGATAATTTAAACGTGGGAAGTTCAAAAGGGAGAAATAATTTTGGTGAAAATTTTTCCACGAATACAAAAAATAATGAATTATATAAGGTAATAAAAAAAACAAATGAAAATGTATATTATGAAAGTTTTTTAATACCAAAAAATTTAAAAGAATCAAATTTTAGAGATAATGACAAACAGCTGTATTACTTAACTACCCTTTTACAAGAAGTGCATGATATTTTTTTTAAAATTTTTGATAATTTCAAAACACATAAAATGATTGAAAAGAATGAAGAGGACCAGATATACAATTATTTTTTACGATATCCTGTCGTTAGAACAATACTAAAAGAATTACGCAAGCAAGTTCTAAAGGGTAAGGAAAAAATATAAATGTCCGCTGTATATTTATATAAAATACAAATTTTAAATGCTATGTGTTCATATGCCTGGACATTTATAGCGTCTCATGTATAATACATGACCTTCATATATTTCTCCTGGCATAGTCACTGACGAGTACATGTACACGTATATGTATATTTGTTATGCATGTCTATGCACACCACTTAAGTATGTATGAATGTGTGATCACATACATGTTTTTCTGCTTTTCATATTTTTGCTAGATTGCGTCTTTAACGTATCCTTATTGCCCGTAGAAATACAAAGAAGCGATTTTATGGATTGTATATTGAAACTTGGGGGGACAATAAATAATGATAAATATACGCACGTATTAACAATAAATAATATAGAAAATGATGAAAATTATAAAGATTATAAAGTAGTAAATTTGATGTGGTTTGAAAGAGCCATATATACATTGAAGTAAGGAAATATACAAAAAAAAAAAAAAAAAAAAAAAATACATTAGCTACAAACACATTTACTACATTCAATATACATATAATATCATGTGTTATTTATTATTTTAGATAAATATATTCACATACGGTGTTTTATTTTCATAGTCTTTTTTGATTTTATTTCGTTTCCATTCATTTTGTTTTGTTTTATTTATTTTTTTTTTTTTTCAAATAGAAATATCGATACAAAATTTTACAACATTAATGCGTGGGAAAAAGCACACAGGAATTTTTGGGACGTTATTGAATATGAAGAGGAAAAAGATGAAATAAATAAGTGAACAAAAACAAGCAAGAAAACAAATAATCATATAAATAAATAAAGCAATACCATATTTTGAACTACTTTTTGTATTCACTTTCTGCAAACTTTTCATTAAATATAATTTATTTGAACAATTAAATTTGCCTTATTATAATTTGTGTTTTAGTTACATATTTTCTTCCACATATGCTTACATGTTTTTGTGTACATGTACGTATATGTAACATACATGTTTTCTTTTTTTTTAAAAACATATGTATTATTACTTCATATGCTTAATAAAATATGTAAAAAAAAACCGTAGTTATTTTTCCTTTTCTTTCCCTTTTTTTTTTTTTTTTTTGTAATGCTTAAAAAATAGAAGTAATTGTGATATATATACCCACATTATTAGTATATACATTCATATTACTATGTACAAATATATCAATATATACGTACGTATATATATATATATATATGTATGCTCCACTTCTTTATTTTTTATGCGATTATTGATAATGTCCTTTCTTATTATGTGTACCCTCTACAACACATAAAAAGAACTAATTTTAAAAATGACTATTAATTAGACCACTATAAAATAAAGAAAAATGTTTAAGAATAAATTGGGTTAAATGTACGGTTGGAGAAGGGAAATTAAAAAAAGGATAAGAAAAAAATCAAAAGTTATAAAGCAACAGTAACAAAGCAAATGTAATAAAGCAAATGTAATAAAGCAAATGTAATAAAGCAAATGTAATAAAGCAAATGTAACAAAGCAAAAATTACAAAAGAATAAGAAAGGAAAAAAATGGCGTTTTAATGACTAAAAAATCACCCATTTAAAAATATAAAAAAAGGGGTATTTTTTGAAGTGAATAAAATTTAAAATTCTTAAAAATGTTGTAACAATTTTAAGGCAAAAAATAGCGAATAAAACAGTTAACACCTTAAAAGGTGAGGTTACATAAGTAGCATTTTCTTATCTGATTTTCGTATAAATTTACAAAAATATGAAAATCAGTCAAATAAGAAGAAAGGCAGACTTGTCACTAATAGTTAGGAAAAGATTACCTTCTTTTTTAAAAAAAGAAAAAATAAACTTAAGAAAAAGTAATACGAATAATAACAACAATGACATTAACGATATTAACTTTAATAAGAAAAAAGTTAAGTACAATCAAATTCCGCAATTTGTTCAGGCCATAATAAAATTTACGAAAAAAAATAAAGGTTGGTGTGATGAAGATGATGTAATAAATAAAAATAAAATAATATATTTTAATAATTTGTTAAGCGAAATTCCAAAACACAAAGCTTCGCTTACATCAGCCCTGATACATGAAATATATCGTTGCTTATATAAGTTGAACTATATAAAGATAGACGTTATTTTTACCTTATTTAGCATATTAACAAATAATACTTTAGATTTTTCAAATTTAAGTGGATATGTAAATTGTGATTTTAAGGAGTTAATAAATATAACCAAATACTTGTATCACTTTCAGAATATATGTAATACTAATATTCAGAGCATTCTTTACAACAATGAAAATTTTAAGCTAATAAAAACTGTTGAAAGATATTTGAGGGAGCATGCTAAGAATGAAAATTCGTTTAATAGGAACACATGTTGTAGCAGTGTAATTTATAATCATATTTATAATTACATCTTAAAATTCGATAACCCAGATAATATAGATATTCTACTGTATTCTTTAATAAAAGGAAAATATGCGAATACAGCTAAACAAAATGTAAAACATGAAAAGGATTTAGCGTTGCCATCTGATAACTTTTTAAAAAAGTTGGGTACAGCATCACCTGAAGGTGATAATTTTATATATGAAAAAAACAATCTTTTAAAAAAACACGAAAATGATAGTGTCTGTATTTCATCCTTAAATGAGGGGAACAGTCACGATAAACTTAATAAGAATCGGGAGGAAAATGAATGGATTTATTACCCCCATATGAATCACCCCAACATGGATTCCTCTCGAACAAATTGTGCCAATACGAATTCTTCCCACAAGGATGATAATAAGGAGCTACTAATTGAATATATAAGCAATTTTTACAAAATAAATGATATGTTTAACTATTTGTTGAACAAGGTCGTAATTTACTTTAACGAAAATGCGCATATATTTGACTTTTATAATTTAAAATTGTTATTTTTCTTTTTAGGAAAATTTCAGAAATATGACTTAAACTTATTAGAAAAAATTTCAAGTAGAATAATGGATGAAATTGAAAAAATGAAAGTTAATCCTAAGCTCTTGAATAATGATCATCTTACAGAGGAAAATAAAAAGTATAATTATGCAAATAATAGAATTAAAAAATTAAGGAAAAAGTATTTAAATACATATATGAAAATAGACTCAAAAGAATTCCTTATCATACCATACACAATTGGAATTTCCATGAATATATATTTTAATAATTATTTAATTGAATATGTAAATATATATATATTAAGTTTAATCAATTCGAGGGTTAATTGTGATATGGAGAATTTCATTTATTCTCTAATAGGGTATAAATATATTATGCTGCGCTTTTTTATTCTGTATAATATTTGCTTGTTTAAGGAAAAAAGCATAAAAAATGAGAAAATATTACACAAGTATAATTTATTCATAAGGAAGTTAATTAAAAATGCAGAAGGTACTGCAAACACATATACTACACATAGGTTAAATGTAATAGGGGAGCAAATCCAAAACAGCCACATAAACAACATTAACAGTATTAACAATATTAGTAACATTAACAGTATTAACAGTATTAACAATATTAACAATATTAACAGTACTAACAATATTGATAATTATCATTACTACTTTCCTAATACTTCTAATAATAAAGAAGTTCGTGATTTTATTCCAACAAATGTAGGGGATGATATATCTAATCGGGGAACATGCCTTGATAAATATGATTATGCAAAAAATAAAGAAAACATGTTACACGAAAAAAGTAATCACATACATGATAACAAAATAGAATATAATTATTTAAACAAAATAGACGACAAAAAAAATCAAGGAGAATATGCAATAGTAAGTCCCGATTATGTTTTCAATCTTTTACTTAATGAGTTTCAAATGAACATAGAAAATATACATTTGGTAAATTTTGATGAGAATTTTATATATGAAAAATATAGTAGCGTACAACTTCAAAACTTTTATTTTTACTATAAAAAATTATTTGATAAGGTGTATAATTATGCTATATTTTTATTAAGTAAGTATGATATTAATGACAAGCTCAGAATTTATAAAAATTTGAGGTCTCTTTCGTTAAGTGATCAAATCATAAATGACATATACATTGAAGTACTCTATGAAAAAATTGTTCTTAATTCGAATAGAAATATAATGAATGCCTCAACTACTTTGAAATATATAAACAATTCATAATAGGTTAAAATAAAAAAAAATAAAAATAAAAATAAAATAACAGAGCGGAAAGTAGTATTCCATAAAAAATTTAATTTAAAAAATTTTAATAAGAAGGACGTGAAATGAAACAAGCATTTTTTTCCTTATACAGTTTAAATATATATTTATATCTACATATATATCTATATGTATATACATACATACACACACACGTACATGGGGTACACACATATACATAAAACTTGCATTATATGTATATGCGAATATACATGATGTATACATGAAAATGTGCATGCAATTATGTTGGTTAAATATTTTAACAAGTTAAAAATTTAAAACGTCTATATAATATAGAAATATATATTCATATATAAATAAACTGGAAAATGAAAAAAAAAATAAAGAGGTAAACACGGAATAACAAGATGGGAATGAAAATTAAGATTAATAAGTTTTTAACGAAATGTGTTTTGAGGTGAAAACTAAGAACATGCGCAACATACGTGTGTAGTATACACATAAAAGTACATACGTATATATACATATATACACACAAACGCATGTTTTGTGAATGCACACATATATGTTGTAAGAAAGGAATTTATTTTTAATGAATCATATTAATTATTTAGACATTATAAGAATAATAAGTTCGAAAGTATATCCCATATGTGTGATCTTTAAAAGTATAAAACATATTTCAATATGTATACAAATCAAAGGCGCTAATGGCATGGAGGCACAATATATGCACTTGTATATATATATAAACTATATATTTATATATACACATATATAGGGGGAACATTTAAAAATTATATACTACATGAAACATTATACATGTATTTATAAATAACTTATTGAAACATTTACTTTCCAGAAATTGATGCAATGATGCAGAATTATATGCATTAAAATATATAACAGAATATGCCTTATTAAAACATGTTATATAAACATATATATATATATATATATATATATGACGGTTATACACATTTACGCTTATGAGAGATTATGGGCTTCAAAAAAATAGCTTAATTTGCTATAAGTTACACACGTATAAACATAATACATAGATATAATTCATATGCAAATGCATACATACATAATACACGCGTAAATGCAGGGGCATATTAACACCTGCATATACGCATAACCCCACCGGTACGTGCAATAGGTATATCATCTTTTAACAAAGAAACATTACTACAAATTAATCGAAGCTGTGTGATGATATTTTAAACATGTCTCCACCAATGTGCTCATTAAACCTTAACTTGTATATAATTCCATTTGAACAAATAACAATAATACAATTTTGATCATTAACAAAAGCACAAATAGATGAAATTTTTTTACCAGGTAATTTATATGAAGCAAAGCTCCATTCACTATTTAAATATGGGTGACATGGTAATAAACATTTTAAACTTGATTTTTTATTTTTGGACTCTTTTTCATAATTTAATAATGCTGGAGGTGATAAATTTTTCCCTTTACATATTATATCTACTTTTCTTAATGGTCTTTTTTTTTTATATATTGAAAATACATGAACAGTGTTTCTACTTGAAGTTAAGCAAAGCCAGTTATTATCTTCACTAATATTTAATGATAAAATTTTCGCATTTTTTGTTCCTCTTCTAAATTCATTTAATAATGTTCCGTCAAAAGTATTAAACAATCTTATAATAGTACCTTTTGTAGATGATGTTACTAATAATTTTCCATCATTACTTAAATTAATACATGCCACAGAATTATCATGTGCATAAATACTTAAATTAGTCTTAAAATTAATGTAAGGTAATTCCTCATGTATATTTTCACTTGAATTTATTTCAAATATATGAATATTAACTCTACCTTTTATAGGTGACAAATAAGCAATAATAACATTTTTATCAATATTTGATAGACAACATAGTCCTGATAAATTTTTTGAAGTATTCAACGTTTCTAATAATATTATATCTTTTAATCTATATATACATAATTTATATTCTAGTATTACAACAATTATTTCTCTTAACAACCTAACACCAATAATATTTGAAGAAAATGTTAATTTAGCTATTTCTCTCATCTGTCTATCATCCCAAATAATTAACACATTTTTTGCCCATTTACCCTTCTTATCATTTTTATTACCTGTTATAGCTAAAATATTACATCGATATAGCATTTCTGCTAAATATAGCCCATTTTTGTTCCTGTCTGTAAGATCTGCAAAAGAATCAAACGAAAATAATTTATATATAGCATGAATGTTAAAAAAAGAAATTGCACACACAACATCATATGCAGATGCAAACATGAGCACATACATATTGTATCTATCTTTTTAAATATAACTTTCATGCGCAATTCTGCGGATCCATTTTTACAAAATTTGTACATATCTATGTATCTAAATAAACACACGTTCAAGTATTCGCATCTGAATGTATGCACATATGCTCCGAACTCTACTCAGTAATTACCTCTACTATATGTTTGCGTAAAGGGATTCGTATTGTAAATCTTGAATCCTTTTTCATTGGCCATGCATAAACAACCGTAATCTTGATTAAATGCTATATATCTATTATTATCTAATCTTAATGACACCATTTTTCTTTTATTATTTTTTTTTTTATAAATTTAACTAATATATAAAAAAAGGAGGAACTTATTACAACACAACTATGACAAATGTATATGGTAATAAATAACAAAAGCTACATATACACAGGTATGCACATATACATTAGCATACATATGAATACGTAATTGAATATATGTAAAATACACCAAGCTTCAATTTTGGAGGCCACGCTAATGGTTTCAATAAACATATACATATATATTTAGAACATATATATATTATATATATATGTATTATATGTATATTTATTTTTCTTTTAACATAAAAGTTTTTTTTTTTTTTTTTCTCTCTTGCACTATTTAAAAATCGATCCACCAAAAGTAATAAAAAATATATATCCATTAATAAAAGTTAAAATAAAAAAATTTAAATTATACATAAAAATATATAAAAACTCACAAACATATAAATAATATATTTATAATAGGACGTTCTATATGTTTTGAAATTTATAAGGTGCAAGTCCTCATAAATACATCTCATATAAAACGTAAAATATTGTCATATAAAAACAAAATTATAATAATATAAAAATTAAATAATCATTTACTAAAAAAACATGTATATAAAATCCTAAAAATCAGTTAAAGAACTCATAATTTATAAGATATATCTATGTATATATATAACATATATGATGATATACATAATTTAGATCAATGTAAGCCTATTTTACTTTATGTATACTATTTTGATATCTTAAGCGTACGAAATAGGATGAAGTAAAGAACAAGAAAAGAATAATAAAAGAATAATAATAGAGTATGAAAAAAAAGCAAAAGAAAAACAAAAGAAAAAGAAATTTGAATAAATGAAAAAAGAATAATTTTATATTATTAAAAATAAAAAAAATAAAAATAAAAAAAAACATAAATGAAAGAATAAATAAAATAGTATGTAATAATTTAAAAGCTAACTCTTCTAAAAACATAGTAATGCAATTTTAAAATAGAAAATGGAATGATAATGTATACTGTAATAATTCTTGAAAATAAAAATATAAAAAAAACATAGAAGAAAATGTTTGAATATGAAGAATAACCTGTTTAACAGTACTTTTAATTTATTAGAACATACTTTTAATGTTTTTACATATATTAATATATATGTATGTATACATGCCAATTTATTTTTATAAATGTTATATATATATATACTTAAATTTAACGTACCGTATTTTATGCGTCTGTTGTACATTTTGATAATTGTTTTTTTCTACAAAAAAAGAAATTTAAAAATATATAATGCTTATTCCAGTATACAATAATAAAAGAATTGACATTTATGTGACAAAGTCCAATTAAATTTTATATGACACTAAATTAAAAAGAATTTTTGTTAGAGGCAGTTATGTAATTCTTTTGTTTTGGACTAATGAATAAAGCATGTAAAAAGTTACGTAGCATATGTTATAAATATATATGCGTAAATGTACATATTTTACATTTATATTTGCATATAAATACATATATATATATTATTTGTAGGAAATTTGTAGAATATTTTAACTATATTGTTTTGTTCAAAGGTAAAAGTAAAATTTCTTTTCTGTTTTATTTTATTTTTTATATTTTATATATTTTTTTATTTCATATATATATATATATATATTTTTTTTTGTATATTTTTTTATTTTATATATTTTTTTATTTTATATATTTTTTTATTTTGTATATTTCTCTAGTTTATGCATTCTTTTATTTTATATATTTTTTTGTGTTATATTTTTGTGTTATATATTTATGTGTTATATTTTTATGTGTTATATTTTTATGTGTTATATTTTTATGTGTCATATATTTTATTGTTTTATATATTTTATTGTTTTATATATTTTATTGTATTATATATTTTATTGTTTTATGTACATATTTTTATTTTATTTATTCATTTTAATTTCACACGTATATATTTTTATTTTATATATGTATATATTCCTTTTTACCTTATATATATATATTTTTTTTTTTTGTTGTGTTAATTTTTTCCGTGTCCAGCTTCCACTTAATTTTTAATTTTTACTTTACCTTTCCTTTTCTGAAATGTCTATACATAAGTTTATGCTTAGCTTTTATATAATAAACTGCTTATTAAACTGATTTTTAAGAGGTATTATAAGTCTTTGGAAATATTTCATAAATTTTTTGCAGAAGTATATCCTTTCAATTAGTAGTTTTTATAAATATATAAGTAAATAAACATGAGTATACTGTCGCTTTTTCACATTTGTTCCCCTTTTCTAAGAGCTAACTGCTTGGAAAAAAAAGAATTTTATGAAAGTATTTACAATAATATAAAAAGAAATAAAATATGTCAGAAAGATAAACAGTGTTATATATATATATAATGTTATATATATATATAATGTTGTAGATATATATAATGTTATATATATATATAATGTTGTAGATATATATAATGCTGTAGATATATATCATTTTATGGATATAAATAATGTCAGAGATATAAATAATTGCGCCTAATGAAACGTGCAATTTGCATATATTCATGGGTAAATGCTTATATATATAATAATTTAAATCTTTTAAATTATTACTTTTTTTTTTTTATGACAGATTTCATATGCTCCGTCTGCTTAGATTTATGCGATACCCCAGTAGCAACTCAGTGTAATCACATATGGTTAGTTAAGTTGATGTATACCCAGCAACTCCCACATACAGACTCGTTAATGTATATATGTATGTATGTGCGATGAAATGTCTTGTGTGCCCTTTCCTTTTTTGTTAATTTTATACGAATTTTGTTTTCGTTTTCCTTAAAATTTCCCCTTTTTTTTTTTTTTTTTTTCCTTATCTGTAGTTGCTATAAATGTATGTATTATTCTCTCCTACATAAAAGAAATTGCCCAATATGCAAACGAATAATTAAAAATAATGAACTAAAAAAAATAACAGGTAAAGTGGTATAACTATATTCTATGTAATTAAAGAAAAGTTGTTTTTTTTCGAAAATGATTACAAGTATCATATTATATATTTTTTAATAATTTTATGGGCTCTTTTGGCTCGCCTTCTCACCATATGTATGTATATATGTATGTATATATGTATGTATATATGTACATATATGTGTATGTATATATATATGTAGGTATATATATATGTATGCATAGAACCCTTTGGAGCCATCCCTAGCGTTCATATATTTTTTCTGTTTTTTCCCACCTGCTAATCCGTTTTATGTAGCATGTATTTTTTCTCGTCATTTTTTTAAATGCTTTTCTTAGGTAAGAGAAAAGCAGATTATGAAAATATACGAATAAGATGCTACTTATGTAATGAAATAATTAAAATAAAAAATCATAAAAATCATTTAAAGGAATGCCTATACAAAAGATGTAAGAATTATATATTAGGATGTGAATATTATGATAAAAGAAATAAAATAAAACATCATGAAGAATCTTGTGAGCATCGATTGATAAGTTGTTCAAGTTGTTCTAATTTATTTTATTTTAAAAATAGGATTTTTATGTTATCTTCGAAAGAGAAATATGAAATGAATATACGCTGCTCTTATACTTACTATTCTTTTTATTACAATTTATTAATGAATACTAACTTTAATTTTTTTAATTATAATCATACTACTAATAGTACATTTCAGTGTAGTAATTATATATCTAGAAAGATAAATATATTAAAAACTGTTCAATATTCCCTAGATCATATTTTTTATAAAGTAACTGATGAACATAATAATGCAATTCCATGTAATAAAAATGTTAGTAATCCATATGTTAAATATTTTTCGTGCAATAATAATAATAGTAGTACTTATAGAAGTAAGAAAACAGAGGATAGTAAAAATAGCATTCATGCAATTAATAATAATTTGGTAACTGCTACATCAGAAATAAAGACGTTAAATAGGGATTTTGCGGTAAATAGGCCCCCCATGAACTTATTAACTGATAACAATTTGAATACAGGGTGTACTGAAAGTGGCATTGATGGAAATGTTCTCGTTAAAATAGACAAAACGAGTAAAACAAATGAGGCAAATGAATATATTCAGTTGAATGAGTTATCTCAACATAATGAAGAATCTTATAATGGAGGAAGAGAACATCCATTTAACAAAAACATAAGTGATTACGAAGATTATAGCGAACAAGATGATTCTATTGGAGAAGAATTCTTAAATATTCTCCCATTAAGAAAAAATTTTAATTTTAAAGAAAAGAATAATAGGGATATTATGGTAATAATAGAAGAGTTGTTTCAATTTGATGAAATTGATATGAGTAATATTTACGTAGATAATAAAGAATACTTTTTATGTAACAAAAACTGTTTTAACAATACAATTAAAAAGCTTAGACAGGAATTGGAACGAGCTTTAGTACTCCTATACTTCAGTTGCTGTGTGGGCATGCCTGCTATGTTTACACTTGGTTGTATTAGCTATGTTATGACAAAAGGATTATTTAAATTCTCCTTTTTAATAACGAATGCGTTTATAAGTTTATCTCACAAATTTTTTTTCAAAATGTTTTATAATTAGAAAATTGTAAAGAGTTTTTTTATTTTTAAAAATTGAAAAATTAAAAAAAAAAAATTTCATATAATATGTGATTCATATTTTTATCAATTCTTTTCAGTTTTTTTCAATTCTCTTTAATTCTTTTCAATTATTTCCATTTCTTTTTTTTTTAATTTATTTTTGTATTCTATTTTTTTTTTTTTGTTTATGTTGAACCGATATTATAATTTTTTTCCAAGTTTTTTTTTTTTTAATTAGCATTTTTTTCAAAAAAAATGAAAAATGACGTGGTGACAAAAAATTCATTTACTAAAAAATAAAACTCAGTGAGTTCCAGCTGAACCATCTTTAAAATTGCTAAGGCTGTAAATACATAAGTACATCAATTCAGAACTATAAGTCCGAATAAAAAAAAACAATAAATTTTATTAGGCACAGTTTTTTTTTTTTTTTTTTAAACGAAAATGTTCTAGGGAGAGAAGGAATGTACTCAGACTAAATCCATTACATAAATTACTTTTTTCCGTTGATATAGTTTACTAGTTTATGAAATACATTGTTTGATTGCTCCTCAATATATATATATATATATATATATATATATATATACATATGTGTGTATATTAATATGAGGTCACATATCCACAATGAGCATTTACAGACTGTTAATTCCTGTTTTAAAATTAATGTACTGGTTGTTGTGTAACATTTAAACGTTTTCATTTGAGCGGTGTGTACCCTCCCCCCTTTTCTTTTTTTTGCTTATTTTCTATCTTCTTTTTTTATTTTATTATTTTTTTTTATTATTTATCCATTATTTTTCCATTATTTTTTTTTTTAATGCTCTGCTGTAACTTAAAATTTTTACTGCCCAATCAGTTCATCATCTTTATGTCCCCTTTGTAGTAGTTGATGTTAATTAACTCAAAGCATTTCGATTTTTGCAAAGACTTCAAATATCTATTTTTATGCCTCGGAATATAACTATTATAAATTTCAAAAAAATGTTGATAATTATTAATTTTACATATATCTGCGTAATCAATATATTTAATTACGCTGTTCAAAAGAAAATTTGATATATATGCAAACCTATGATTTATAATGAAAAAGGTGATAAATTCCATAAGTCTGTTAAGGTATAAGAAATAGGAGTGTTCACTTTTTTTTTTCATTTTTCTTAAAAATAAAACAAAGTTGTCATCATCATTGTGCAGGTCACTACCTCTCTGTTCAGTTTCCCTCAAGGCTGATTGACTCTTTTCCCCTAAATTATTTTCATTTTTCACGATCATGTTTTCCACCCTTCTTTGATCCACTCCCTTTTCGACTTTCATCGAATTATCTGATTCATTAGATAACATTTTTGACAATTGAATATATATATAATTTTCTAAAATATCTGCATTTTCTAAATAATTCTGAATATTACTAATTACAGTATCGTCACTATATACGTTCAACGATTTCACTTCGTTAGACTTGTCCTTCTTACCTTCTACAACATTAAAGACATGTACATCATCGGACTGCTCCCTGCGATTAATATTTCCTTCTTTGTTATAAGATTCATTATGCGATCGCTCCTTTTTGAAGTCGAACTCTTTTTTAATTCCTAGATGCGTAGCACCACTATTAGTAACATCACCATTAGTATCATCACCATTAGTATCATCACCCCTTTGAACTATTTTTCTTAAACCATATTCGTGCTCAAATTTTTTTAAGATATTTAAAATAGAAAACGTATAGAAATTTAAATAATTCTCTATGATACTTTTAAATTTATATTTTTTACCAAGCTTCAAACAAATGAGTAATGATTCGTTAATTCTTTTTTCTTTTAACAAATTTTCTAGGCAGTTTTCATAAAATATGTGTTTTCTTTTTTCAAACATATTTTCAGTAACAATTTTTTCGCTAATATTTTTTAAAAACATCAGTTCTCCATTTACTGAAGCAGATAACAGTAAATTATGATTATTACAATTTTGTAAACAAAATATTTTATCATTATGATAATTGATATTTGATATTTTTTCACAATTTTTTATATTAATTATGCTTATATTACCATTGCTATAAGCATTAATCATACAAATATCATTCAAAATTAACATTTTCGTAATATTGAAATCTAGACTTTGTATACTTTTTAAACATTCAAAAGTCTTTATGTTCCATATTCTTACACTATCATATGAGTTACTGTATAAAAGTTGATTAGTCTTTGAAAACAAAACATTCTGAACTGACTTTTTATGGCCTTCCAAAATCTTTATTAACTTTAAGCTCCTCGTTTCAAATAGTTTTATCGTTTTGTCTTTGCTGCATGTGGCGACCATCTAAAAGGGGGGGCAAATAAAAAAAAAATATATATATATCAAAACAATCAAAATGGGAAAAACATAACATTATGAATTAAATAGGTGTATTTGATATATATTCATGCAATTACTCTTCCTCTCGCACACGCGTCAATAAATATGCATATATATACATACATACACAAATGCATATACACATACACGTAAACTCACATGTACATACTTTCACAAATTCATATTTGGAAAAATGAATAAACACATGCAAAAGGCGCACCACACAACAGTCGTTCGGGAAAACGGAACAATAGAAAAGTGCATATATATTTCCCTTCTTACCTTCCCCTTTGGAGATATAGCTACGTCGTTAATTAAAATTTTATGGGGATAGATGGTGAAGTTACTTTTAACTATTTCCAAATCTGTAAAAATTTCATCCAATTTTCTTTTCTTTTTTTTTTTTTCTTTTTCCATATTGTCCACTTCAACTATAAAATTCCATAACTTTAAACTACAGTCCTCACACACACTTACAAGTATAACTGAAGGAAATTTCCTCAAATTTACATCAATTGCATTAATGGAATATAAATTATCTTTTAATATGTATAGGCAAGTATTACTTTTTAAACTCCAGACGAAAATATTTTTATCATTCGATCCACTAAATAATAGATTATTAGTTTCATTTAACTTAATACATGACACAACATCTTCATGTCTAATGAGTAATGTTTGTATGATTACATTATCTTCAAAACTTAAAATCCTTATAATACTATCACCCATTAAAATTATACATTTTATATCTTCCTTGTCATTGTAATCACATTTTACATCTAAGATAAGCTTTTCTTCTTCAATCCTTTTATTCTGTTCATCTGTTATGTCACTAGAATTTGGATTAAAAAGTAGCATTTCAAAAATACCCTCTATTTTACATAGATAATTTTTTATTAATTTGAAATTTCTTATATCATAAATTAATAAAGAACTGTCTTCTCTAAATATATATAATTTGTATTTTAACAAAAAAAATTTTTTTATATTACTTTCATTAATTAAAAGTTTATTCTCCTTAAACTTGAAGATTATATCTCCTTTCAGTGGGTTGTAAAAAAGTAGATTACCCTTACTATCATGTGTTAGTATTAACCATTTTATATTTTCGTCTTTTATTATTAATTTGCTTTTTTTATTTTTTGTAAAAACACTAGATGATATTATTAATGCACTGTTTATATCATTACCTAAATATATTTGTTTTATAGGGCTACATGTTACTATCGCGCTATTCTCTTTTTTTTTTTTTTCTTTTTTTTTTTCACTGTTCTTCTGTTCCCTTAATTTTCTATATTCGCCCTCATCCCGCGAATTTAACATGCTTAGATTCCATATGTTCATTATTTTGTCATTTCCGATGCTGATGAATCCTATCAACTTATCTTCTTCTTCCTCCTCCTCGTATTCATCGCTCTCTTCTTCACCCCGTTTGTCACATTCTTCCTCATCCAGACTGTCACTCTTTTCCACCTTACTCTTGCCTCCCCCGTTCACCTTACCCCTCACATCTTCACCTTTCTTAACACGATCATCTTGGACGGCTAAAAAAAGAAAGTCCATTATGCCACTCATATGATCCTGGCAAGACATAATTTTTTTATTTTGCCCAACGTCATAAATGAAAATATTTTTTGTTATATCCGAACTAATAATAAAATTCTTGTACATTTTCAAGTTTGTAATTCTACTGTTATGTATTTTATAAGATAATAATAATCTATATGTATTGATATCAAATACATTAATTAAACCATTAATATACCCAACAACTAACTTTCTCCCTCCTATATTATTAAAATAAAAACATGTTATAACTATATTATCAGTTTTCCATATATATATTTTTTCTAAGTGTACCCAATTGTAATTATAAGAATAAATACTCTTTTCTTTATCTTCTTCATGATCATATAAATATATTTTATCTTTTATATCCTCATCATTAATTTCTTCTTTCTTTTCATCCACAGGCTCTATTTTCGTTTGATCATTCAGCACTAAAACATAATGGTGTATGTTGTTATCGTCAGTTGATAAGAACAAATTGTTATTCGAATAGTAAAAGTGGCTTATAGTACTAAATAAAGATATACAATATCTATTCAAATATTTTTTATGGTAATGTTCTTTTATATCATCAATACTCACACAAGACTCCAATACACAAGTAGGATACTTAGCATTATGTACATATAAGTTATTGTGATTTTCTCCCTCATTCCTTACCTTAAAACAATATATATTATTGTTACTTAAACTTAAAAATAATCCATGTTCCTTTGCAAAAAACACATCCTTATCCCCCTCGTAAACGTCAAAGAACTTTCTTTCAATTTCGGTGTATGTAACAACCGACATCAAAAATGTTAAAAGGGTAAGAAAAGGAATGAGGATGGGGAGGGGAAAGAAATGGGCTTACATACAAATATAAATAAATAAATGTATATCTATATGTACATATACACATATATATACATATATATATGTACGTTGTGACATAAAGTTTATAGTGTGACTCTTAAAATTTATAATAATCAAAACAAATTGCTAGTAAATATAGTCTATTGTTATGGATTTCTATTTTTAAACAATTTCAGAATTTTTTGTAACCTCTAATACATCTTTAATATGCGAGTAATATTTCTTCATTTTAATTTATTTTATATTTATGCTTGTATCATTATTTTTTTTTTTTTTTAAATGGATATAAATATATATGGCATTTTTCGTTCTTCAAAATTATGAAACTCTGTAAAGGAAAATATATATTTGTACAAAATAGGAGGAAAAAAAAAATTGTTAATATTAGCAATTTTTTTATTAAAATTGAGGAAAGTGACTTAAATGTCAAGAGTTGCGTAAAATAAAAAAAAACTATATACATTACATATATACATATATATATATATATATGTATATATGTATATATATTATTGACCATAAATTTACCTACCCATTGGCGAATCTATCATAATTTTTTCATGTAAAATGATACTATATATATATTTCAAACAGAATTTCTTTTTATTTTTTTTTAATTTTAATACTTCATTTTTCTCCTAACCTCAAATGAATATTTAAAAAAAAAAAAAAAGAAGAGTATGTTAATTTATTATTTTACAACATTGTTATTTACATTGTTGCATCTTTTACTGTATTGTACAAGCCTTAAGCTATTATTTATTTATATAAACCATATATAATTCATTTTTATAATTTTTATTCCTTCTCATTAATTATGGTTATATATATGTATATACGTATATATGCATTATGTTAATGGTGCTATTTTATATTTTTTTTTTCTCAGTACATTTACCCAAATCTTTAACAGATAAAGTACTTATAAATAATGATATGATAATGCGCGTGTTTGTTCTTTCTGTATTACTATCGAATTACAAATATGAATAAAGTATTTCATATAATTCCGTAATAGAAAGTTATACATCTTGAATAGAAATATAATAGGAATAATTTATTAGATATTAAAGAGAAGCAGAAAAGAATAATATAAACCATATTGTTGTTATATTAGATGCCTACGGCAATATATGTGAGAACATATAAATGTACATTTCATGTATGCTTATACGAATAAGTATATTTACATCTTAGGTTTTTCGAACCTTTTACATGAATAATGTGTTCTTTTAAGTTTTTGAGGTCACCACCGGTTAAACTCGGGCTTTAAAATTTATATATACATTTGTTAGGAACTTTGAAAATTCGAGGAAAAAAAGCTTTAGTTACTGAACATATGAACAAAAGAGAACAAATATTGCAAAAAAATAGATCCGAAATAAGCTATATATATATATATATATATAATATGTTCTTGTAGTGAAAATATGGGAAAATAAAACAAAACTGATCGAATTTTTGTAATATATATTTATTTTATATATGCACCAAAATTCTGCATATATAGTAAATATATGTTGTGTAATAATTCTACTTAACATATTTAAACATCTTCCTTTATTTAAAAAAAAAAAAAAAAAAGAAGAATAAAGATATTTTAAATTCATATTTAGTATTATACTTACATTTTTCAGCATAAATTTAAAAAATTAATTTCACTACTGTTTTTAATTAAAATAATACGTAAAAAAATGGTGTAGGCTTTTTCGCTTTTAATAATATATTTGCCATAAAATTATTTATAGTACTATTAGTTATACCTCATTTTACACTCATATATTATATATTATATATTATATATTATATATTATATATATATATATATACATAATATAGAAAATATAGGAAATATGGATCTTCTTTGACGTGATATTATAACGAAAAAGGTATATTATTATCTCTTTAACTACATACAGATATATGTGTATGCCACTGCTAATTACTGTTAACTATAAATTAACAGTTGTATGATACTATATCATTTTTGGGGTTATAACAGTATTTGTCCTCTTTTTATAATTTTTGTTTTTTTTGAACTTAAAAATTCTAATAACTACCGTAGTAAATTTGTCAAAAATAAAAAAATATAATTGTTTGTATCGTCACAAAGCACATACATATATATATATACATATATTTATGTAGGTATATTCATATAAATAAATGTTTATTAGTAACACATGGATTTAACCTTTTTCGAATTGTTAAATTTTACATAGTTCATACTGCTTTAATGATTTAATAGCAGACATTTTCTTTTTAAACGTAAGGAATGTTAACAATATTATATAGTTATTACTGCATTATATATATGCATGTATGTAAGCATATTTTTTTTTTTTTTCATTTATTTTGCTGAAAAATACTGCTCTTTTGTCAAGTCACAAATATATTAGGGCTTTTTATCACATTTTATTTTCATCCTTTTAACAATTGTTTTTTAGCTATTTATATCTTCATAAATTCAAGGTGATAGTAGTTTTTACAATGAAATGTATTTGCATGCATAATAGTATTCATGTCACTCCGTTAAAAAAATAAATAAATATAGATATATATATATATATATATATATATACGTACACATATGTACACACATATACATTCCTATTTATATATGTATGCCCACGTAAAAATATTTATTTTATGGTTACTACTACTTATATTACTACCTTAAAAACAGCAAAAAGTGGTATTAAAAGTAAAAAATATATAGTAATAATATTCTTGTACTTATACCGAGAAAATCTCAATGAAAAATTGAAAATGTCATGGTATTTTATAAAAAAAAAAATTATTTAAGTATCGTTATATATCTTTTAATTTTATTTCATTTTTTATTCTCTTTCTTTTACTGCTTTTGAAAATGTATAGAATTTAAATTTATATATAATAATATATTTGTTAATTCACTTTCTTAAAAGTACTAGAATTTTCATAAAAATTATACATTAATTTACATATTGTATATGTGAATGGTATAATATATATATACGCTTTTATTATTATATTATATATAATACATATATTAATATATATGCACATATATATATTTAATATGTATACATTTTTTTCATATATGCAATATTTTATTCAGTTTGCATAATATTGTTTGCTTCAAACTTATTACATAAAAATGTATTAATATTTACTATAATGTGTATAATATGCATAAGTACACATTACACTTATGAATTCTGTTTAAATGACATTTCATAAGTAAAAACACATATCACAAGGAAAAAATAATAAGAATGCATTAAATAAAGCATACGTAACAATACTGAAGAAATATTCTTCTGATACAAGCTTAAATGAAGAAAATTTATGTTTCATTCCTTCGGCATATTGTAAGGAATATTGCAAATACGTAAAATTTTGAAATTACCTTTGAAGTTTAACAAATAAGAAACGTAAATACAAAGAGGTATACCACAATATCATCGAACATTTACTGTATATGTGTATATATTGCAAAGTAAAAAACGAATTGTTACAATTGATACAATTAATATATTACAATAATTTGTTGTTATATGTGTATATATATTGTGGAAAAAAGAAAACGTACGCATCATTTATTTTTTGAAAAAACACATGAAATAAGAAGTGAATTTAACATTATATAATACCCTTCATAAACGTGTGTTTTGAAGTTATTTTTCTTTTACAGTAAAAGCGTATCATTTATAAATACAGTGTTAAATAATTACATTAATGTATAAATAATATATTTTTTTTTTTTTTTTTTTTTTTGCATATATTAATATAAATATTTGGTGCAGCTTTTTTTTTTTTTTTTTTTTTTTTTTTTTTTAAATTGGCTTTTTGTCTATTTCAAATGAGTTAGAATTTTTGCTATAAATTGTCAATTTTTTTCCTTTTTATTTATTTTTTTTTTTTTTTTTCTGAAATTTATTTGTTAAATATAATTATTTCTTAAATTTTTCATTTAAGTGAACAATTAATGCAAATAGACAAAATTTATGTATAAATAATATCGCGTTTTATGTAACTCTAATTTTAATTATAAATATTATGCACTTATTATTTATGAAAGAAAAGAGTAAGAACCTGTGTTATGTATTGACGGTACAAGCATACACATGTAAATATATTTACATAAAAATAAAGTGTATATATGTATATACATATTCTAGAAGTACGTACATGTATTGATTATATTTACCCATAAAAAAACACATATATTTGTATATATATATATATATATATATATATTGTATTTACATGTGTATGCTTATTAGCATACTTAAAGTACTATAATTTTTATGACTGTTGAATAATAATCGCAGAATATTATATGCTTTTTTATTTAGTCATAAAAATTACATACTTTTAATATCAACTCTTGAGCATCGTAATTTTCAATTTTCTCTTATTACATCTTACGTTCATTTAACTTTTGTATTGACATAAAAATCTTTCAACTTATATTTTAATTATTATTTCCAGTGTAATTTTAGAATAATCTCAACATATGCATTTATAACCATATATATATATATATATATATATATATATATGCTAATACATACAGAAACAATGTAAGCTGAGGATGTTTAAAATTATACACATATAACACACCGATATTTACCTAGGATGCAGCATCATTAATATATTTGCGTTTTCATTTTTTTGTTTTATAGTAATATATTTATTAATAAATGCAAGTGTAGATATCTTTTGTTTTTTATCGTATTACACAGTTTTGCGGTAAAATTTCAAGGAAGGCACTCCATATATGTATGTATGCATATATGCACGTATGTATGCCTTTGTGTGTGTGTGTGTGTGTGTTTGTGTGTACGTATATATGTATCTATATATATATGCACATATGAACTATTGGCAAATGATCAAATTGTAGAATAGTATAAAAGAAATACAATGAACACAACGGATGAAATAAATAATGAAGAAAAAAGAGTATGTCATCATAACTTGAGAAAAAATAGAAAACCACGTAGTTACGACTTTGAATACTATGAAGAGTCGTTAAATAAGCCACGAGGTAAAAAAAGAGGAAGAAAGAGGGGAAGGAAACCAAAAAACGTGCTATATGCAATTAATAAAAACTTGAACACAACTAATGTTGTAAGAGTTAAAAGGCCTTATATTAGGAGGAAACCAAAAGGAAATAATGTATGTGCAAATGATGATATAGAAAAAAATAAAAGTAATAATTATCTTTTAGAAAAATATGATAACCCATTAGAGAAAACCACGAATGTTGAACAAGTACGCACAAAAGGTAGAAAAAGAAAGAATTTTAATATAGACAAAAATATGCATTTATTTAATTCAAATGTTCCTCTAAGAAATAATAACATTAAAATTGATAGAATATGTGAATACCTTTCTTACAAAACAAATACAACGTGGAAATACATGGGTTCTACTGTCAAATTTAGGTTGATCAATGATCAACAAGAAAAATATATTTTTTTAAAAAATATGAAAAAGCACATTATATTCGAAATAATTAAAATTGCTATGTTTGCATTACTCAAAGTTAATTTAAATGATAATAATATTTATACCTTACATTTACAAGGAAAAAAAAAACAAGCACAAGAAGATTATACTAATCAGATGAATTTTTCCACAAGTAATCGCAGATGCTTAAATGAAAATAACATCGACAGTGGCACATATAGAAGTAATGTTAATAATGGGAAGAATAATAGTAGTGAGATGAGTAATAATAGTGAGAAGAATAATAGGAATAAGAAGAAGAATAATAGTGAAGGTACGAACATGGTTCATATTAAGAGCAATTTTTGTAATAACCTTAATAACAACAATAGTAATAGTTACTATAGCTACCATTTTCCTAATAAAGATAGGGCGAATAATAATAATAGTAATAATAATAATAATAGTAATAATAATAATAATAGTAATAATAATAATAATAATAATAGTAATAATAGTAATAATAATAATAGTAATAATAATAATAGTAATAATAATAATAGTAATAATAATAATAATAATAATAATAATAATAATAATAATAATAATAATAATAATAATAATAATAATAATAATAATAATAATAATAATAATAATAATAATAATAATAATAATAGAAATAATAATTATAGTCATCATTCCAGTGAGAATAATTACTATCGTAACAAAGAAAACTTATTAAAAAACGATTTATCGGAAGAAAAGGCAAATTTTAATTTAAAGTCTTCTTATTATTATGATGCATTAATAGACATAAATAAAAGACTAGAAGAGAAAAATGATATATTAAATCAAGGTGTAACGGTTTCGGAAATTTTAGATTTCGTAAAAGAAAAGTATGAAAAATATTATGAAAATGTAAAGCAATACATTGTAAGTACATTAAATATTTACTGTGCTTTAAACATATTTAAATTAATTAGAAGAGGAAGATATGCAATATGTAGATATGATAATTTTAATATATTTAAAGTAAAATATTTTAAAAAATACTATAAGTTTTTTTATAATTTAAAAGGAGAGGAAGAAATTTTAATGAATGTGAAGAATTACTTGAAATCATTTTATTATGATAAAACTCAGAATGAGCCTAATACTATTATGTCAAATGAAAATGTAAGAAATAACGTACATTTTAAGGTAAATAAGATGAATGAGGAAGGGAGTAATAAAATGAACCAAGAAAAACAAAAATTTAAACAAAAAAAAAAAAAGCACTCTGATGAATTCGAAACAAGTACACATAAAGATATTCTGTGTGAACAAGAATATGTAATCACAAATGACAAAATCGTTACTTTTGAAAATAAACTAAATGCCAAAGATGAAAAAGGACCAAATGGTAAGCATGAAAATGATGCTAATGATATATTTGAAGCGAACAAGGATGATAGTACAAAAATGGAGCTTAAAAATAGTTATATATTTTCATTTAATAATATAAAGATGAATGAAGAATATAAGGAATGTGGTCAGGAAAAGACGAGGGCATTGTGTGAGGTAAGTAATGATGACCCACAGAAGCAAAACCAAGAATGTCAACAAAATGAAGAGTTAAATGTAATTGTTACAAACAATATGAATAAATACGTAAATGAAGATTTAGAGGATTATTATGATGGAAAAATAAAAAATGTTTTCATTGATCTAAACAAAATTAATATAAAATGTATTAAGGTTGTTTATGGAATGAAACATTTTTTTTGTTCCTATGATACGAAAGAAACAAATGATGAAAATTTTGAAATTATAAAAGTGCAAAAAAAATATGATGTTTTTAGAAGATCAAATCTGGTAAACATGAATCTAAGGTATAATTTCTTATATAACTCAAAAAGATTATTTAACTATAACACTGATGATAATAATAATAATAACAGTAATGCTAATAACGGTGAGTATACTTTAAATAGCACAAAAAATGTTATATTAAGAAGCAGTAATAATGTAAATATGAGTAAAGACGAACAAACACAAAAACAGCCACAGTATGGAAAACAGAAAAAGAAAAACAATGAAGATGATATAACGAGGCATGAAAAATACAATTATATTAATTTTAATTTAGGGTACAAAACTCTAAGAAAAAAAATGATTTGCATAAGACATTATATAAGTACAAACAAAAGAGAGGAAAAAGTATTAAAACCAAAGATTGAATCTAAAGTAAAGGATAAACCTCCAGCAATATCAAATGATAGCTTAATGAAAACTTGTTCAATAAATTCTAACCTATCGAACGTCGTAAGTGTTGATGGACTCTCCTCTATGAACTTTGAAAGTCACTGTTCTCAGTGAAGTAAATAAAAGAGTATGGAAGGTGGAAGAACAAGACAAAGAAGAAGCACAGCATATAAGAGAACCTTGTGTATGGGCATTATTGAAGCAGAATTTACAATACTGAGTAAACCCAGTAACAAGAACAAATTACGAAAGTATAGCTGAAATATATGCAATGTAAACAGGTCTATTGCAATACAAATACTGTAATATGTACGTCCATTTATTCCGGCAAACACATATATATATATTTATGTATCTTTCAAATAATATGAAACAAATGTGCGGATAATCGTAGTAGGTACTGATAATTTTAACAGTCCCTAAGAATGGCCTTTATTACTATATGTTATATATTATTATTACAGAGAAGTGCTAGCTATGCTCTATTTTTCTATGTAAATTTTGGAGTTAATATTCATTATTTCGTCTCAACACAAAAAGTGCAAAAATTGTTGAAAAACAAATTAAATTGTACATATTGTGACTGCAATGTAGTAGTGCACAATAGAAAAAAAAAATAGGCATCAAGCTGTAGGTAAATTAGAGAATTAGTATTTCCTCATATATATTTTTTTTTAAGTAAACATAGAAACTGTTCGAGCTGCTTATTCTATTTGCATACACATATATACATTTACCCATTTACTCGTTCACCCACTTACATATATTTACACATTCATAAATCATTTTGTCTTTAAAGAAAGCCTAAATTTTTTCGAGTGAAAATCCCGTCTCACCTATTTCCTTTGCTTCTAAGAGACGCATAAATCATTTGACGATTTTATAGTTCGTCAATTATCATTTATTTTTAATAGACATAATTTTTTATATTTCTGCCTGAATATGTATACATAGCGTATATATGTACATAAAATATGCATATTATTTTATAATCTTTCTTTTCTTTTTTTTGCTTTGCTATGCTCTTCTTTTTCTTTTTTTTTTTTTTTTTTTTCTTTTTTTTGTACTAATAATTTTTGAATAATACAAGTTTCAATTTCACACATTTTTGATTTATTATTTTAATGATGTTATATACATTATAATGAAGTATTCTTATTCAGCATTTTTGATTAACTTTTTTTATTTGGTCTCTTTTATTTTGTTTTGTCTTTTTACATAGGACATCATAGTATTTCCTTTTTTTTTCATTTTATCATTCTAGCTTTCTTGCTTATTCTTCTAATATTTTTTTTTTTTTTCTTCGTTTTTCTTCGCTTTTCTTTATTTTCCCCTCCTTTTTTTTTTTTTTTTTTTTTTGCATTCTATGCATTAGTTTTAATTCGAAAGGATGTAAACATAAAAAGTCTTTTTTAAAATTTTTTTGTTATATTTTCAATATGCCTTTATGCCGACATACATTTTTATGTACGTTTATATATATATATATATAATGACATGTATTTATATTATGTATTTATTGTATCCGACAGTTTTCCCCTTTTTCGGAAACAAAATATGCTCTAAAATTATATATAGCTTTTACATAATCAAAGCACTATATAGGATAACATACACTTTTACCAAGTTTATTACTCGAAGATAAAGATTTTTTTTTTCTCTTCTTTTTTTTTTGCATGTTAATGGCTAAAAAAAAAAAAAGAGCCTATATGCATATCGGCAGTTTCTCGTTATAAAATAAAAATAAATTATTTAAATGTGTGAAAAAAATTTATGTGCCATTCAAATGAGGGGAAGTAAAATAAATCAAAACAAAACAGAACGAGTATATTTTTTCTCAAGATGACAACTGTAGAGAAAAAATATTCTCATTTATACTTATTATAGCACGCATTTTAGCGGGCATATTTACGAATATGGCTAATTCGTGAGCGCATAGATACGTATATCTATATTTATCTATGTATGTGTTTATTCATGTACGTAATTATGGGGGGGGGCAAATATATATTAAAATAGGTACTTAGGTGTAATATGAACAATTCTTTTGCTATGTCATCATCTGATAGGTTTTCTCAAACAATAATTGAAGCACATTACAAACTTAGAAATGCGTATTTCTTCATACTCTCTAATACATACGAATATCCCAATTCGTAATTGTATATATACTTTGTATTATCCTATTTTACACCATGTGAAACAAGACAAGCCCATTCAAACCAATCTATTTTATGAGTTTAATTCAAAAGCTTAATTTAAAAAAGAAAAATAAATGAAAACAGGTGAAAAAAAGCAAAAAGGATGAAAAAAAGCAAAAAAGATGAAAAAAGGTAAAAAAGATGAAAAAAAGCAAAAAAGATGAAGAAAAGGAAAAAAATAAAGAAAAATTACATAGTTTTCATTCTGTTTTTATAAAATGATGGAACGAAGTGAAAATTTACACAAACGTATATTAAAATAAGAAATAAGGCAACAAGTAAAAAGTGCAAGTAATGAAAGATATAAGAGATGGACATGGAAAAGGTAATATTAACATGTTTTTGATAAAAGTATTTTTCTTTTTTATCATATGGTATTCTATAATCTGTTATTAAAAAATTCGAGTCTATAATATATGAATTAATCAACGTTTTAATATAATTAATTAATTTTAGTACATCATCTCTATACACAAAGAATTTATAATATTTGTTGAAATTTTCGTTAAGGAGATCTAAATCATCTTTACTTCTAACATGGTTCGTATATTTTAACATATCATTCTTTATTTGTTTTTCCTCTGATATTTCCTCCTTGTAATGTTTCATATATATAAAAAGAGCCTCAAATATACTTTTTATATGCTTTGTCAAATTATCTAGTTTTAACTTTTGTTCAATCATAGGTAATTTATTAAGAAATACAGATTCTTTATTTTTTGAACCCAAAGTAAAACTGTTAATATTTTTCAAAATAAAATATTCATGAAGTTTTGGTAGATGTTTATTATTAATTTTTATATTCTGACTTTTTATTTTTATATCTTTCTTAAAATTAGTTTTAACAGTTCGTTTTAATATATCATAGAAGCGCAAAACATGCTCTGGTTGTGTTTCTTTTTTTGCTTCGTTAATATAAAAATCAGATTCATTTAAACTATCTAAAGAAATAACAAATTCTATATTTTCTTTAAATATCATATTAACAGATTTGATAAAATTGTCTACACCAAAATAATAATTTGTAAAAAGAAATAATATATTATAATTTACATCTTCATTTTTAAAAACTTCTGTGTATAGTCTAATTAATTCACACGTTGCAATCAGCTGAGAATTTGTTGAAGTATTAGGTATCGTAAAATCGCTAATAACGTTAAAAACGTTATAATCTGTTGCTATAATAATGGTTTTCTTCTTTGTAAAATGAAAGGTTTCATTATTTTGTTTTTTCTTAAATATGGAATTAATATTAATATTATCTTTACTTAAAAAAAAATATATATTTTTTGAACTTATCTTACTAGCTTGTTGGTTTTTCGAAATAGGAATAATATTGACATTTCTTGTTAAATCAAAATAACCAAATCTACTCTTATAATTTGCATAAATATTTTCTATTTCTGCATTATTTTTTATAAAATATATAGACTGATTTAATTTTAAGTTTAATAGTAAACTTTGAAAAAAGGAAATCCTTTTTTCTAATATTTCATCTGTAATATCTTTATTATTGTATTGATCCTTTGATATTATTTTATTTATTCTAAAATATTCCTCCCTATCTATATGCAACTTTTCTGGAATTATTATAATAACTCCATTATTATTATTTTTCAAAATAAAATGCAATAAAAAGTATAAATTATTTTCATGAATTATTTCATACAAATATATAAACCCCGAATATTTTACCAGTTGACGTGGGTTCACAAATGTCATAATGTGTACTATCTTTTCTTTTATTAATCTCTCTATATGCGTTTCATCCTCCATATCTACTAAACTATCCACTGTCAAATTGTTCTCTCCCCATTTTACATCTTTATATAGAAACAGTAAATTTATTAAATTGCCTTTAACTAAATTACCACTAAACCCTGTATCCTCATTATTACTAATTAAGTGTATTAATGGATATGCCTTCGTTTCATACAAACCTCTTGCAAATTCATACTTAAAAAAGATACAAAAAAATAATAATATTTCAAAAATAATTCGAATACATCGACGGCTAATATTCATCGTTATTGGGCTTTCCTCTTATTACATATAGGTACACATTCATACACACGTACATTAATACATACGTACATTAATACATACACACATTAATACATACGTACATTAATACATACGTACATTAATACAAACGTACATTAATACATACGTACATTAATACATACACACATTAATACATACACACATACATTTATACATACATATCGTGTATACGCATTATAGTGCATAGTGTATTCTATGCTTTACAAACACGTGAACATATAAGTCATAATACATATATATTATCGAATGATCTATATTTTAGTCTATGAAATTTTATCTCTAATTTTTTTTTGAGAGTTACGTAAAATTATACGTAGTTTTCAAAAATTAAAAAATTGGCATAACAAATTACCAAAAAAAAAAAAAAAAATGAAATGTTAACAAAAGAAAAGAAAAGAAAAAAAATGAAAAGAAACGTAAATAAAAGAGAAAAAGTGTAAATAAAAGAGAAGAAACTTAAATAAAAGAAAAGAAACTCATGTAAAAGAAATGTAACAAAATAAAAAAAAAAAAACAATGAAAAGATGAACGTAAATCAATAAAATTTAAAAAAATAAAGTAAAATAAAATAAAAAGAAAAAGAACTCAAAATAAGGTAAACTTTAGCCTTAATGATTACACAGCGTTTTACAAAGTACGTATCTTTTAAAAAGGGATTATTTCCCTGAAAAAATCTTTAGTAACATTATATGCAGTTAATGAATTGTAATTTATAAAATAAAAAGTTAGCAATACAATATAATATCAAACTTTTTTAAAAATTATATTATATATATTAACAATTGCGTTCAAACATAAGAAACGAGAGAGCCTACAGGGCGTTTAAATTGTATAAATATTTTTCTGTTATCTACATGTTTACGACACCCACATGTTTGTATTACTCGCTTTTTCGTATTGCCTACATGTTGGTATATTCTATTTTTAAAGAAGAGCACGATTTTCAAAAAATGAGCCAAGCAATTTTTGCTACGTGTAAAAAATTAAACTGCAGATACGGAAAAAAAAAGGAAAAAAAAAAAAAGCAAAGGGAAAAACTTCAAAAAAAAATTTATGTTTTTTCCTCTTTATAATTTGTTTAATCCTATGGCTGAAATATATATATGAATTATCTAATTATTTTATGTATGCACATATTTCTGTAATTGTATGCACTTCACGAATTTTATTTTTCCAAAATTGAAAAAAAAAATTTTAATACAGCTAAAATTATGTAGCCGCATATATGAGTCCTTTA
This sequence comes from Plasmodium brasilianum, assembly GCF_023973825.1. Lineage (NCBI taxonomy): Eukaryota > Apicomplexa > Aconoidasida > Haemosporida > Plasmodiidae > Plasmodium > Plasmodium brasilianum. The sequence goes on from NC_090121.1 coordinate 712,516, forward strand.
TGCGGCAAACACATGTTGGATTCCCTATTTTTTTTTTTTTTTATGGAAAAACTTAAAATGGAAGGCGCCTTTGCTGTTTCTGTTTTTTTTAACATTTACAGTTGTAGCAGTCATATGAGTTTCCGTTGTGTGCAATAGTAGTAGGCACTAAAAAAGGTAAGTGGAAAAAAGAAATGAAAAATGCAAAAATGTATTACATGCCCTTTTGATCTATAATAAATTATTATAAAAAAAGATAATCTCATTTATGACGGAAATAGTACATTTTACACATATATGAATATATATGTACACAAATTACCTGTTGCATTTCCATAGGAGTAGATATATCGTATATCCGTAATTTCATTTATATTAATCCATCTTAAAATTTGATTCGAAATGTAAAATTCTATATCTCCGTAATCATTATATTCTTTGGAAAAATATAATTTGTTTTGTTGAAATAGATGTGTTAGAGTTTGTAAATTATGAGGTGTAACGTATGCATTTGTACGTTTACGTATATATATTCAAGTGCATTTATAAAGACGAAATAAGTATAAGATTGTTCTATCGCACAATGATATGCGCAACAATTCAAAATACGTCTCTACATATTTTGCATGTTTAAATAGATAATTTCAACATGTACACTTTATATATTTATATATTTATTTATTTATTTGTTTGTTTGTTTGTTTATTTATCTATTTATTTATTTGTTTATTTATTTGTTTATTTATTTGTTTATTTATTTGTTTATTTATTTGTTTATTTATTTGTTTATTTATTTATTTATACTTTTTATTATTATTTTTTTTTTTTTCGATTCATTACCTTTATAATTTCTGAATTTACCAATCCGAACGTGCTTCTTATCTATAACCTTTCCTTTTATGTAATTTATTAATTTGTTCCCTCGTTGGTAATTTTTTTTTAAATTATTTTCCTTTTTTTTCAAATAAAAAGAATGAATTACATCAACTGCTGGTGATATATCTTCCTTTTTTTTTTCTATAAATGTAAAATCTTTATTTTTACAAGTGTTTTTTTTTAACAATCTTAAATATTTTTTGTATAACATTTCATACTTTTTTTTTAGTAAATTGTGTTCATTAGTTATGCTATTTAAAATTTTTTCCAAACTTTTAATTCTTTCTTTTTGTTTATTGTCTAATTTGTGTTCTTCGTATTCATTTACTTCAGTGAATTCCTTTTTTTCACATATTAATTTTTTGATTTCTTCTTTTTCACTTGAGCAATCAGAGTTATGGGAGTTTTCAACTTCATTTTTATATTCCTTCTTTATTAAAAAAAGAAACAAAATTAATATAGAATATATGCTACGATATGTACAACACATACATGTATATATATATATATACTTATGATGTATAAAATTGGAGGAAGGTTTATATTTATTTTGTTTTTTTTTTTTGTTATTTATACTTTTAATTCCTGCGAATGCTGATTATTTAGTTTTTCTTTTGCCTTCATAAAGTATTTGAGGTAAGACATCTTCTTGTTTAAAATGTCAATTTTTTTTTTTTTTATGTTCAATCCTTTAAATAATTCCAAGTTCGTTTTTGATAAAAAATAGCATTTTTCATTACTTTCAAATAACTTATTTTTAATTCTTTCATAGTTATCCAGAATTGTGTCACTTCGATATCTATGTATTTAAACAATAAAATAAAGAACACATCCATGTATATATACATATATAAATATGTGTATGTGTGAATATGCTCACATACGTTCGTAGACTTTTTTTATTTGTTTACCTGTTAATTATCTTTTTCTTCGTTTTACATGGAATTGTGCGCTCCCTTTCTTTGCAACCCTTCTATTAAATATAAGAAAGAAGAAAAAAAAAAAAATATAATATAATATTTTTAATACCCCTTTTTCAAATAATTGTCTTATGTATAGATGTAAGAATATAAACAATTATAGTAAGAGTGACAAAAATTCATTTTTTAAAATGTATTCATTCTTGCTCCTTTTTTTTTCTTTATAAATAATTCGTCTACATATATACATACATATGTCATTCTTGTACTTACAGAAGGTGCATGTATGCCATTTGCTAACTGTAACTGTAGGAGTAAGTTGCTCTTTTCTAAAATTAAATCGTTCGCGGTTCTCAGCTAATAGAAAGGAAAAGAGTAGCATACGTATATATATACATGCACATCTGTATAGACGCGAAGTCATGAAATACAACTGGAACATGATATCTCTCCACAAAATTATAATGATCACACGTAGTATCTTTCAATTTTTAACTACCTTCATACCTTATTTTTCTCCATTCTAATTTTATTATTTTTCTTTTTGATTTTCTCCTGTAAAAGTAACTTTTCATTTATTATTTTATCATTTAAAGAATTCGCGATATTTAATTCCCTTTTTAAATTTTTAATATCCTGCTCTAGTGCATTTCTTTGTTTCCCATCGCTTTGTTGCTCATTTTTTAATTTCTTGAGAAAAAAAAAAAATATATTATTATAATGTATGCTTGTATATAAACATAAGATTGAGCTCATGTATCCATATATTTTATTTGTTTTTTTCCTCTTCTTTTTAACCTTTGAATTGCTAATTCGAAATTCGTAGCTTTCGATAATTTTATTCATTTCTGTTTTTTGTTCCGTTATTTGGCTTATTCTTTTATTTAAGTCTCTTATTTCTTGTTCCTTAAAATACAAAACACGCAAAGAAAAAAGACATGTGTGTGCGTTTTATAATCTACCATATATAGGTTTATACATACATATATATATATTATGAACGTTTTCTTTACTTGTTCATCATTATTTTCAACAGCCGTTTCCAGTTTATTATTCAGAGTGTAGTTAGTTTTGTTAAGTTTATTTATCTATTCAAAAAAAGCAAAAAAAGATAGTTAAAGTATAGTATATAGAAATTATAGCATAAAAAAAAACAAAAATACAGAAGATTAAAAATGTTCGAAGAGATTAGATATATATGACACAAAAGGGGGCTGAAAGATGCAGAGATGCAGAAACATACCTCTTTTGCATATCTGCTTACTGTTTTTTTCAAGTTAATATTTAAATGCTCTAAAATTTTTTCTAATAATTGTCCTATATCGTTATGGTCTAAATACTCATCTACCAAATATGAAGAAAAGTAAAATATATTTTAATGTATTAATTAGACAATTCTTTTTCTTAAAAATATTTTCCTTTGCAGTGTTTAACAGAGGCATTTTTACGTTGCTTGTCTTTCGTCCTATTGTTTTGCTTTCTTCTAATTTGCAGTGTGTAAATGCATAGGTACATACGTACATATATATATATATATATATATATATATGTATATCTACTCATGTGCATGCATATACATTTGTGTTATACATTCATCCAAACCTTCGTCCATATTACCCCGGATAGTCTTGTATTTTTTAGGGTTAGCGATAAATTCCGATTTTTTTATGGAATTTACATTTAATTTTACATTGTTACATTTTACTGTTTCTCTTTTTCTTAACATTCTTTTCAAATTCCTTTTTTTTTTATAACAGTTATTAAATGATAGTAATTCTGTGTCGCTAAAGTAATTTCTGAACATATTCAAAGAATTTCTTTTAGACATAAAACTACCTGTCTGTAATTTAATAAAAGAAAACTCATCATAAGAACTTGAAAATGTTTTATTTATTTTGTCAGTGTAGTTAGTTTTTTTTAAGGATTCCTTTCCCCCTAATACTGCAGAGTTCATTATATCTAAGCTTGTGCCATTGAAATGTTCATAAGAATTATTTATATTTTCGTCTATGTTATATTCCTTGTTATATATTTCCCCTCCGTCATTAAGATGACAACTTTTTGTAGTATTATATTTTTTATCACTATTTTCCGATTCTTCTTTTTCCTGGGAATTTGATTTATTAAAGTAAAAAAAGCTTTTTGTTGTTTTAATTTCGTTAATTATTTTATTAACATTCGAATCAAGCTTGTCTTTTTCATAATATAATGGAAATAAAGATTTTTCATTTTCCAAACTGTCGTATGTCTTTGAGAACTCGCTTGAAAAAAAGCTTTTTAATTTATGACAACTTTCATCTTTTCCTTCATTGTGCTCAGATAATTTATCCAATACGTTGATTATACTTATTAACTTCTTTGTGTTCTCTTTGTTCATTTCGGTCGTTAAGCATTTCTGTTACGTTGTATAAATATACGTATCTACGTATACAAACATGCACATATGCATATACATATACTTACATATACATATACTTACATATACATATACTTTCATATACATATACATGTAAAATATTTTCACAATGTAATGTTTTTTTTTTTTTTTTGAAAATATAACTGCAGGCATGCAAAACATCTTCTTTTTTTCTTAAACCTTAGAAAGGATTTTATCTGGTAAATAAAATTATAAAGACTGTTTTTCCCTATTTCCAAGCATAGTTTAATCTTATCAACATTCTTTTGGAGAAGTATATATGTACACACATTTATACCTAATATAACAACAAATAAATATCTAGCGCTTACTAGAATTATCTTCTCGCTATTTTCTAATATGTTATATAAGAATAAAAATTAGAATAAGTTTATTTTTCTTTCTCCTTTTATTCATATATTTATATAGTAATTATAAATTTATTTTTTTAAAATGGAAAAGAAATTTTTGATTTAATTTTTCTTGTATAAGTAGATTTATTCTTTATATGAATATATTTTTTTGTGGGTTTACATATTTGTAGAAAGATGCGCTTATAGGTTAACACAATTTTTTTTTTTTTTTTCTTCCTCACATTTCTACACCTTCGTTATATCTTTAAAAATATAAAATGAAGAAAGAAATAAAATTATTATGCACACAAAAAAAAAAAAAAAAAAAAATGAAGAGGCTTAAATAATGAAAACCGTACTACTGTTATAATTATTTTAATAATTAAAAATATTAAAGTAAAAAAATGATTAAAATGGAATATGCTTAAATGGTAAAAACAAAAAAAAAATTAAAAAAAAATTGAAATATCGTTAGGATGATCATATTTGTCTTTTAAAACATACTACCATGTAACTTTTTTTTTTTTTACAACTTAAGATATATAAGAACAAATATATATTTAATTTTAACAGGAAAAAAAAAAAAAAAAAAAAAAGGGGGAAATTAGGGTGTTACCAAACGGTGAAATTGACTTTTGAACGTCAGAAGCGTATGTTATATTAAAATGTTTTTATTACAAAAAGGTATGCTCATGTATTAAATCACGGTGCTTACTAAAATGCGTTACAAATTAATTTTGTAAAAAGAAAGGAAAAGAACATATATTGTGTATTCATTCATTTTTTGTATGAAATATGTGTTAATTTTTACTTATGTTATATTATCTCGATGCTATTGTTTATTGTAACACACTATTATATTATTCCATTCATAAATATAAAAATTAGAGAAGATTAAATATTGAGTTATAATGTTTGAGTAACTTTAAATCATCTGACTGAAGCGCAAAAAAAAAAAAAAAAAAAGTCAGTTATATATGGCTTTTGTTATTATCATTTAAAAGGCGCTTAGTATATGAAAAGTATGTCTTAATTTTTCTTTTTGTATTAATTCGATTTAAAAGGATACATCAAATGGATGAAACAATTTTTAACAAAAAATAATCCTTTCTTATGTATAGAACAGAGATTTATCTAAATGTTAATTTACAGCTTATATTCATGTATACAGTGTACTCTTAAAAAAATTTTTTGCATAATTTTTATTAAAATTTCATAAAAACAAAAATGCGCTAAGAAATATATAAATAACTCCACATACTGTTAAGAACAACTTTTGTTTTATTTATGTTACAGACATGGACACAATTTATAACTAATTATAACAATTATATCAAAAAAAAATATGTGCCATTATTTATATATTTATTTATACGTAATAAATGCTTGAAAAAGACGTCAATTATTTTTTATTATTACACCTTAACGTTTCCTTTTACGAAAAAAAAAAAAAAAATCCTCTCGATACATTTCCATATCTTTATGTAAAATAAATGCGAGCAGGTTATTGCTTTTTATACACAAATATACAATAATAAGACTACACAATTTGAATCAGTTGTAATTTAAAAAAGACAACGCTCAGTTAAAAAGAAAAAATATGAGTTAATCTAGAATAATATTATATGTATAGTTATATACAAAAACATATGTACATAAACATATTAATATTTGTGCGGGATTTTTAACTTGTAAAAGGAAACAAAACAGATATACAAAATGCCGTTCAAGAAAAAAAAATGTTATAACTTTCAACAATATTTTTGTTTTTAACATACATATATTTATTTATTATTAATTATTTAGTACTTAATTTAATCTTTAATATTTCCTCATTAATTTATTTGACTTTTATCATCATCTTTTTAATATTTTCCTTTTGCTTTAATACATATTTCCTTTTTATGTATAAGAATATACTTATATAAAAAAGTATTTATATAAAAATTTAATTAAAATTTTATTGACATGATAATACTTTTCCAATTTTTAAATTTGTTTTTGTAATTATAAAAATAAAATTAAATAAAAAACTGATGGTTAACATTAACTTTATTATTACATTTTTACTTTTATTGGAAAAATATATATAAATTGGAAAAAAAAAAAAATAATAAATGAAAGTTTCTGTTCTTTTCGTGTTACAATATTTGTTCAAAAAAAAAAAAATAATGCCTATAATATTATAGAGTAATAAATACGAAGTATGTTTTTTATTATAGTATGTTCTTCTGGTATGTATAAAATTTATGAGCATACAATATTGCATTATTTTTCTTTTTCTTTGATACTGTTTTTTTTTGGTTACGTATTTTGGAGGTTGCTAAATAAATATATTTATATATACTCCATATACATATGTATATATACATATATATATTATATATATAGATATAATAAATAAAAGCCTTATGGTAATCCTTTTAATTTTTTATTATATCATGTATACTCCACATATTGTATATTTTATTTATATACTTATTATATATACATATATATGTATATACTATAAGGCATTCATACCAAATTGCCGTAAATATAGGCATTTTTTAAGAAATTTTTCTCCTTTGCTTTATTCTTTTTGTGTAGTAGTAATTTCAAAGAGTATGTGTTATTATTTAAAATGTTTTTATAGAAGAAATAATATAATAATATAAGTTTATTTTAAGATATACAGAAAGAGAATTATTAGTTTTTACTCTGTTAAATATATGTATTTATGTGATAAACTCGAATTATAATTCAAAAAAAAAAAAAAAAAAAAGGCTAAACAAGAAAGAGAAAATTTTTAAAACAAAATAAAAGCATTTAATTTACATGTAAAAGGATATCAAGCACTATTATTGTACTTCTTAGATAATGTATTATATTTAGTGTTTTTTTCTATACATTAAATAGTTATTGATTAATTTATATACTGAACATATATGTAATATTAAGATATATTAAAATAAATTAGGGTATATGTATATGCATATGTATATATGGTTATATAGGTATTTATTTATATATATATATATATATATTTAAGTATACATCAATGTATATGTTTATATGCGCAATTTTAAAAAAGTTGAATGAAAATAGATAAAATCGTAAGTCCAAAAACAATTTTTTGAAAATTGCATATAAAGTAACATTTAGACAGTATATTAAAAAAAAGAGAGAATTAATGAAAGAAAGAGAAAAATGGCAGATGAAAAATGTAATTAAATATATATATACCTATTGCACGTATGTACATACTTGTACGTGAACTTACATGTACACATATATTTATGCATGTACATATATATGAATTACATGTATTAATACATGTATATATTATATATATACATGCAAAATATTGGAAGAGATTTACCTTAGTTATTTTAATTTTTTTATGTTTATTTTATTTTTTCACAGTTTTAGTACTAATAGAAAAGGAGTTATATTATGTGTAAATGCACATACATATATATATATATATATATATACTATTTCGAAAAAAAAGTAGAAAAAGTAATTGAAGCAGCCATAATATGATTATAAATTTTTAGTTATTTTTACATCTTGCATATTGTATTTTTTTTTTTTTTGTCTATTATTACAATTATTGGTACTAGTACGATTATTATTATTAATATGATTGATACCATTAATATGATTAATATTATTATAACTATTAATGTGTTTGATTTTTACTTTAATATTGTATGTGTTATGTCACAATTATATATAAATAAGAATATATTAAAAATATATATTTATAAAGTACAGCAAATTTCAGTTACTGCAAGATCCTGTTATTATTTTTTTTTTTCCCTATTCATTGCTTATTAACGGTCATAATTATTTAACATATGTATTCTTTATAATATAAACATATTTACATTGTGCAAATTGATATATATATATATATATCAAATTGTATGTATACATCCATATGTACGGAAAGATACATATATATGTATATATATATCCAGGTTTAGACATCATTTTTTGTTTTTATATTTCTGGTACATTACGTTTGAACATAAAATTATCTTTGTTTCATTTTATTATGTTTACATCTTTTCTTTTTTATCTCAAATTTAATGAAGTTTGAATTTTTTGTTTGCTCTTTTATTCCTTTACATATATGTCTTAATTTTAAGTGAAACTCAATACAACATTTTCATTATTTTACTTTTTTTTTATGCTTTTTAAATATATAATAAGTTGGTTTCCCTCCTTTTTTTCCTTTTTTTTAGCCTTGTTCAAGATGTTTTTTTAATGTTAAAATTGTGTTTACATTAATTGTAAGCATATATTATGTATATCTATGTATAACGTGTAGACATTTGCCCAATACGTTCTTACATAAACGCTTGTGTATTTATATATATATAATATATGTAATTCTTTCCAGCGTTTACCTTGCACATATTTTGGTGGGAGGTTAATGTTATGATTTCCTGACTACATTTTAGAATTTTACATTTTTTTGTTTTTTCCTTTTATTTTTATATTTTAAATTAGTATATATGTATATATTTATATATATATATACATATGATAATGTATGTTGCCATATCACATATTATTGAACAAGTTTGCATATTTACATAGATTTTTATTTATTAAGGAATTAATATATTTTTTTTTTTACATTTTAAACGTGCATAGTGCTTATGTAAAATTTTTTGTACAATTGAAGGAATAATAAAAGGGTCCTTTTTTTTATTTCTTGTTTTATTTTTGTATTGACAATTGTAATATAACGAACGCTAGTTGTATTGTAGGTTATATGAAATTATAACTTGGTATAACAAATAAGGGAAAAGAATAATATAGTATTATAATATATATGTGTATATATTTTTATTTTATTTTACCTCATGAACATTAGTGAAAATATATCCCGAAATGCATATAATGAAGAGATACAACAAGACGATGACGCAATAAGTATACTATCGGAAGATGTGGAAATAAGTAGAAAGGGTGAGTATGATAACAATAACAATAAGGGTAATATCAACAACAACAACATCAACAGTAATAATAATGGAAAGGCAATGGACATAAATGTACATAAAAAGGAAAAAGATCTAAATAATAGCAATGGAGGTGATATAGATTCGAAAATAGGGTTTGATATTAAAAACATATTAACACATGCATACTTACCTGTATGTATAGAAAAAATGAAGGAAGGAGAATATGTTTATAAATGGAATAGCAATAACATCTTTCAAAAAAAGTCTCTAAAATTCTTTTATTTTGATGTAAACAATTATTGTATACGATGGAATTCTAAAAAAAAAAAACCAAAGGAAAATAAAAACCCGTCGTTATATATATGTGATGTAATAAAAATATTAGATGGTTCAGAATCTTCATTTTTTAAAAAAAAAGAAGAAGAAAAAAATTTATCTATTGAAATTATTAGTTCGCATAGGAATTTAAGGATTACATTTTTGGATATACAAAGATGGAAGATGTGGCTTTTCGGTTTGATGTATTATCAGTATAAGTTATGTAATAAAGGATCAGGAAAGAAGAAGATGAATCCATTTATATATGAAAGTAATAAATTATATGATAATTATATAATATCCGGGCTAAAAGATATTAATGCTTTAACATTATCTCAATTATATATCATTTTAAGAAGTCTTAATATATATTTAAATATGAAAATTTTATATCATTATTTTTCAATTTATAAAAATAAAGGAATTATAAATTACTTAGGATTTACCAAAATTTTAGAACATATTTTTTCAAACAATCACATATCTATTCATTTTAACATATATAAAGATAAAACCTGTAATTATATAGACAAAAAAAAGTTTATTGAATTTTTGATTGATATACAATGTGAAGGAAAGTATGAAGAGCGAATCATTAAGGATCAACAAATGGGTGAAAATTGTTTTATTAAAAATGGAATAATAAAGAATACAAGTAAAAAAGAGTCATTAGAACCCTTTATTCCAGATGCTACCACAACTAGAAGTAATGGTTTTAATAGTGGTCCATTCAATTCAGCTAGATGGTTACATCAGGAAGATCCAAATGAAAAGCGGCAGGATAAAAGCAAACGAATAAGTGAAAAGGAAAATGTTTCTGAATGGTATGCAGATGCTTATAAGGGCATCCATAAGTTGGATCAAAACGAAATAGAAAATGCAGTTAGCGGTACAAATAAATCAGAGAAATATTATGAAAAAAGAAACAGCATTGATAATGATAATTCTATTATGCAGTACAATTTTAGGAATCATGAATGGAAAAATTTAATGATAAAATTAGATAAGGACAATGCAAATGAAAATAACATGCTGTTTAGTGTGAATGATAATATACCAAGCTCCGTTCTTTTTGCAGATAACACTACATGTTATGATGAAGATTATAAGATGATCTTGAAGATATTAAGAAGCAAATTGGGTGAGAAGAAAGAAGGTAGAATTAACAAAGGTACAAATGATTATTATAATGATAATAATGATCCTAGCAATTGGAAGGAAGAAAACATGCATAGCGATCAAGAAAAAGTTTATGCTCAAAATGATAAAAGGGAAGATATCGAACAGTATCAGGAGCAATCAAATACTGTTTCTATTAAAGAAAATATAGATGATAATTCATATTTTATAAGAGCTAAGGTTATATATAAATTGGTAAATACTATTAAAAAATATAATATTCCATTTGTAATGATTAGCGATGATAGTCATTATTTAACTCAAATAGGATTAGTTTACTTCTTATTATCAAAAGAAAATAGTATCATGTGTCCTGAATATTCCAAAGTATATCAAAATATGAATTTACCATTATGTAACTACTGGATAAATAGTAGTCATAATAGTTACTTAGGTAGAAAACAAATATTTAGCTCTAGTAACATTGAACAGTACATATATATTTTAATAGATGGTTGTAGATGTGTAGAATTTGACTGTTATTATTTTAATAAAAATATTGTTGTTTATCATGGTTTTTATGGGTATAAACTAACTTCCTCTATTTTATTTTGTGATACATTAATTGCATGCAAAATGTTTGGTTTCACTACTTCTCCTTTTCCCATTATTTTGTCCTTAGAAATTCATTGTAAAAATAAGCATAAAAATTTAATTGCAAAAATATTAATATGTATTTTACGTAATCAGTTATATATACCTAAAACAAGTGACGAAATTAATAATATAACGCCAAATTATTGTAAGAATAAATTTTTAGTCAAATATAAACATTTTGATAATAACGACAATTCAGCATTCTACTATATATTCGAAGGTTTGCAGAGTGTTATGTATGATGAGCTGGGATTTGTATCCGATATTATTAGTGATAAAGATGAAGATGATGAGATGGTAAGGGCCCAAGGAAAGGAAGATGACGAAGAGGATGAGCGGCACGACCATAATGAAGAATACGAGATAGAAAAACATTTTAACAATTACATACATAATAGTATGCAAAAGAGGTATAAAAATAACACTAAAAAAAGAAGTACATATAATAATGTAAGTAGCTTTTGTAATAATAATAGCCATTTTTCTTTAGATAAGTATGAGAAGGACGATGATAATAATAGCAACTGTGGAAGGAAGAAAAACACAAACGTTTTTATACACAAAAATAGACATCAGAAGAATGGTGAATATAACAATACGCATATAAACACCTGTGAAGATGTTAATAATAGTACTTCTCTTTGCAATAATGAGACAAAGGGAGAAATGTTAAATGAAGCAGAGGAGGGGAAAAAATCAGTTCTAAAAAAATCAGAAAGTGTAAATATACGAAATAATAATATACTAAATGAATATTCTTGCTTAAAAGGATATACTTTTCGAAATTTTTATGAAAATAGAACATACGACGAAATATGTTCCATTAGTGAGAACAAATTTATTAAATTGATAAAAAAGAATGAAAGGGAAATTATTAGATACAATCAAAAAACTTTAACACGTGTATACCCATCTGGCACTAGATTAGCATCAACGAATTTTAACCCGCTTATATTTTGGAGTGCTGGAATTCAATTTGTTGCTTTAAATTACCAGTATAATGGTTTGAGCATGTTGTTAAATAAAGGAAGATTTTTGGAAAATGGAGGAAAACATTCTGGATATATATTGAAACCTGAACTGTTAAGGTTTAATGAAAAAAATGACTACAGTACTTTATACTTAGATCTACATATATTGTCATTGCATCAAATTAATTTACTGTTTTCAATTAAGCATAAATATCAAGAAAAAAAATTAAAAAAGAAATTGTTCAAAATGGATATGATTCAACGTATTCAAACACACAAAAAAATTAACAAAAAAATGAAAAATTTTAAAGAATTACAAAAATTAGAAAAAGAAAAAAAAAATCTCCTTTTTTCGGACGTACAGTCAGATGATAATAAAAAAAAAAATATTAGTCGTGAAATACTTTTAAAAAAATTCAATGATAATGATAATGATGTTAATTATATTCACAATAAATGTTCAAATGTTGAAGAAAAGTATGAAGACATGTTAACAGAATACAAATCCTTCTTATTATGCTCATCCTTATCACACAGTAGTAGTTTCAAAAGTTGTAGCAGCAATACAACAACATCGAATAATGCAACTACAGATTCGAATAAAAACTCTTCATCGAAATCTAAAAGTTTTTATCAAACGTTTGAGGAACTAAAAAAAGCACATAATTTATTTTTCTATTTATATGTTACAATATCAGTACATGGCTATAATGAGCAAAAATATTATTTTAAAACGGAAATTGCTAAGGTCAATTTTTATGACATAAATTATTGGTAACGATTCATTATATTTTTTGTGTCATTAGGAATGTCCTTATAAATAATAAAATCCCCTTGTTTCATTTTAGGCTGTTATACATTCTTGGCATATATGTGCACCTATTTTATTTAATATATCTATATATAGATATACACTTACATCCATATATATACATTTTTGTATTATGTTTTTTATTTTTCGTAGTTGGTCAAAGCCATCCAATTTTCAGATAAAAGTATCATACCCCTCATTGGCTCTCATTGTTTTTGAATTAAAAGCATATGTAAATTAGACAGGGAAAAAAGCGATATATTATATGAACAAATGATTTATTAATTACCTATTACACAAATGTCTTGGCCATATAAAAAACCCTTTTTACATATACTATATAACATTATGGCCTTTTTTTTCAACATACATGCATATGTGTATATATACATACATATATATATATATATATATATATATATTTATCTATTTATCTATTTATATAGGATACTGTGAAAAGTGAACTGATTGCTTGCGCGTGCTTTCCAGTTAAATGTTTGAGAGAAGGGTAATACAAAAATGAAGCAAAAAAAAAAAAAAAAAAAGAAAGAAAGAAAGAAAGAAAGAAAGAAAGAAAACAAAATAAAAAGAAAACATTGTTGGTATATAAAAGTTTTATGAAATACTTTTATCATAAATATTTTCTTTGCATATCTACTTTGATAATTGTTTTTTATTTTATTTTATTTTATTTTTTTGTTACAATAATTAATTAGTATCAGATTTGTTCCACTGTGCGATAAATACTTAAAAGACATAAAAGGATCAGGAATTTTAGTTAATCTAAAAATTAATAGCAATAATAATTGAAGACCGTGAAATTTATGTCCCTCTGCGCGCCTTTTTATATAATATATTTTTATAAAGATATATACGTGAACTCACATAGAGAAACAAATTCAGTGGTTTAAACACTTTAAGCATATTTTGTAACCCCTTTTTTTTTTTTAAACTGTTTTTTGTTTTTAATTTTATTTTGTAATCGTGACTATAATATTTGTTAAGTTACTACATATATCTCTGTCATATTTTTAATTATGTATATATATATATATATATATGTATATGTTTAGATACACATAACATTTACTCATACTTAATTTTTCATTAACACTGTATCATTTTTTTATCATCTAACCCCCCTACATTTTTTATTTTAAAAACTTTCCATTAGTTTAAGCAAAAACATATAAAAACATATTTACAATTAATTTATATATACATATATATAAATATATATATTTAAATTTGTATGCATAAAAAACCATTTGTAAGAATATGTGTAAGAATGCAGATATCAAATTGCGCATATAAAAAAAAAAAATTATGTATTACATATATATGATGTTGAATGCATAAAAGTAAATATATTTTTAAATGAAATGTGAACCTTGTTAAAAGAATGTTTTGTAAACACGCATTCACATTTTTATTTTTACATTTCTATAATATTTTTTTACTCGTTTTGTTATAAAATTTAGTTGTGGAATCTTATACTTTGTTGAGTTTTTTTGTTTTTTGTTTTTTTTTTTTTTTTTGTGTACACTCAAAATTTCTGAAAATGAACCCCGTAGAGTGAATTGTTTCCTGTAGCAAAACCGTTAACGGAAATATAAGAATTTTTTATTTCATAGTTACAGATAAATTTTTTTGTATCCTTCCATATTCTATTAATATGTCTATTGTATGTATTTATATATATATATGAGTTTATATGTACATTTTAATTAAAGAGCTCGTTATTTTTTACATCTGTACATACAAGTAAGCACGATATTGCCATATGGTATAAATACAGACAAACAAGCACCAAAAATTCATTGCACGAATATACTTTACAAGGCTATTAAAATTGTATATAACTATATATGTACGTATGTATTTATTTACGTATATTCTTATTTGTATGTATGTGCTTATTTGTATGTATGTGCTTATTTGTGTGTATGTGCTTATTTGTATGTATGTGCCTATTTGTATGTATGTGCCTATTTGTATGTATGTGCTTATTTGTATGTATATGCTTATTTGTATGTATATGCTTATTTTGTATGTATATACCTAAATGTATGCAAATATCTGTATGCATACATTTATACGCATATATTTATATGCATGTTCGCATATATAAATAAATATAAATATATATATATATATATATATATATATATTTATATATATGCTTATGCGTTTTTATCCATTTCCAATGAAGCATAATTTTTCAGAAAGAAAAAATATAAAAAAAAAAAAAGCAACCAAAATAAAGAGTTACAAAAAATAAATTAACTCTGCTAATTATGCATTTTATTATCTTCTTTGCATTTTACTTAATTTTAGGAGTATGCCCATTTAGCTTAAAAGAATGCGTCAGGAAAGAGATATATTGATTTTTTTCTTTTCATGGAAATATACATTATAAGCAATTTTTTTAAATTTATTTTCAGAACATAACAGCTGCTGTTTATAATTATATAATTTTTTATTTTTTTTCGCCCTTAATACTTTTTTATGTACACACTGTGTTATTATGTCATATGTTCTTCGAATAAATCAGAATAATACGTTATTTATGTAACGAGTGAACAGTTATAAAGTCTTTATTGTGCAAATAACTTTTAAGACGTACAGTACTTGCTATATATACAATATTTGCAAATATGTACATGTATGTGTGTTAAACGTACTCGTTACACTTTTTACCTTTGAAGAAAAAAAAAAAAAGGCAAAAGAAACTATAAAAAGAATTACAAAAAATACTGCTAAAAATACTGCTAAAAATACTGCTAAAAAAACTGCAAAAAAATTGCAAAAAAATTGCAAAAAAATTAACCTTTTAGCTTAAAATGAAAAACTTGAAAGGGAATATAAAATTACTCACATCAAATATAAATATAGAAGAAAAAAAAAAGCTGTGGTTAAGCACAGTTAAAGGGAACGAAACAACAAATATAAAGGGAATAAATAGCAAAAGTTTAAAAGATGTTGCTCTATCCTTTTTTAAAGAAAAGAATATTTACAATGAAGAAAATTTAATCGTATTACACCTTTTCTGTAAAGAAAAATTAGATGAATATCTTATAAATGAAGAGCTTACAGAATTCTTGCAAAAGACATTTCTCTTATATGAATATTTCATAGAGGAAAAATGTAATAAAATTAATAAAAAAGAATTTATCGAGAATGTGTGTGACTGTTGTAAGAGATTATTTTTAAAAAATATTATAAGGTATGAGAAGGATATTTTAGATTTCTTATTAAAAAATTTAATAAACTTCATTAGTAAATATTCCTTCTTCCATATATACCAATCATTATATAACATATATCAATATCAAAACAAGCATTTTACGAAACCACGTGAATATAAAAATGAAAAGTTTCAATTCTTGCTTAATATACAGCATAAAGAAGTAAATGGGGAATATATAATGATAAACAATAACACCTTTGATCTCAATGCTTTTTTTTTACTAGATGAAAATGACGAAAAGCAGATAAGAGAACATTTTTATGAAAGAGAGTCCGATCAATATAATGACAATAACGACGGTTATGACAATTTTTGTACTTTGCAGAGTGTGGAAAAATTGGAAAAGGAATATACAAAAAAAGGTAAAAAAAAAGAAGTTTCAGAGAAACCTATGAGTACCAAAAAAAAAGGTACTACAATAAAGAACATTGATAATCCATTATGCTCCAATCATAGCAAGTGTGGATCAAGTGAAACAAATTGTCTACAGAAGGAATTTACATGTTTTTATTTGTTCATATATTTTAAATCTTGCTTTGAGAACATCAATTTTTATTTGATAGAAAAATTTATAGAAAACTATTATATTAATCATAATAATGAAAATATTTACAAAGAATTACTTTTATTTTTATTTTTAATATACAAGAACAAAATGAATAATATTATTGACAGAATTTTAACAGATACTATAAAATACTCAAATATCATGAACGATGTAGACATAAAAAAAAAAAAAAAAAATTATTAAATGATGATGAAACAGATTTAGTGGATAGGAAATTATACGTGAGTGATTGCTTATTTTATTTTGAACTATTAATAAATATAATAACTTACAAAAATTTGCAATATGAAAATAATTATGAATATTATATAAACATTCTTAAATTATTACACGAAAATGACACATTTCAGGAATTATTTATTTCGTCCTTATTTTTTGTTTTCATCAGTATAGAAGAAGTAAATACAAGGAATATGGTGCTAATGAACTTTATGAAATATCATTCAAAAAAGTATTATATTTTATCAAAATTGTTTATTCACATGAAAAATGTTTTTTCTGTAATATATGACATTGATAGTGAACATATTATATACAACCGTAGCACATTTAACAGCACACCCAATGTAGAATTTGTGCATAGCGATAAACAAAAAGATAGTAATATTAACGACAGTTATCTTTTACATATAGCAAATAACATACATATAGACAAATATGTTTGTTTATTTTTTAGAGAAATATATTATATTATTAGTCGAAGTAATATGGATTATTTTTGCTATATTACCAACTTGTATCTTTATATATATGATAACATATTTAATAAAATCATTAATATTATTTATGAAAATGAAATGAATTTAAATGATAATTCATTTCATATTTGTACAAATATTCTTAGACCTTTTTTATTTATATATTCAGATTTATTTAATAATTTTTCCCAAAAATTAAAAAAGAAAATATTTAACGAGCGAGTAATGATTTATTATTCATTCATAAAAAAATATCTTTTCAAAAATATGTATGAAAAGACATTTTTACAAAAGGACCTGTTCTATGTTATCTATCAAATATATTTTCTTCTCCACACACTCAAGTATAATTTTCTTAACTTTTTAACTTGTTTCATAACTACAAAAAGAAAAATAAATGAATATCTCGAATATTTCCTGAAGCTGAAAGTTGACAATTCTAAGCAAAGTGGTGGAGAAAAAAACGTAGATGAAGCGATAAACTCTTTACATGACAAGTGTACCGACGATGGAACACAATATATGAAACATGAGTATGAAGTAGGAAATAGTGCCTTGGAAATATATGAAGAGGGAGGAAAAGAGAGCGAACAACGGGATGAACTATTAGAAAACAATGAGAAGGAGGAGGAAGACAGTGGAAGAGTTTACGACCCCATTTCCCCCCACAATGCAAATACCAAAAAAAGGAATACAAAAAAGTCAAGCAAAAGGCCTTGTAAAGAGGGTAGCACAAAAGAAAGCGAAAAAATGGGAAAACAATTAAGCGAAAAAGAACAAAAGAACCAAATGAGTAACATACTGAATAATGAAACAGATGATAAGGGAACTTGTGAAGGAACAAATTATGCAGAAGATAAAAAAAAAAGAATTACTGGTAACATTGTGACGCAGAATTTTGCAAATGCGACAGGTAACAACAGTATTTGTATAAATAAAGAAGAGAAAGAAAAAATGAGAATAATTACTTTTTTTGAAAAAAATTATCTCTTATTAAAATATTTTAAGGCTAATACTGAAAGTACGTTAGACGAAAACTATACACCCGATTTTAATGTAAATGATCGAATGAAGGAAAATACCAAACTGAAGAAGATTATCGTGAATAATAACATTAGAGATATCAAGAGCAGGAGAAATATCGATAGCAAATGTAAAAGCAAAAGCGATGGAAAACATAGTAACAGTAACTGTAACAACCATAGTTACAACAACACAGTCCCTGTGTTGGACGAAAAGTTAAGGTTTATGAAAAAGTTAAACTCCTTTTTTAATAAATGTAAAGAAATTGATGAACCAATTATTGAACTCTTTTTAAATAACAAAGATAATGTATATAGTAAAATTTTAAAAACTAATTTGTTAATAATAAAGGAATTAAGAAATATAAGAATGGATATTTTATATCCTATTTTTAATGCTAGTTTAGTATTTTTGTTTGATGACTTTTACTTTTTCATTATACAAAATATAAAATTAATTGTAGAAGAAAAGGAAAAAAAGTTATCAAATCATAAAATTTTTTTAAATATGTCCTTTATTCTATTGCACATTCTTGTGAAAGATGTAAAAATAGAGAAGTATTTAGTATCCATTTTTTATATGTTAAAATTAACACTAAATAAATTAAAATTACTGAAAATTTTAGATCAGACAAAAAGTTGTGATATGAAAGAAATATACAATAAAAACACCAAAAAATTTGAAAATAATATAAAATATTATAATATAAAAAAGGACAAAAATATTATAAAAACTAATTCCCAGGAAAAACAGGAAGACGATGAAAAAAGTGATTCATTATGTTCGATAAATGAAAGGGGTACATCCTTAAGAACTACAAATAAACAGTTTATTCATTCGAAATCACTTGAGGAAAAAATAAAATTATATCAAAATGTATTTTTTATTTTTTTAAAACTTTTACAGAATATACTAAAAGTGAATAATTTATATTACAACTTTAAATTTATAATATACGATATTTTGTTTTCAGAATATTCTAATAAGACCATAATCTTTTCGTGTCTAAAGTGTATTTTAGATAGATCAAAATTAGAAGAGGTATATAATTATTGCATAGATATACTGGGAAGCATAAATGTAGGTAAGGGGAAACTCGAACAATTACTAAAAAATGGAAATAATAGTAGCGGGATAGTTAACAATACAAATGACTACGATACAAATGAGAAAGGGAAAGCGGTGGAAGAAAAGAAGGAAGATGTGGAGGGAGAAAAAAGGGAAAAAAAAAAATTGTGAAAAAGCAAATTGGACAGAAAAAAAAAACGAACAAAAAAGACAATTATCATGTAAATACTAACAATCATAAATGCACCAATCCAAATTATTCCTTGGATGAATGCAAAGAGTATGTTTCAGAACGAGGTGAAGAAAATAATGTAGTAGAAGTATCCAAACAAAATTTAACGAATGTAGTAAATCCTAGTTATCTATCTTTCGTTCTTTTAAATAGAGAATCTTTAAAGATTAATTTTTTTGATCCTGAGAATGTAAAAAATAGCAGGATTTCCACCTTATACATTAATATATTAATACTATATTACATATTTAGTCAAAAAAATAAAAATAATGAGAAAACTAAATTATATGATAGTTCTATAAAATTAAGTATTGAAAATTATTATAACATTATCAACAAACTGGTTTGTGTTTTATATCAAAAGAACTGCTTAAACGCGCACTACGATACGTATACAAAATATTTGTGCTTAAAAGTTTTTAAAAGAATTTATAATTTATTGTGCATACAAGAAGCCGATATATATATAAAATACCTAAGGAGTTCTGACACACAAGGAAACATTATGATATATGAAGATAAAAAATTAAATAACATAAAAAGCTTAAAAAATGAATTAGTACATTTCTTTGAATATATATCAAATAATGAAATCAAAAAATATTTCAAACAAAATAAGATAAATAATATTATAAAATCAAAGGAATATGCATTTTTCTTTTTGAATAATTTAAAATGTAATAATATTATACTAAATGAAGAAAATTTTTTTTTTATGATAAATTGTTTATTATTTCTTTTTAATATAAAGTATGATAAGGGAACATTCTACAAAGTTGTATGCATTATTTTAATTGAGAAAAACAAAAATGGAAATTACATTTTAACAAAAATTATTTCTTCTATTAAGAAATTTTTCAAATTAAGCGAAATATTTAATGGTGTAAGAAAAGAAAATAAAAAAAATAAAATAAGATTGTCCAGTGACATAACAAATCACTCTGCGTTGTTATATATTATTCGAACAACTATAATTCTTTTATTACTAATTGATTATAGTAGTATAAATGGACAAGAAATTACAAATGATGATGACTCTTTAACCTATTCGATGTTTATAAATGATTATATAAAAAAGAAATCTTTAAAACATTATTATACACAACTAAACTTTTTGCTTTTCCGTATTTTCTACAATGAAAAGAATTTACCTTATTTCTTTAAAATATTTTTCAGTACATTATACATTATTTCTTTTAAAAAATCTAATGATAAGGTGATATACTTCTTCGAAAATGTATTTCATATTAGAGAAGATACCAATTTAGAAGCTCTCAAGGGTAAACCAAACGAGTGGACAGAAGAAAGACCATGCGTTAGAACAGATGAGGGAGCAAACGAAAAAGAGACCAAGAATAATCATACAACTTCTAATAATAAGGATCTGGCCGAGGTAAATCATTGCAAGGGAAATATAACAAGCCATAATAGGGACACAAAGAGAAAGTACGTGAAAAAAGAAAATTCAGAAGAAGATGAAAACAACAGCATTAGTGATGATGGGAAGAAAAATTATCATATAATATTACGAAACCAAAGACAAACAACCAAAAATTTACCTGATAAAAATAAAGAAAAAAGTATGAATTCTCCTCGTAATGGTGAATCTAAGAATTACATTAAAATAGTTTACAGTTCAAGCAGTAACTCTTCTTCATGTTCAGATTCAGATTCAGACGTGTCTTACAAAATAAATATAAAGAATAATAACAAAAGGAAAAACAAAATTGCCAGTAATAATAAGAAAAAAAAAGTAAAAAAGGTATCTTCTGTCGATTCTACCAACATATCAACTGTAATATACGAACAAGACACAAATAAAAAATCAAATGATGATAATGGGGAAAAAAAAGGAAATATAAAGGAAGAAATTTTAGAACATCCACTAGTAAAACAATCTAATAATAAAAAAAGCGAAGAAAATAAACTTCATACAAATGGAGAAAAAAATAAAATTTCACAAAATTTTCAATTTAATGGTACACTCAGCGCAAAGATTTTAAATCATTTCCTATTTTTATGTAAGGGGTTTCATGAAGATTTAGAATTAAAAATATATAATGGAATAATAACACATTTACGAGAAAATGAAAGTGACAGAGAAAAATTAAAAAATCTTTTAAGGTTAAATTTCAGTGAAGATGATAAAAAGTCCATAAAGTATATAAAAAAATTAGAATTATTGAATGTAATTGATACAAAAATCATCTTTCTTAAATATATAAAACATAATTTAAAAAAAAGAAAGACCCTTCTATCAAGAATGAGTGATTTGAATTTAAATATTTTTAAATATAAATCTATGTTTCATATTGAGTTAGATTTAATATAATTATAAATGTATTTGGAAAATAGGTAGTTCTCCTCCTTTTATTTAAATAAGTATTTTTTTTTGTTTCCTTTTTTTTTCATCAATTTTGAAAAATATAGTAAAAGGGCAATACGGGATAACACATACACATGTTGTATTACTCCGTAAAAAAGATGTATTTATATATATGGTATTTATATTTCAATATACATGGGTATATGCGTATGTATACGCGTAAGCCAATTTTTTAAACGTCAGTAGTGCAAAAATCTGCAAACAAAAAAAGCGAAATGCTCCCTCTATTTTCATTATAAAAGTAAGAACTCATCTTTTTCTCTATAATATCCTTAGTTTTTTATATATATTTTGTTTGTATTCTTATTTATTTATTTATTTATTTATTTATTTATTTATTAATTTTTTTTTTTTTTTTCTTAATTATGTCGGCATTTTATAAATTTATTCGAAATTATGTAAAAAAAAAAAAAAAAAGGAATATCATTCCGAATTATGAAGCATAAAAAAAAAACTGCGTTTGTAAACTTTTGTACTCATTAATTTATAAATATATTCGACTTTATTTCTAATTTGAGGTTCTACACTAGGCATTCTTTTTTTAATGAATTATTTTATTTTTATTTCTTTTTGGTAACTTGTTTTAAGTAAAAAATTTTAAAATAATAAATTCTGAACTGTATATTGTATATATAAAAACATACACACATACATACATAAATAAATAAACAGTATAAACGACAAATGTTTATTTAAACTTATGTAGTTCTATTTTTCATTTTTCCAAGCACCCTTTTTGACAATCATGTGTTGTTTAGCGGAATGCCTTCGAACAAGAATTTGTAGTTTGCATTACACTTCAATTTTTTTGGAGGTATATATTTATAAATACATCAAGGTCCAGGAGCTGTTTCTTTTTATTTGATAAAATGAAAGTATTTTTTTTCTTGCTTTTTTTATGTATTTTTTGCAAAAATATAATTTCTGAAATAAAAGAGTTAAGCTATCATGAATTTCAAAAAATGTTAACATCAGGAAAAAATAATCAAAAGAAAAAATATACGTTAGATAGTACATTAAATATTAAAAATTTAAAATATCACAAAGATTATTTATATGTAAACACAAAGAACGATTTCGTTCTTTATGTATATGCCAAATGGGATGCTGACTCAAAGTACTTCTTAAAAAATAAATTAAATAATATTTTTGTATACGAATGAAACTCATTATACATTATGCATACCTTAAAATAATTGTACGTACGATAACCTGTATGTGTAATAGACGTCTCGACATTTATGGAAATTTACATTTATACATATATACACACGCATACATGTGCACATATTTATAATACTGTCCCATTGACATCCTATTTTTTTCTTTTTTTTTACAGTAATTTGATAACTGTTTTCAGAGAAGTAGCAAGAATATTAACGGAAAACGAAATAAAATTAGATTTTTATATTTTTAACATTGATAATTCTAAGGATTTGTGTAATTTCTTAAACATTTGTTCTTTGCCCGTAATGCTGTATGTCTCGTCAGTTCATAAAAAAAAATATAACTCCTTACTTTTCAAAGTTCTGAACTCAAATAAGGACGTGAAAATAAGTAACGCCTTCAGGTAAAGCGAGAAAGATAAAAAGAAAAAAAAAAAAAAAAACTTACAACATTACAGCATTTATCTGAACATATTAAAAATATCCTGCTTTTAGCGCATACTTGTATTTTTACATATCCACATTTTTATTAAAAAAAAATAAAATAAATATAATAAAATAAAATGTAGTAACATTACATAACTACGTCATCTAAAAATAAATATTTCTAATGTTATATTGTGAAATTACTAAGATTTTTTATGCTTATTTGTCTTCTGTGTATTTCACATATTTGTATGCTAATAATGAGAAGTTGTACCTTTCTTTTAAGTGTAAATAGAATTATTATAACATTGACTATTTAATTTGTCCTTTTTAAATTCTCTCTGTTATGAAATTTATTTTATACTTTTATTTCTCAACCATTTTTATGCATGCATTCGTTTTTTTATTATATTAATTTATTCATTTATTCGTTTGCTCATTTATTTTATATATATATATATATATATATATTTTTTTTTTTTCCTTCTAAGATATAATGGCGACATGTATTGCTACGATTACATAGTGGAATGGGTAGAGGCACATTACTATTTTACAAAAGCCGTTTTACTAATAAAAAAAATGTTCTACTGGAAAAATAAAAAAAAATGATATGTATCTTTTTAACAGTATTTGTTTTTTTTATATACAGTTACCTAAATTTGTTATAAAAATGTTATATAAACTTTCTAACGATTTTCTAATATTTATAAAATTTTCGATAAAAAGTACATTAAAATTTTTCAACTGCAACTACAATTTTTAAAATAAAATACAGCATTTTAGTATATTTAAAACGTATGTATATTTTTCTTATTTTTTTTTTCATTTTTTATATTTTTATATACATGTTTTTGTTTACACATAGATGTCTACATGTATATATATATATATACAAAAATATGCATATTTATACAATCCTTCATTTTTATGCAAGCAATATTTCTTTTTCCTATTATACGTAAACCGTTTTGTTTATAGCATGTTCATGCATACATGTGCAGGGAAATATAACTAAGGATGATTATGCAAATCGTGGTATTAAAGACAACTATGTATTTATTTCATCAAATAGATAAAAAATTTATTAGTCTGAAATATTGTGTAGCGCGTAAATGATATATATTTACTGTGTATATAAGAATATATATATGTATATATATATGTATATATATATGTATATATATATGTATATATATATGTATATATATATGTATATATATATGTATATATATATGTATATATTTGTATATATATATGTATATATTTGTATATATATTTGTATATATATTTGTATATATATTTGTATATATATTAGTATATATGTAAACATGTATGAATATATATGGGGTTACATGCCATAAAACCATTTTGTTATTGTTTTATTTATTTTATTTTTTTTGAAAAATTCCAAATTAAACATAGTAATGGTTCCAATTCGCAGAAGTAACATGAGAGTTATGAATAATTTTGTTATATAATAAAGGATAAAAAGAAAAAGAAAGATGAGCATATTGTATCTGGTTATACTGTACTATATTAGTTCCTTTACACAGTCTCAAAAAAATTCGAACGTATGAAAATATTAGAAGTAATTGCTTGTCTTAGTTTATTAACGTTTATTTAGTTTATATCATATTAAAACAAAAAAAAAAATAAAAATAAAAATAAATAAAATATAATAAAATGTAATATAATCAAATGCAATATATATTAAGATGTAGTATAATAAAGTATAATATAATAAAAATAAAAAAATAAAAATAAATAAAATATAATAAAATGTAATATAATCAAATGCAATATATTAAAATATAGTATAATAAAGTATAATATAATAAAAATAAAAAAATAAAAAAGGATTTTTTAGTTATCCTTTTATAAACGTCGCTATTATTTTTGTAAAATGTGTTTATATAAAACACATTTTCCACAAAAGAAAAATCGTATATGTAATTTTACCTTTCACAATATGTATTCTGCATATATATACATTTTGCAGTTGTAGACAATGAAATTGTTGAAATGTGAAGATGTGCATATGTATGAACATGTGTATACGTATTTGTGAATGAATTATATATAAGCGCGTATAAATATGTATATATTTATTTATTTTCTCACTCAAAATACTTGTTTTTTCGCAGAGTAACATACTTAAAAATCATGAGTCCATAAAACCATCAAAGAGAAGGATACGCACGCATGATAAGCACAATTTAAGCAATTTTATAGGTAACAAAAAAAAAAAAGAATTTTGACTAGAACTAAGGGATATATGATGCAAATTATTCTGTATGTATTTGTATGTGCGTACATGTGAATATATATATATATATATATATATATATATATATGTATATATGTACATCCTTGTACACATTAGAAACTCTATTAGTGTACAAGTAGAGGATAATATAAATAAACGTAAATGCAAATTTTGTGCTCACTTTTTTTAAATGTAAACATTACCTAAAGCATAATGTTCAATGACTAATACGTTTTTATGCTTGTTCTATTATTAGATTTTTCATTTGTTTCAAAAAATGAGGCAACTGATAAATCAGAACAACACACAGAAAAAGAAAATAAAGAAGATAAGGAAAAAAAACATGACAAGGAAAAACATAGTGATGACGATAAAAACGACGGTAAGGAAAAACATAACGATAAAGAAAAAGAAAAAGGCAGTGATAAGGTAAAAAACAGTGATAAAGAAAAAAATGATAATAAAAAAAAAGTCAATAAAGATAACATGGAAGAAGAGGATGATATGGAAGAAGATGAAGAAGATGAAGAAGACGAAGATAATTTAAAAGCTAATTCAAAAAAAAAAGAAAAGAAAAAGGATGATGAAACAAAAGGAAATAAAAAAAAGACCAAAGGGAATGATGATGAAGAGGAGAATATGGACGAAGATGATGAAGACGAGAATGAAGATGAAGAGGAGGAGGAGGATGAAGAAGTAAAGAAAAAACCAAAGAAAAAAGAAAATGACAAGAAGGAAAAAGAAAATGAAAAAAATCATAATGATTATAAAAAAGAAATAAAAGCTCATAATGAACTTCACGAAGATAATGATGGGGATTACCATGAAGTACCCCTTAAAGACGGCAACAAAAAAGATAATGTAAATCATAGCCAAGAAATTACCAATGATAATCATAATAAAAATCATGAAGCAGGTGACAAAAAAAATCAAAAAAAAGATAATAAAGAAGGTAATACTCATGATGCTCATAGTTCCCTTGAAGAAAAGCATATCATACCAAATATAAATAATAACGACCAAAAAAATTCAGTTGCTCCCAATATACCTAATGTAACACAAAATATAATTCCACCCTTATATAGCAATATACCGAAAAGAGAGGGAATAATCGTTCCTCACGAAAATACGTACGTTTCTCTTGTTACTTTTTTGATGCAGCGTGTGTGGATATACATATATGTATATACATTCATATATACAATATATTCCCATGTTTACATCATACACCATTTTAAGTTGCATCATAGTATACATATATATATATATATATATATTTTTTTTTTTTTTTTTTTTGTGCTTAAATTTTACATTGATCTGTCTTCATCTTTTCAGAAAAACAAATGATGATATATTAATCCCTAATGATGTTAAAGAGGAATTCATGAAATTGTTGAGAAAGGTTGTCTATATTAATAGTAAAGGTAATTTACATAAAGAAGAAAATTTTCATTTTGATGGAGCTCATACAAAAAACCCTCGTGGAAATCCTGAACAGCAGAATAATTTACATTCTGAGAATGGGGTGCACAAGAATTCATATTTTTTTAGTAGAGTACTTGATCATTTTAAAAAATACATAATATACTACATATTATGTTTTATCGTTTTTTCTGCTTTTGCATTGGTTATGCAATGTTCAGATGTAAGCAATGAAAAAAAAAAAAAATATACGAAAAAAGATAGAAGTAAAATTAAAAATTACAGGAGAGATATTGAAAGCTGAAGGATATAAAATACTTTTAACATATGCATGTATATACATATGTATATACATACATTTATTTGAAAAAATGTGACCCAACGAAAATTTAGCGTATTCATACATGTGCTCATGTAAGGTCAAAAATTAAAATTAATGTTAAAAATACCTTCACATATATATTTATGTATTTTTGTTTTTTTATTTTTTATTTTTAGTAGAATCAATCATTATAAAAAATTTCATGGAAATTCCCTACTTGGGCTATTGTGACATATTAGGCTTTTTTTTTTCGTATTTATGATTTGCTAATAATTTATGTATATATAAATATATAATTCGTAATTATTTTTCCATCAATAATCTTTATTATTTTTTGTCTGTAATTTTTACGACTTTTTGTTTTTGTTTTTATAACTTTTGTTCTTTTGTTTTTTTTAATTTCATTTACATTTGAAATTTTAAAATACGAACTGTTATGCTACTGCTACATATCACTTTTGTAACAAACTTTTTCATAAGAAAACATATTTTTCCTCCCTCTTTTAAATTTCGCTTTTCAAGCTTATAAATAAAACAATACGATTTTATATAAAAATTTTATAAATTCTATATAAAGGGGATACAAAGAAACTCTGTCGACGGCTGAGCATTTTTTTTTTAACTCTTAGCATGGTATGCAAAATTGGCTATTATAAAAAGGTTTTTAATTAATAATATATGGGTTACGGGTACTAAAATTGAGCCTTTAATTTATGATTTTTTTTTTCTCACCAACTGTAGATTTATCGAGCAGCCGGTTTTTTGCTTTACTTAAAATGAGGTATATAAAAATACATTGGAAATACACTCATTAATTATTGCTATAGATAATTTTACAAAGCATATACATATATATGTATTTAATATATTATTTTATTCCCCCATATTTTTAGATTATTTTTTAGTCCACTTAAGGAGAGTCATATATTTTTTTACGGGGTAAGTACTTCATTGAAAACTTATTTTCTAAATTACATATATACCCATACATAGATATACATTTATTTAACTAGTTAATATACGGAAAGTTATTCAAGATTCATTCATAATGGTATATATATATATATATATTTGTTGAAATAAAAATTCATGTTCATATAATAATAGTATTAACATGTATTATATGTACATGCTCATTTTGCTCATAAAAAAAAGAAATGAAAAGAACGACTTAATAAAAAGATGTATGAACGAAAGGATACACGGATGACGGAAATTATACAAAACATATCGAAAAATGGACAGGATGGAAAGAACAAAAAAAAAAAAAAAAAAAAATTACGCATGTATGTAAGTATTTACAAAAAATTTAGATATTATTTTGCATAAAAACGTTTAAAGCGTTTTTATTTTCATTTGTATATACACCCACCTCGGTAACAATATAACTGATATATTTGAGAGGGGTTACATCGTTACATATATTAGCAACATAAAAAGACTTGTCAGTGTTTGAATTAATTTTATTTATGTGTGATAAAACAGAGCTAAAAAGATTCGTTTCAATATAGTTATCTGTGCAAACATTTTTTATGTTCATATGACCAATGGAATTACAAATGGAATTGCAAATATTATTACAACAAATTTTATCTTCTTCGAGTTTATTATATTCTGTTCGTTTGTTCAAATTATTTGGCATAGTATTAATATTAATACTATTTCTAAAATTTAAAGAGTACTTACTCTTTTCACAATAATTTTTATCACTCTTTAAATTAGAAAATACTTTATTATTTTTATTAACATTTTTATTATCATCATTTAAAAGATTTGCACAACTTTGTTTATAAGTTATGGAAATATTTGTACTCTCATTTTTAATATCGCGGAATACACTTATTGGTTGCTTTAGTATACCTTTTGTTGAAATGATACTGCTACTATTATTACTTACTTCTTTAATATGACTCAAAGAAAACGTATTTCCTTTTTTTTCTTCTATGTTACTTTCTTCTTCGTTCATTTTATAAATATTTAATTTTTCATAAAGACCGTCCTTTAAAATAGAATTTTCCCTTTTTTCCTCCTTGTAACTATTCATAAAAAAGGAAGTATTTTTTTCCTCTACAGTGCTCACACTTTTTAGTACATTATTACTCGATTCATGTTCTGTGCTTGTTTTAATATGAAGAGAATAACAAGAATTGCTACTGTATTGTTCTGTATTCTTTTCATAACCAATGTTCATTTCGTTTCCTTGAAATTTTTCTGTCGGTTGATCTTCACATGTTACAGTTTGCTCTTTCTTCTGAGTAGAGGTAAATTTACTTCCATTTTGTGAAGAATTAGCTCTTTTTAGCTGTGAAACACAATAAGTAATGATGGGTTTACCACAGACACTACTACTATTATTACTACATCTATTACCACTGCTACTATAACAACTGCTTCTATTTTCAACGCCGTTTTTACTGAATAAAACACTATTTGATTTAATATCTGCATACGATTCTATGAAGGTATTTAATTTTTTACTAAACATTAATCCATGATCCTCTTGTTTATCCCTTTGTGATGCACACTTGTGAGGAGTAGCATGATGATAGTGATGCATATATATATAATCATATATATCTAAATTGTTATTTATATTATTCAAACTAAAACTATCAATAATAATTTTGTTACTTATTTTATATGTTTCACAAACAATATAAACATATATATTGTTTATATTTGACATCATACATATAATACTTGTTCCTACATAGCCATATACACTATTATGTATAATTGCGTCAATACCTAGTAATACCTTTGTACATCTCTTTATATTATAAAAGAGACCACTAATTAATGTATAAGTAACTGGTATACCTAATTTTGTATATAATTTTATATTATATGAGTTTTTATATGGTTCTGAATCAACTAATATGATTTCAAAATTTTTTCCTTTTTTCCTTGCTTTTACAATGGATAAATATATGTCATAATCAAAAGTATATATTAATAAAATATCACTATCATGAATTATATTTTCCGACACATAATTTGATATAATTATTGAAGGAATTACTATTTTCGTTCTTATATAATTATTAATATTATTCGTAATTATTACTTTCGTTTCTTCTAGTATACTTTTACCTATATGTTCACTTATCATATTTTTAAACCATCTAATCACTTCTCCCATGCTAATACTATGTTTTTTACACATAATAATATAATTTATTTCTTTATCTATTACAACCTTCATATGTCTATTTATCGGTTCATATGGGGGCAATGTATAATCCTTTATAAATGATTTTAATGCAACTAACAAATCAACATTCCTATGGTTATGAGTAGTATTAATATATTTGTTAAAAAATATACCTGTTCTTAATACATTTGGATGAATTTCATTTTGATTCAAGTCTAATAATATTTTATCATATATATTTATTTTATCAAATATATCAAAATTATATAAATCTACATAATTTATTTTATCATGAGATAAAAAATGATATTGCTGCACATTTGTCAAATTTATTCTTGTATTTAAAAAATTCTGAACAGGGCAGGTGTTAGATACCTGTGTTTCATTAATTGTTATATTCTTCTTTATAATATTTACATTTAATTTTGTTTTATTATTTAATGCATTTAATTTTACAGATTCAGATAATACAATATTTTTTCTTTCCTGATATATTATATCTCGTTCTTCATTTTCTCCCTCTTTATTTTTATTTTCTTCTGTTAACACTTTTTTCTTCTCTTTTTCAATTTCTTCCGTATTTTTCTCAAATCCACATTCCTTTTCATTTTTTTGTATCAATTTACCTGTTACATTATGACTCAATGAAATATCATTGGATTTGTCAATAACTTGATATTTATTATTATTTGAATTATTTTTTGTCTTACCTGATTCAATTAAATTTATTTTCTTCAAGTTATAATATATATTATATGGGAAAAGATAATTATCATCTCCATCACTGCTGTTGTAAGTTACATTATCTTCTTGCGATTTCAATGTCCTTTCATGTAATGGTTTGCATATCAAACAGCGGTGTTTAGTAAAGTAATGACATTTATAAATATTATTAATAATGCATAAAATGGAATAAAATGCTGTATTTTTTTCATTGTATGGTTTAATAAAGCTTTTAAATAATGTGTGTAAGAATGTTTTCTTACTAATATTTCTATTTAATGTTGAAACTCTCACATATTTTTC
This sequence comes from Plasmodium brasilianum, assembly GCF_023973825.1. Taxonomy (NCBI): domain Eukaryota; phylum Apicomplexa; class Aconoidasida; order Haemosporida; family Plasmodiidae; genus Plasmodium; species Plasmodium brasilianum. The sequence goes on from NC_090121.1 coordinate 744,907, forward strand.
ATTTTTTAAAAAACTTTTCTTCAATTTCTCTTTATTAATTTTCCCATTAACTCTTTTTTTTTTTCTTTTAGCAAACATTAAATAAGATTTATCTTCCATTTTTTAGCCATAGGAAATTAATAAAACTTTTAAAATATTAAGTAAAAATTACGATAAAATGGATAAATGAAAAATAAAGCACGCAAAAATATATACATATATATATATGATAGGGTTGTAATTAAATGGCCAATTACACGTTAATGGGGCCAAAAAGGGATAATAATTTGTCATTAATACATAATCTGTTGTAATACCTTATATACAGTATACACATATAAATACATATATTTGTATATATATACATATTTATGCACATATGCATATAACATATATACATATATAAATGCACGTATACTTGAGTGTAACTAACGCATATATTAAAAAGTGGAGGCTCAAATAACATTAAAGCTTTATAAATTAAACATTTTAAGATGCATATAAAAATCTTTTTATTTTTTTATATAAATACTTTCAAAAAAAAAAGAATATAGTTGAAAAAAAAAAAATATTATGACATGAGATACAAACAAAATTGTTGTATTTAATTACAATAAAATGTGTAAAATATGAAAAATTATACGTATTACAAGTATATTATATATATATATATATATATATATATATATATATATGTTTATAAACATACATGTGAAAAGAACTTTCTCTAACAAACATTTGTACCTCTTTGAACAAATGATACTAATTTTTTATTTTTCAATCACATGCATAACTGGGTTATTATTATCATTCATTTTTCCTATAAATAAAAGAAATCAGGTTTAAAAAAGGGGGACAAGTATATAAGGAATAATAAGTACATGAAATTGTGCATTTAATCATAAATGTTCAAATATAATAAGTAAACTATGTAATTTTAAACCAAAGAAATATTACTATAATTTTGCTTCATTTAAAATTTTACCCTTTTTCGAATTTTAATAGTTATTAATAAAATCATTACTTACTTAAAAAGATCAGTAAACAATACAATAAAAATATGCATTGTACCAGTGTGACTCTTATGAATTTAATAGTACAATCGTACATTTTTAATCGAAAAAATGACAAAATATGTATAACAAATTTATTTTTTTTTATTATATTTTTTAAAATTAAGTTACTAAAAAAAAATATGCGTGCCTTGTAGTATTATATATATATATATTTATACATATACACAAACTTCAATAAAAAAAATGTATTACTTTTATATTTGCAAAAGTTTAATTATAATCTGAAAAATAAACCTTATGTAAATCTATTAGTAAAAAATATACTTAAAAAAAGGTAAAACTGAAAAATAAAAGAGCATATTTTTTATAAAATCCAAAAAAAAAAAAAATTTATAAATTTAATTTTAAGCAAATATGCAGAATGTTAAGGTTTAGAAATAAAAATGTAGAAATATTAAATAATAATTTCATTCCTTTTTTTTTATATACGTATGATTGTAGTGTACATGCATGAAAATCTTATTTGCTATTATTAGGGATATAAGTATGAAGTGAAAAGTTTCCAAATATAGAAGCTGTATGCTTTTAATATAAACATATGGGTACTTATGTATGTATATATTATATATACATATATATATATACATAAGAGTACTGTGATATCTGTTTCTTCCTTAACGTGTGTTTACCCCCAAAGAATATTCGATTTATAGAAAACTACATAAAACATGTTTTTATTTGATTTTTGACATCGTAAAAAATAAGAAGATACAATAAGGTGTTACATCAGATGATATGCATCCATATATATAAATTAAGACAGAAAAAATATATTGTTAGAAAAACCAATCACATTTCAATTTTTTTCAATGTTAAATAATTTTTTTTCGTATTCTCCAGAATTTTACAGATAAAATAAAAAAAAATAAAATAAAATGAGGTAGATGAATATAAAATATTACATGATATAATATCATTTTCTTATATTTTCGTATTCTCTAATGAACCAATCAATAGTTTCTTTTAAACCTGCAGCGTCGCATTAAATGCATGTATAAATGGAAAAAAAAATTATTAATATAATATATATATATTATACAATTTTTTTGAACAAACTAAATAATTTCGCAACATAATAATTATTTTTTTTTATTCTTATTATTTAACCTTCATTAATATCAGTAAATGAAAAGGATTTGTCTAATATTTTCATTAATTTTCCGTTACTTGATGTCTGAAAAAAAGTATAATAAAAAAAATTTTACTTGTGTGTTATATATTATATTTACTTAGTATTGCGCAGTTTCTGAAATTTTATATTTTTTTTTATTTTTTTATTTTGATTATCCTGAATATTATTGAATTTAAACCTTCTTGTGAATTCCATTGTCTTTTGTTTTGTCAAACTAACAAAAATGTAATTTTTTCGTGTGTATTTTTATAGCTCATTTATTAATTTTTTGTATATTTTATTTTTTTCTTTGTATCATTTTTGTTAAGAATTTTTTTCCATAAATATATACCAATATTTCATTGTTAAATCCTAAGTAACATTTAATTTTGTCAGCTAATTCTTTAACGGTTAATTCTGATTAAGAAACAGTAAAAGGAATTGTTAACTATAATATATACTTGATTAAAAAAAAGGATTAAATATATTAAAGATATTAAAAGATTGAACATATTAAAGAAAATAAAAAGATATACGGATATCTGTTTTGCGCACCATTCGAAGGAATGTTAGTGGATAATATAATATTAAAAATATTATCTTTAATAATTGTTAAATTTTTTGAATAATTAGTGTTCAGGATATAATATAATATATTATTTACATCTCTATTATAAATAAATTGCCTGACAGCTGTTCCATCACCCATAAGTTTTACGTTTGTGTTATTCTCTGAAAAAAATAATTTTTTATAAATTGAAAAATATTTATAGAACTATATATACATGTTAAAAATAGTGTAAACATGTCAATTAAGAAATGAAACAAAAAGGAAAGGGAAAAAGCAAAAAGATATACCTTTAGCTAAGTACATTTTATGGATAATAGACGGAATTACATGAGAATTATCCAAATTAAAGTTATCATATTTACCATATATGTTTGTGGGTATTATACATATCCATTCATAGTTATATTTTTCCCTATAAAACCTGACCAAAATTTCTAAAACTCTTTTCGATACACTATAACCTTCATTACTTAAATGGCATCGTCCTTCGTGCATATTCTCTTCAATTAAAGGTAAATTACACTTTTCCGGAAAAATACAAGTAGATAAAGTAAATATACCTCTAGTAATCTACAAGATCAATAAAAAAAAAATTTTTTTTAGCCAAGAAATGAATCCTCGATATAATGTATTACCATTTATTATTTATTATGTTTTATCTTTTTATATAGACACAACTATTATATTCGTGTATATTCTATTTTTTCCTTTTTATTTCTTTCTAATAATAATCATTCTTTATAGCGCATATAATATATATATATATATATACATATATTTATTTATTTTATTTTATTTTTTTTCTTCTATTCGGGCGTTTGTTTGTTTGATGATGCAATTATTTATATTTAAGACAAGTTTTTATACGTGTTTACAATATTTTTTTTTATTACCGAATACTTGTGGCACAGCTTAATTACATTTAAATTAATCTCTAAATTATTAACCAAAAACTGCAAATTATTATTTATGTTAGCGTATAGACCACCCACATGTGCCGCAAAATGTATTATGTCAGTAAATTCATTTTTTTTTAAAAAATTTTCAGTATCATCGAAATTTGTTAAATCACATACATTAGAACTTAAAAATATATATTTTTTAATTATTTTGTTATCATTTGAATTTATAATTATTTCACTTTCATTTTCTGTGAAATCGACATTTTCACTTTTAATCACCTCTCGTAGACTATTTCCTAATAAACCAGATCCACCAGTTACTAGACAAATTCTTTTCATATTAAAAAAAAATTAAAATAACTGAAATAAAATAAATTGTAAAAAGGAAAATTCATAAATGTAGAACTTGTGTTACGCAACTATACACGAATTTGTGCGAACGAGTATACATATAGAAATGTAAAAAAAGAAAAAGAAAAAAAAGAAAAAAGTGTAATGATATAAACTTTTTTAAAGGAATGACCAACTACTTATATTTTGAAATATTAATGCATTTAATTATATATGATACATAGTAATTATGTAGTACTTGTAATACATTTTTCTTTTTTTTTTAATTTTTATTTGGAAAATGTTGCATAATAAGCTTTAAAAAAAAAATGAGAATTTTACATTTTATCCTTCTTATTTACAGGTCTTATAGCAATTATATTGTAATAAAAAAAATAAAAAAAAAAGGAAACAATGAGAGTAAAAAAGGAATAAATGAAATGAAAGAAAAAAATAGGAAGGAAAAAATATTAATATCAAAAAATGCTTAATAAAAGGAAAAATATGAATATATATCCCGCTCGAGAAAATGAACCAAAAGGTTTTTTTCCTTTTGCACACGTATATTTCTGGAAAACGCATGAAAAAAAAAATAAATAAATAAATAAATGCAATATATTCACATATAAACAAACGCACAAATAAATAAATCATAAATGTATATACATTCCGTCCTTTATTCTTATGATTTAAATGCTTAACAATTTATACTTTATACGACATGTCCAAAAAAAAAAAATAAGAATAAAATAATATTAAGACAGTAAAGACATAACACGTTTTTCACTTAATATATGTAATATTTATTAACATTAAGAGGAAAAATATATTTGAAAAATAAAGAAGAGTGCACTTATTTTATGAATTATAATGAGCTGCTAACAGCTGTTGAAAGTAGATCAATACTAAGAGCAATAATTTACGATGAAAGGGGGATTATATATTTTACGTAAAACATACATGTAAGTACATATTTGTACCATTTACTTACAAAAAAATTTTAATTTTTTTTCATCGAAAAATATTTTGTATATTAATAATTTTTTTATTTTATTATTATACACAAAATGTGTTGCAATAAAATATTAGCTTATCACAAAATTGTACTTGATTTAATTTTTAATTTGTTTAACTTCATAATGATTCGAACAACTCTTTACGACTTTTTTAGAATTTCATATACCTTCTTATTTTTTACTAAGAAATTTTTTCTCCGAATGTTCCTTTTTTCAAATAATTCTATGGGTAGTTCATGTAATTTATAATTATCCTTTTTACGCTTACGTCATATTTTTTTATAATCTGCAATATTATTATTATAATTATATTTATTTTTGTTTTTTTTGTGTACCTTTTTGCAGAAAATAAGAAAAAATAAAAAAGTTAAAGCAAATGTTAATTTTTAATTTTTCTAAAATTATAAAAATTTATCAGACAATATAATTAATAAAAAAGAAAAAAAAAAAGGAATATATAACAGAAAGTTTTTCTTCACAATTTTACGTATTTAATTTGAAATTAAAATCTAAATTGTTAATAGACAAGTTTTTTTTTTTTCCACATAAATTTATTAAAAAAAAATTCTTGTTATCTCGGGTATGTAAATAAACATTAAAGAAGAATTTTGTTTAATTTTTTTTTGTTTAACATGGTGGATTAAAACGATACATAACTTTCTTTTTACTCATTTCATTTGCTTGCAATATCTATTATTATGATCCCTTTAAACTGTGTACTTTAAAAAATAAAATGAACGGAAAAGAACGAAAAAAAAAAAGGGAAAATAAAAATTGCAAATGAAAATGTTAAATATAATACTCAAATGAAAAATTCTCATAAAAAAAAATTCTCTTTTTTGATGAAAATTAATACTGGAAATAAGAAAAAAAAGTAAAAAAAATGTGAAAAAAAGGAGATAAAAACGTGAAAAAAAAGGTAAAAAAAAAGTAAATAAGAAAAAATTTTCTTTCGATGTAACAGAACGAAACAAAAAGAACAAAATTGTCTTTTCTCGGATCAACACACAGCGAATTTTTTCTTTTTATCCTGCACATTCTTTATAAAAAAGAATTAAAATTAAAAAAAAAATTTATATATATATAATATATAGTTTTTGATACTATAATATTAAAAATTTAAACATATATATATTTTTTTCATGGATAAGTTTAATTTTAAAAATTTTCTTCTCCATAAAAATTACACATCTTATAATGATAGCTGAAAGAAACGCAAACTAGAAATATTCTAAATAAATATTCAATAAGGTAAAATAAAATATAATTAAATATTTGTCCATGTATATTAGTAATGTGTGCTGTGTAAAAAAAAAAAAAAAAAGGAAAAAAAATTAGAAATATTCACTATTAAATATTTGCGTTGAAGTTTATTTCTCCTCCTCCTAATTGTACTTTTTTTTTTTTTTTTTTTTTTTTTTTCTTTTGTTTATTTTATATCTTTATAGAATAGCATTACAAACTAATAATGCTACGAATTGCTTATTTTTCTCTTTCCTTTATTATTCTGTCCTTTTTATTTTTTTCTGGTCATAATGCATTACCGAATGAGGAAGACAAAAATAAAAAAGCTATACTGTTAGCTTTATTAACTAATACGTTTATCAATAATAAAGAATATAAAAATGGAGAAGATATAAATATTGCATTAGAAAATATAAATAATATGAAATTACACCCAACTGATAATGATAAATTTGATAAATTTTTGGATGCACTCTTTAAACATCATAATATTTATGTAACTTTGGACGATCACGATAAAAGAATAATACATATCTCGGGGGTGTTAAGTGAATTTTATGTTGATGTAGATACATTAACTGAGGAAAAACAAAAAGAATACTTTAACACTTTTTATGAAAAAGGACATACCTTGATTAATTTAATATTACACAGTAATTTAATACACACTAAACATGACAAAGATGTGAATAAAGAAAATCATAAAGAAGAAACAAAACCAAATCACCCGGACAGTCCAATACCTGATGAAGAGCCTAATCTTGAGAAGGAACCTATACCTGATGACGTTTCTAAGGGTGAAGTAAATCATCAGCTTAATTATAATAATGTGTATGATAGCGATATCGAGGTTGAGTCAAATCATGAGGTTGAGCCAAATCATGAGGTTGAGCCAAATCATGCGGTTGAGCCAAATCATGCGGTTGAGCCAAATCATGCTACTGAACCAAATCATGCGACTGAGCCAAATCATGCGGTTGAGCCAAATCATGCGACTGAGCCTAATCCTGAGAATGAACCTAATCCTGAGAATGAACCTATACCTGATGACGTTTCTAAGGGTGAAGTAAATCATCAGCTTAATTATAATAATGTGTATGATAGCGATATCGAGGTTGAGTCAAATCATGAGGTTGAGCCAAATCATGAGGTTGAGCCAAATCATGCGGTTGAGCCAAATCATGCGGTTGAGCCAAATCATGCTACTGAACCAAATCATGCGACTGAGCCAAATCATGCGGTTGAGCCAAATCATGCGACTGAGCCTAATCCTGAGAATGAACCTAATCCTGAGAATGAACCTATACCTGATGACGTTTCTAAGGGTGAAGTAAATCATCAGCTTAATTATAATAATGTGTATGATAGCGATATCGAGGTTGAGCCAAATCATGCGGCTGAGCCTAATCCTGAGAATGAACCTATACCTGATGACGTTTCTAAGGGTGAAGTAAATCATCAGCTTAATTATAATAATGTGTATGGTAGCGATCATGAGGATGAGACAAATCATGAGACCGAGTTCAAACAAGAAGAGACTCACAATTATGAGTATGAGGCCAAGCAAGAGGATGAACATAAGGAACATTATGAACACAGTCATACGAATGAACCCGAAAAAGAAGTCGCACACAGTTATGAGGCCGAGCACAAAAAAGAAGACAAGCCCATGCAAGAGAATGAAGAGAACTACCAATATGGAGACGATCAAGAATATGATGAAGAAGAATTTAAGAATAAGAATGTTGAATATATACAAAAGAAATTAAAAAATTTGCTTGCGATGAAAAGTATTAAATTAAATAATAACTCAAATGGAGAATTTAAAGTTAATTTTTACACAAATTATGTGAATTATATCAACCAGCCCCCCTCAAACAGTGGATCTAATCATCAGGAGAAATATGAATATACTGAAATAAATCAAGAGAGTAAAAAGAAAAAAAAAAAAGCGACAAAATGGATTATAACAGTTATTTTGTTAAGGAAGTGCCCACTGTAGTAGGTGAAGATGAGGGAGAAGGGGATGATATTGTGAATACAAATGATATTAAACAGGTGAATGAAAATTTATATAATACAAATAAAGCATATGATCATATGTATAATAAAAAGATTGAAGGGATGGAAGAAAAAGCTAATAAATATTATCCGTATGATGACTCAAGTGAATACGCAGACAACGCAAGATATTTGAAAAAAGGGAATGAGCTGAACAAAGAAGGTAACAATTATTATTATTATGATGATGGAAAAACTCAACATCGTAGGAGTAACGAGTACGAGCAAGATAGAGGAAATATAAATGGGATGAAAATGAGTAATAAAAAACCCGGAAAAAGCGAGGCGAAGGCTTCACATTTTCCGTACACTTACTACAATCCATATTATATGTATAGTCTGAATAGCACCGGATCCCCAAAATATAATAGTAATAGTAAATACAATAATGGGTACACTAATGGGCACAATAATGAATACAACTATGAATACAGCAATAAATACAACGACAAATACAACGACAAATACAACAACAAATACAGTAATAAATACAGTAATAAATACAATAATGAATACAATAATGAATACAATAATGAATACAATAATGAATACAATAATAAATACAATAACGAATACAATAATAAATACAATAATAAATACAATAACGAATACAATAATAAATACAATAACGAATACAACAATAAATACAACAATAAATACAACAATAAATACAGCGATAAATACAGCGATAGATACAAAAAATATAATAATAATTATTATAATAATTATAATAAAAAGCAAAACAAAAAGAGCCTGTACGATTTCATGCTTCAGAAGAAGGCTTTAGAAAAAGAACATATGCTAAAAAACAATTATGAAAACCAAGAGAGTAATACAAAAAAAAATAAAATAGGATTATTCTTGGATATACTAACAGAACTTGCTCGTTACATAGAGTCAACTATTAACAAGAATAAAATAAATGCAAGCAAAATGAAAAATAATCAATTGGGCGATAATAAACATGATGCTATACAACAGAGTAAAAAACGACCTATACATAAAAGAAAAGAAATGAAAAGTAGGAAAATGAAAACAAAAACTGATTTGGTAGATGAAAAAGAAAAAGAAAAAATTCAAGATACTATGTTTGTTAAAATTGGTCAGAATGGTACAATTGGGCTTTTAAATTTTTTCGATTTTAGAGAAGGTCTTTTAAAGAACAATTTTAAAGACTTAATATATGTAATGGAATATTTAAATGTATTTAATATTACTGAAACTATTATGTTTATACAAAAGTTTACTGAGAGTATTTGTGCATCTTACTGTATGGGTATAACAAATGTTTTAGAATTGTCAAATAATGATATGTTGTTATACGAAAAAATGAGATTAATTTTTAACAATCAAGGTATGACAGTAGTAACAAAAAATTCTGAATATGAATTTAATGATGCAGAATTTGAAAAATTTTTACTTTTATTAAATTTAAATAAATATACTATACCTTTAAACTGTCCTTGCAAGTTTTATACTAACAATATTATTAGCTATTACATACAATATAATTCAGGTTTAAAGGGGAATTTTTATCAATTGAAAAAATCACAATTTACAGAAAAGTTCTCTCCTTCTTATCTATTAGATAAATTAATTGTTCTACAAGATAAATTGAATTATATTAGAAAACATGGAAAACTAGAAGTAGATAAAAGAGCAGTTAAAAATGAAGATGACGATGATGATGATTTTCATGAAAATGTGTATTATCACAAGCAACGATATATTCCTACTATAAGAACATTAAATGTAGAAAATAATAGTAATACTACGGATAATACTGTAAACAATTTTACATATCCAGACATGGACTTATTAATTGTATACTACAATTCACCATTAGTAAATTTTAAAAATTTAACGGATGTAAAAAATATTCTTATTGAAGAAGTCAATTCAAAAATATTTTATATCAACTCTTTTCGAATAGGTAACCAATTTTTCCCAACCTACAGCAACTTAGGAAAAGATGACCACGATCTAGAAATCTTAGAAGAAGTAAATGCTTCTAAAATTAATGCACCTAGTAGGAATAGCGGTAAATCTACCTCTAAATCTACCACTTCTAATCAAAATAATGGTAAACATGTATCCCACTTAGGATGTTTTACCTTACCAAACGTAAAGTCATTGGATAAACACAATAACAAACAAAACGAGGACAACTTTTTATCTTCCCCTATTAAAGTACAAGGGGATTGTGAATGGGTTCCTTTAAAAAGTCCACAAAATTATGAAGATTTTTATAATGAAAAGAAACGAAATACGGGTTTATTTGAAAAGAGTGAAGAAAGTAACAATGAAAATAAATTAAGTGATGATTTAAATTTAAAATATAACTTTTTTGAAAATGGAGATATAGATAATAAAAAAGAAGAAGATTTGTACGCAAAAAATATACATGCTAATGATACTAGTGAAACGGACTCGTTACCACTAAATGGTAAAACAAAGAAGAAATATCATAGCAACAAAAGCAACATCAGTAGTAACAGCAATAGTAACAACATTGGTAATAACGATAGCAATGTGAAAAAGAGTATAAAGGCAAAATATCTAATTTATTTTTTTAAAAATATACATGTGTGGAAAACCCAAGTGTACTGTCAAAATATGAACTATATCAATAATTTACTGGAAAACATAAACTATGATGAAGATATTATATTCCAGGAAAATTTAGAAGAGGATATTGTCTATGTTTATTTTACCAGCAAATTAGGAGTAAAATATGATATTGATGTTAATTATTTTATATTTTTATTACAAAAAATATCCTTAATAATGTATGTAGAAGATTTATGTGGTATTTTCCAATTAGATGATGTTAAACAAAATCAAAAATTAGACAGACATTTAGAGAATACTACAAATACACAAAATTTTATAGAAAAACATATTATATTTTTTTATGAACAATATTCTAATAAAAATAAATATGCAAAACAGTTATCTAACATTTCTACCTCTACTTTCTTTTCTTCTAAAAAAGATATAATTTTGAATACAGAATCGTATAATAATATTATTTTTAATGAAAAGGATATTTACGATGTTATGTTTATTTATATGGAAGATGTGTTGACAGAAAAAATGGTTATTGATACTTGGCTTACGCCATATGGTTTCATGTTATATAAACCAAATAATGATAGCGGTAATAATGATAATATCAAATTGTCAATATCTAAAAATGAAAATATAACTAAACATTCAAGAAACTCTATAGATAAATATTTATTTTATGAATATAAAAAAATAAGCAATAACATTTCACAATATTATGATGATTTGAATTCTAAAATTCCTCAATTTAAAGATAACCTAAAAGAATATAAATTAGTCATATATAATGATAATCCATCTATGACAAATATTGTTCTTACAACAACTATAAACGTATTAAATGTTGCCCTATTGCAAAGTATATTAGAAGTAGTATTAGAAATCAAAGCAAATCAACAATTCTTTTCCTACAATGGTAAATTTATATCATTAAATACATTCATCATCTTAGACGAGGGTATAAATTATCTCTTCTTTAACTACATCCCTAATGAAAATCACCCTGCGTTAAGTAATACCGGATATGCCTGAAAAGGCACTGCTTAATAGGGAGAGTACGTATAACGCAGTGTTTGTTCAGCGGAGCCTATACTTAACAAATCATATACTCAACAGCGTGTTTCCTTTTGAATGTAATATCTATGGTCAGAAGAAGGATCCAAAAATTTTTAAATTAAAAAAAAAAAAAAAAACAAACACAAGAACATATATAACATATACTACACAAGCAGGTACTGGAAGAGACACTGAAAAAGACGAAATAGGGGACTCCAAAAAAAAAAAAAAAAATTATAGTAAAATAAAATAAAAACATGGGAGTTATATCAAGAAAAGAAAATTTTAAAATACAAAGGAATGATTAAAAACTCATGAAGAATTACTTATTCCGAAGTCAAAATTATATACAAATCTCTAATTAGTTTTTTTTAACCAACATATGGTCACGTTAAGAAATAAGCAACACGAGAAACATATATTCGAAGCAAACACTGCAGTTGTAAATGGCTAATCTGTGGTATACACAAAACTTTATGATAAACAAAGAGGATATGCACATGTATACATATATATATATATATATACATTTATAGTATACATACACGCATATACATACATATATATATAGGATAAAGAAAAATGAAAATGTTCGTATAAAAATGGTACCTAAATTAAACTACATTTTGCTCTTTCGAGTATAAAGAAAAATACATATTTCGAGATAAAACTCAAAAGCAGTTTGAGTATCCTGTATGAAATAAATGTAGATTAACCTGAATAGTGTTTTTCACAAAAGAAAAAGGAGTACATATATGCCTGCATACATACATATATACTTACATGCGTCCGATTATCACGTTATGTTTTCTTTTTTTTTTTTTAATTTCCTTTTTAACGCGTATGTTTGTATAAACATATATGTACACATATATACATATGTGTACATCTATAGGCATTTGTGTATACCCCCTTTTTTTTTTTTTTTTTTTTTGTTGTACAAATCAAACAGATATAAAATGTTTTAGTGGCTTTTTATTTCGTACTGTTTTATTTTTATTTTTTAAACAAATTTTAAAAATTTTTATAAATCTTATGTAAATCTGTCTATATATTCTTTATATATTGAACTATTTTAAATTTTATTAAATAATTATTTTGTTTATATTATAAGGGTATGAGGGGGTGGAAGAAATAAAATACCTCTGTGGAAATACAGTTAATTCTTTTTTCCTTACAAATAATTGCAACCTTAAGTGATTTCTTCATATAACAATTACCAATTTTTGTTACAAGATGTTAAAAGAAATTATATAAGACATGACTGTGGCAGCAATTTTTTTTTTTTTTTAAGATACTATCTACAACTTTACACTATGTCAGTGCTTCTGTTTTAGGAAAAAAATCAAATGGACAAATACAAGTATCCGTGGAATAGCAATACATAGTTTGTTGTCCATAGTGGTATACATACATATATACGTGTATATGGATGTATATGTATGTATATATCTTTACATATCTGCACATGCCTTTATATGTTTGCATATCTCTGTATATGTTTTCATATCCCTGTGTATGTTTACTTATCCCTGTATATGTTTTCATATCCCTGTGTATGTTTACTTATCCCTGTATATGTTTTCGTATTCCTGTGTATGTTTACTTATCCCTGTATATTTCCGCACATGTCTGTATATGCGAGGAATGTTAGTAAAAATTTTCTTTTAAAAATATGACAAATATTTTTGGTAAAAGCAACAAATTTATTTACACTTCTGATTATACCATTATATGTAAACATCGTTATATGTATATTTAAAGGAGTCAAAAAAAAAAAAGGGAGCCAAAAATTATTCTCTTCCTTTTTTAGTCAGAAGTTTTTGCAAAAATAAAAATATATCATAAAATTTATGAATAATACCCCATTTCGACTCATTTTGTATTCATTATACATGTTTATATTTTGCTTATCCAAGGGAGTATTTGTAGGAGGACCGTATAGAGATATTACTAGAACTATGAAAGAGTATAAGAAAAATAAAAACTTAATTAATTAGGGATAATATTAAGAAGACATGTAAAGAATTAATATGTTAAATAGGAAAAAATGTAAAAACAAGCAAATTTGAAAAACAGAATTTTAAAAAAATTAATAGATGATAGTATTTAGGGAGAAAAAAGAGATTTAAAAAAGGATAAAATTAAAAAAAATAAAATAAAATAATGATGTACACTTGAAGGAATGTTATATCAGTTAATGATTGACCATTTTTAGTTATATTATAATCCTCCTGTCAGCAGCTACGTGAGAACTTCTACATGTAAGCAGCTATATATGAGCATCTACGTATAAGGACACATTCCGTGGCATTTGAATGGACAAACATAGAAGATATTTCATAAATGTTTGATGAATTATTCCTTTTTTTTTTTTTTTTCTTTTTTTTTCTTCACACATTGAAGAAAAATGAAGCATAAAAGCAAGAGGTTAAAAGTTAAACACATATTTAAATTTCTCACTGTGCTTTTACGTTATATCACTTTAAAAAATTACAAATTAAATGACAATGGACAGGAAATTTCGTTCATTCAGTTAGCACATGCCTTCTCTAAAAAAAAAGTGTGCACGTCTTCATCCGACGACTCAACATGCCGTATGGTCGCATTTGGTGAACTAGATGTTTCTAACAATTCAGTTAGTACCTAATCATGCGTACAGACATGTGTACATGCGCATGCTCAAATGGTCCTCGCACATATATATACAGACAAACTCTTTGCATTACTGCTATTTTGCTATACATTTGCAGGTGGTAAGATTGAAGATACTAAGACCGGACGGAAAAGGATATTTTTTAACCATGCGAAGAGACTACGTAACAATATCGTACTACCTAAAATATATAAAGGATATACCTTTTCAATATAGAGAAGTGGTAGATGTATTTAATAATCATGTATATAAAACATATACAGAAAGGGAGATCAAGTTATTTACGTACAGATGTAATGTTCGAAGAATTGAAGATATTAATAGGACAGTTGGTAATTTCCCCCCTCATTTTCTTGAATATATGAGAGGGGAATCATGTGCATGTCAATCGTACAATCTTTTTAAGGATAATAATGCTATAAAAAGATCTAAATTAAAATGCATATATTTCAATATGTTGTTTTCTGAATCAGCTACAGTATATAGTAGGCACTGTGCTATAATGGACTTGTCTCATTATTCTGTTTATGATATTGATTACCCTCCTATTTTTAATACATATGTTGATATAACATTACAGGAGTATTCTTATGATGATGTATCTAGTGTTTTAAATAAGAAACATGATTTAGTTACTAAAGAAAAAAAGTACGAGTTAAATGATACTATAACAGAAATTCGGGATGATTATTTCGATATATGGTTACTTTTAAGGAGCGAATTTCATGGAAAGAGGACTCTAGTTAATTTATCGAATGACTATATATTGATTCCATCATCACCTATAGATGATGTAGATGTAATAGATAGCGATATTACAAGAAATTGTGGTTTAGAAAAAGATTCATCTCTTTTAAAAGGCTGTGATTACTTAGGAATATGTAACGTTATACATCCTTGTTTAAGAAAAGCATTGATGCTACCAAAATATCTTTTTGATTTAAGTGGAAAGACATGTAATAAATTAGGTGTATCTTTGAACAAATGGAGAGAAGCAGATGGCAATTTTTGTGCCTCTACTGCTGGGTATTGTATATCAGCAAATCTGCAAAAATATTATGATGAACATAAGGAAGCTATGAATAGAAATAAGGTTTCGAAATATAAAATTAAAAATATATATGCTTCAGAACCTCAGACGAAAATTTACAATGCTGCTAACTTACCAGATTATCTAAAAGAAAAAATTACTCCTGATAAAAAGGTAGACGTAAATGATATAGAAAACAAAGTTTTTTATAATGAGAATGCAGCTATACATAGCCATTTTATTGATTACAAATATAATGGGAATCATTCTGTAGAAATTAAATTTGAAACCAATGCTTTAGAAGTTTATGAAATAAGACCCATATCAAATGCAACCATCACACATATCACAACACCTAAGGACTGTTCATCTAGTCAAACAAATTCAAAAGAATGTGCACTTATTGTTCATGTTTGGAATAATAGTAATAATATTTCTTCTAACTTTTCTTGTCAGGTTATATGCACAGATAAAGATACTGGAAAAATAGCTAGCCATATTAACCCTATTAGTCCTGTACGTGCATATATTGACGCAAATAAAAATTATGCTTTTTATTTCATTATTAAGTTTTTAATAAATAAACAAATAAAAACTAAATGTAATGCAATTGTAAAGGATGCAAATGGAAAGGAATGTTCTAAAAAGGAATTCGAATTAACATCAAAAGAAGTGATCAAAATTGTTGAAGAGATTGTACAACCAGAAAAAGCATTACAGCCTTCTGTAACAAAATATGAAAGTGATGCTATTGATCCAGATGATTCTGCCAAACATACATGCAAATGTTCACTTGATTTATTATGCTATGCTCTTAATTTTAAAAAATGCACTGCTTATTATACAAATTTAATTAAAGAAATAATAGGGAAATTTGCTACAATAGTTATCTTAATTATTCTTGCACCATCCTTAATACCCCTCTTGCCATTTTTTATCAAATTTTTTTTCATTTGTTTGACCTTTTCAGTTAAAATATATCACTCTTTACTAACTACTATAGGAAATATAAAAAAAAAAAAAAAAAAAAAAAAATTCACACGTCCGAAAATAAATATCAAAGGAACATAGGGGAAAATATTTCTGCTTCAGCATCTGCTTCTTCCTCTTCCTTAATCGAGACAAGCAGTGTTTCTTCTAATTCTCAAGAAAGGGTAACAAAAAATTCTTCCGTACATACAAATAAATTAACTACGCATACAGGGCATACACAAACAAGGAAAATAGGTAAAAAGAAAAATATCAAAGGAACTAGCGATTTGGGGAAATATAATGGTACTTCATTAGAGAGCTCAGTAACATATTCAAGCCAATCTACTACCTCAGTTGATTTAAGTTCATGCGAGAATTATCGTATTTCGCGTAAGCACAGTTTTTCATCAAGGAAAAAAACATATAGCACAAATCGTAAATGAAAAATGTACATATATACTGTGGAACATCGATAACAGGTTTCACGAAGTAACATAAAAATGGAAATGTGCGTGTTAAACTACACAAAATTGCAAAAAAAAAAAATTTTTTTTTTTCTAATTTTGCTTTTCTTTTCATTTTTTTGTACATAAAAAAAAAATTATATCAACAACTTTTAACTTCGCTTAGCATAGTTTTGCCTTTCCTGCATTATAAATCTTATATTCTTACAAATATTTTTTTTTTTTAGCTAATAATATATATGCGGACGTACATCCACATACTCATACATACGTCCATACGCACATACGTATATATATGTATGATTAAATCCTACCTTATATGTAATTATATACTTCCTGGGATTTATATTTAATCAATTCTTTAACTGCTTTATTTTTATATTTTACTGTTCACATCGCGCGTTTACATAAAATTTGTTAGAAAGAATGAGCCAAAAGGAAATTTCAGTAATCATACGTGTATATATAAATCCATGTACACATAACGGTCTATAAACATATTACACCGTTCTGATGTATAATGTGATACTACAATATGCAGGAGGTACAAATAATTTAACATCTGATGCAAATGAATTAAGTCATTTATTTTAGGAGTGAACATTAACTTTGTTCGTAGCAGTACATGCAGTGTACGTATAAACCTTGAGTAAATACTTTAGAGGCATGCATTCAGTTTTCATAAAATTTTTATTTCAAACTATCTGTTCATGTGTTAGAAAAACGAATAATTTTTTAACAGTTTCAACGAATATTTAACGTATAAATTTTCTTTTAAAAAAGGATTAAATGTTGATATATTACCTGATCGATATATCTATAAATGTATCATCAAATGTTCACGTATATGTTTTAACACATATAAGAAATGGCGATGAATAAATTTCCTTTTTACCCTCCCTGTAAAAAGAAATTACGCCTTTAGTAGAAATAACTTTATCAAATATTTTATTTTTTGCTTAAAGTTATATGTCTTATATATATACATTTAACATTCTTTTCTTAAGGCCTTTCTTTTTATTTTGTAAACTAATAAAAAAAAATATATATTTGTTTTTTTACAAATCCGTTATCCTAGCACATTTTCAACTTCCTCAAAGGTTAAATAACATATTACAGGCGCAAAAAAAAAAAAAAAAAAAAAAGTATGAAAATATATAAAATTGTTAGTATATATGAGAAGCACAATTATCTTTATTTTAATTTTTTACCTTCTTTTTTTTTCGCCTTCAAAATTTATAAAAGTTCATTTTGCATTTTTACACCTCTTGCAGTAAGAAGCTTCAAATTATTGTTTATATCTTTACTATATGTAAACATATAATATATATTATATATATTTTTTTCTTTCTTTTTTTTTCGACTGGTATACCTTCTTTTAGTTTCAGATGTATATAAAACAAATATGTATATGTATGTTTATACATGTGCTTACATATTTTTTTTACATACATTGTATGTGCTGTATCATTTTAAAACATTTTTTTTTTTAGTATTTTTAACTTCTGCACACAAAAAAAGTTTATGAAATTGTTTCTTTATTTCTTTTTTTTTTTTTTAAATACAAAAAATATAAAAAAAATTTATGTTCCAAAAAAAAATAAGAAAAATTCAATAACATGATGTCCTAATACAAATTTTACTTAGAGCAAGCGCAACACATCATGTAAAAGTAGGCAACTGTAAATAATTTCGTTAAATGTGAGATAACTTTTTATGCCTTATCGCACCTTCTCCAATTTTCTTTTTTGGCCTGATTTATCTATATTTTATAATTTATGCTTGGTCGAAATTGCTTCATATATATATATATGCATACACAAAAGAATATCTCTATATATATATGTAAATATTT
Organism: Plasmodium brasilianum; assembly: GCF_023973825.1. Taxonomy (NCBI): domain Eukaryota; phylum Apicomplexa; class Aconoidasida; order Haemosporida; family Plasmodiidae; genus Plasmodium; species Plasmodium brasilianum. Next base: position 763,799 of record NC_090121.1, read on the forward strand.
TATAATCAATATACACCTTTACAAATGTATGTATATATCTATCTGCATATACAAAAATTTATTGTGCTATTATCTTCATTTTGTGGTTGTTTCATGGTTATTCGTGAAAATATTAATAGTTAACTCATTTCTTAACTTTTTTTTTTTTTTTTTTTTTTTTTTCGTATTTTGTTATTGAATGTGGTAATATACACAAATACAAAAGGAGCATAATTTCTATTTTTTATTTCCCTTCAGCACATAAAAAGTTTCTTATCATGTCATCAATATTGAGTTAAATCTAATTCATTAAACATTTTTTTTTTTTTTTGAGTTGAAAATGTTTATATGTAATATCATATATAAATCTCACATATTATAGCTATATATAATATATATATACGTATATATAAAGTTCAACTTTATTTTTTCCTTTTTACGTTTTTTATATATTCTGAAGTGCTTTGCTGTTTTTTTTTTTTTTTTTAAATTCAATTTCCATATTCACGTTGTGTGATACAAATAACTCTTTTCTTTTAAAAAGTTTTAAATTACAATATTAACACTTTTTATTTATTGTGTAAGATACGATTATTATTCTATATAGTCGTGTGTTTACTTATACAGATTGGAGTTAAAATTATAAGTGAGCATGCTTATGTGTATATATACTCGTACATATACATATAAGCATGTTTAAATATATACAAAATTATATTACTTATGAACCTTGTATGTATTTGTGTACTTGCTTTTTTTATTCCCCAATTATAACGTACTCCTACCTTTTTTTTTCATTATTGATCTTTTATTTACACATAATAAAAATATATATTACATCTTAGTACATTATATTGAATTATATTGTATTATATTACATCCTACTGCATACTATTACAGGATATTACGTTGTATTATATTGCATTATACTGTGTTATAGTACATCCTACTGCATACTATTACATCATATTACATTGTATTATATTGCATTAAAATGTATTATATTACATCCTACTGCATAATATTAGAGCATATTACTTTGAATTATACCTAATGCAACGTATATAATCGCATATTTAATCATGCATAGTCACTTATATATAAATATTTACACATTCATACGTATGTATATATATATAATATATATATATATATGTATATGTAAAAAAAAAAAATAATAAGAGAGAATAATTTAAAATTACGATAAGACAGAATATTTTATTGTTTCATTTTGTAGATATACATGTTTTTATTTATTTTATAATTTGTATAAAAATTAATTATTCTTTTAACGAGTATTACTAAAATAAAAGAGTAATTTATATATCAGTAGAGGGAGAGAAAAAAAATATTTTTACAAGATATAATAAAACAAAAAAAAAAAAAAATAGTAAACAAATAAAAGAAGTGAAATGTAGCTAATTTATTATACTTAAAATAAAGGAAAATGATACTTGTATAGTGGGAAATTTTTACAAGATGAAATAAAGAAGAAAGAAAAAAAAGTATATAAAATCAAAATTAATGCAAAAGAGCAATTAATTATAAGTAAAATTTTACGTATATATGAGCATTTACATGTACATATATACATATACTTATATATATATATAAACTTATATGTACGTTCCCCTTCTATTTTCTCCCTTTCCCATATAAGTAATAATTTTACCACTTTCATTTGCCTAATAAGGAATACACTCCCCTATTCGATGTGCTGTATATATCTTCTTTTATTTCCATTTTTATTATATAAGTTATTGTATTTTTTATTTTATTTTTCTCTTTCTCTTTTCATCACCTTTTTCCTTTTTTTACAGTTGTGTTCATTTATTCTTCCTTTTTTGCGCACTGCCTTTTTTTTTTTTTTTTTTGTAATATAGGAGTGAAAATGATTGAATGCTTTAATGCAATATATGAAGATGACGAAAGTTTAATTGATGATGATTGTTTTACAAATAACGGAAAATTAAATAAACTAAATGATTTTTTTTTTAATCGTTATCTTTTCATAAACTTTAAAAAAATAATTTTTTACATTTCCCAAAAAAGGTGTTTATCATTTAAGTTTTTAGAACAAAACAAAATATGTGAACAAGTAGGTGGAAAGAAAATTAAATACAGAAGAAGGGAAAAGAACAGAAAAGAATTATATAAAACTGTTATGTATGCGACAAAAAGAAATATAAATGAAGCATTTTTTTTCAATTTAGACAGAGGAAAAGAAAACATAAATAACCCATATTTTAACAAGTATGAATATTATGTCAAAATAAAAAATTTACAAAAAAAGAAGAGGGAATTTTACAACCCTTTGCAGTGGAGGGTTATGTACAAAAATGCTTATATAGTTGGACATATAAATAAGTCCTTTTTTAATAATAAAATAGAGAGAAAAGTACGTAAATTATATTTAAATATATATATACTCAATGAGGATGTATCTACGCTATTGCAAAATATTTTAAGGATGAAAAAAAATCTTTTTTATACAAATTATAAAGTTATATCTCTAGAAAATTGGAAAGCGCTTAACTTACCATTTCTCATATTTTTATTGAAATATAATAAGAAAAAATTAAATAAATTTCAAGTTATTCTTTTAATATTTAACAGTCATTATGAATACAACAAATGGAAAAGTGTCAAGATAACATGTCGACAACAACAACTGTACTTATTTACGTATGCAAATGATTCCAAAAATTGTGAAAAAACGAAAGAACACAATTTTTTCTTTTGTTTATTCTGGTGTACAATTTTTAAAAAATATATTTCATATATTGTTGAAGGAGTAAATATTCTTAAAGATATAAAAAAAGGAATGTTGATACGAGGCTACCATTTCGCTAATGCTTTTCTCAAAATAAACGAGTTTATATGTATTTTATGTTGTCACAATATACAAGATCAAAAAATAAAAAAAATAAAAAAAGAGAAATGTGCATTCTTACACATACTGAAGCAAATTTTTTTCAAGAGAATTAATTCTAAGAAGGAACTAAAATGTAAGAACTTGGATAAGGGAAAGTATGATGTTTATAACGTCGATATGTGTTTGTTAGGTCAAAATATATTTCAATTTATTAGTTATAATCGTAACAACATGATTATCATTAAATATAAAAAAGGAAAGCACAAAATGTGTATGCGCAAAATATCAGAAATGGACATATTGTTTTATCTGAAATTATGTAATTTTCAGAATTTTTTATTTTTTTTTACATTTTCAAAATTACAATATATTTTTAAAAAATATAGGATGATTTACAAATGGAACGGTTCCCATAACTTCTACAGGTGGCTAGACGTAATAACCATTTTAAGTAAACCTCTTTTCAAATATATAATAATAATGTTATTTAAAATATTAAAAATAATATTAATAATAAAAATGATAATAAAATTAATATTAATGATAAGTATAATAATAATGGAAGTAATCAAAAAGGAGGTACTTTTTTTTTTACAATTTACTTATACGCGTATTTATAAAATATATTTTCCAACCAATCAGTTATTATTGATTAATATTTTAGATTTTGATAAGAGAGCATCTATAAAATTTGGGTGTTTGAGGTGCAGTATTGCCCCCCATTTGGACTATACTGTAATTATTTACTCCTTTTTTGTATTACTGAAAAATTATAAACAATTTAGTGCTCTCAAAATATGGAAAAATGATAATTTATTCTATCGTTTAAATATTGGAGTGGGTAATAAATGTATTGCCACCACACATGGAAGGGAAGAAGTACAAACATTAAAGGATATTTCACCATTCACTGATGTAAGGTTTAATTTTCACTTTTTGCGTATTTTTATAGATGATTCAAATTTTTATTTAAATAACATAGACAGAATTATTATTGATTGTTCAAGCAAAGTTGTCAGACATTATTTCCCTTCCACTTTCTCGTCCGTTTTTCGCAGTGGGTGCAATAAAGATTTATTTCATCTATTTGTACTGTTAGTTTTTGATTATTTTCCATATTCATTATATTTTTATGAGAAAAATAAAAAAAGGGAAGTATTGTTATATTATTTCCTATATATTATGATAAACTATTTAACATCTAAGCTTTTCTATTTTTTACACATTCTACATTTTGTATTTTCTTCGATTAAATTTTGTATAAATGCTTTAATAATTTTTTTAAAGTATAAAGTGTCTACATTTTTCCAAATAAGAATTAAAAAAGAGGAAGATAATTTATTAGTTTTTTTCAAACCAGAGAAAATAAGAGAATTTTATATGCACAATTTTAATCAAGCTGTACAAAAAGGAAAAGATATACGTGACAGAATAAATCTTTCAATAAACAAAAAGAAATTTTTACGAAATGCGAATATGTCTAGTTCGTGCGATGAATCAAAAATGGAGAAGTATAATCGAAGAATGAGTACGAATGACCCATGGATTTATGGTGTGCATGTTAATGAGGATGCTAAAAATTATAAGAATCATAAGAAGAGAACATGCAATTATGTCGATTCTGAAAAATCAGACGAAGAGCCTTATAATTGGACCAATCAATTGAGTCCTGCTAATATATTTTCAAAAAAAAATGATACTCTTTTTAGGTACACAAAATGGAGGGTATTAAAAGATTACTGCAAATATAAGAGCAACAAAAACAAAAAAAAGATTATTTATAAGAGAAGGGTAAAAATAAAAAAAAATGGGAAAATACATGTTAAGCATCTATTACCACTATTGTTTCTTAACGAAGTAGCATATTTCAGGCATGCACATGAATACAAGCCTTGTCAGTCATTAATTATGCCGTTCAAATTACTGGTATTCTCGTCGGATAATTCTAATAATATATCATCAAGAAGAAAAAAAACTGAAAGTCATTCAAACAGAAGAAAAAATAAAAAAAATAAAATAAATGAACAAAAAGAAAATAAAGAAAAAGAACGAAAAAAAAAAAATAGTAGTAATGATTCAGATTCTGATATGGACTCTGACTCTGACTCGGATTCAGATGATGATGAAGTGGAAGAAGAAGAGGAAGAGGAAGAGGAGGAAGATGAGGAGGAAGAGGAGGAAGATGAGGAGGAAGAGGAAGAAGAGGAAGAAGAGGAAGAAGAGGAGGAAGAGGAGGAAGAGGAAGAAGAGGAGGAAGAGGAAGAGGAGGAGGAAGAAGAGGAAAAAGAAGATGAAGAAGAGGGAGAGGGAGAGGAGGAAAAAGAAGATGAAGAAGAGGGAGAGGGAGAGGAGGAAAAAGAAGATGATGAAGAAGGAGACGAATTTGACAATGATGACGAGGATGAGGAAGAGGAGGAAGAACAAGATAAAGATGAGGAAGATAAAGAAGATGAAGACAAAGAAGACGAAGAGGACGAAGGGAATGAAGAGAATGAAGAGGATGAAGAACCGCGCGAAACGGAAGATACAGACGATAATGAAGAAGAATACAAAGAAGACGAAGTTGAAACGGACGATGAGAAAGATGAAGACGAAGGGGAAGATTCCTTTAACGACAATGAACGGAAAAACAGGAAAAAAAAAAAGAAAAAAATTAAAAATAAAAACAATAATAATAAAAATAGAAAGAGAAACAGAAATAAAAACAAAAAATGCAAATATGAGCATAACGGAGTCGAAAACAATGCTTCGGATGAGGAAATTCAGAAAGAAGAAGACAGTTATTATAATAAAAAAAAAAAATTGTATCTTAAAAGGACAAATAAAAGATTCAAACATAATTATATATATTTAAAAAATTTATTTAAAGAACATGTCTGCATAAATACAACAAATGTATCCAATTTTATATCTGTTAGTAAAGATAAGCTAACAGCGACATATACAGCTTGGGGGAAACACACGGATATTGCATGTGTTCAAGTAAACAAATGTGCCTTAAGAGACTGTAGTATATACTATTTTGAAGTAGAAGTTTTAAATTGTACAAACTTTTCCAAAATTGTTATTGGCATGACAAGCAAAAATTATACTATTAATAAAAATCCTGGTTCAGAATATAATTCATTTGGATATAAAAATGATGATGGTAAAAAAATTATAGATGGAAAAATTGAAAATTATTGTAACTCATATACAAAATATGATATCATTGGTTGTGGTATTAACTACTTTGACAATAGTGCCTTTTTTACAAAGAATGGAAAATTTTTAGGTAAAGTATGTAATATAAATTCAAAATATGATTATTATGCTACTGTTGGTTTAAGTACCTTAGGAGATCGTATCAAATTTCATTTGAATAATTTTTATTTTGATGTTTATAATTTAATATATGAAGAAAATGAAAAGGAAAGAAAAATTATTAAATCTGTTTATATTCAAAAGGACATTTTTTCGGATATTATAAAATCTCATTTGATCAAATGTGGTTATTTAAACACGTATAAATCTTTTGTTAACTTTTTAGAAAAAAATAAAAATTCAGATGACAATAACAGTGTTGGAAGTTCTTCTAATTCTAAAAACGAAATAGATAAATTTTTTATGAACAAAACTGATTTACCTAATGTTTTAGAAAAAAAGGTAGTAGATGAGTCATCGCAAAATATCAGTAATAATCATGAAGACAAAGAAAACAAGAAAAACGTTACAGATGAAACAAAAAAAAAAATGGACATCATCATAAAGAGCAATAATGCAAAGGATAATGCAAATATTTTTGTGGAAAATACTACAGCTAAATGTACTCCTTTGAACGTAGATAATACAAAGAACAGCAGCAATAATGACAATATTAGCAGTGTTGAATTAAAAAAGGAAGGATTAATACATAGAGAAAATGATAACAATACGGAAAACACAGAAGAAAAATGTAGGACTGATCATATTAAAAAGGAAGAAGACACTTTCACACCAATTAATAATAATTCCTCTATTAAAAATACAGTAGATGTTGACGTACCAAAATATGTAAGCCTCCTTAGTGAAAATATCCCAGAAAAGGAAGGTAAAGTTTCAAAGGATGAGGGAAGTACGAAGGGTGATAAAAATGTATTAAGTACATTCCTAGTCAAGTACCTTGATGCTTATGAGAAGTGCGATGAACAGGGGAAGAGTGACAAGGAGAAGAATGATATGGAGCACATCGATAACGATTCGAGTAAGATGGAGATGACCAACAAGGAGACCACGAACAAGGAGTCTACGACCAAAGGAACGTATAATCAGGAAAAGAATGAAGAATGTACTAGCGCAACTGTAGAAGTGAAAGAAGATAAAAAAATGAGCAAGTTGCCTGATTCCCCCAGTAGCTTAAACAAAAAGGATGAAAGCAAACTTGAGGAAAAGTCGGATACATCAGAAAAATTGGAAAAATCAGAAAACTCGTCAGCTACTTTAATCGTTGCATCAGATCAAGCGAAAGGGAATAACAAACTAATTGTTTCTGAAACTGGAAAAAGTGGAAAAGATGAAAATGTAAATTCCATAAAGATCCCAAATGAACAGAAGCACTCAACGGAGGAAAATGTGGAAAAAATGGAGAAAAACCAAATTATTGACACCACTTCAAGTATATTAAAATGTTACGACTTTAGTCAGTATAGTTTCGCAGGTGGTAGCATACAAAATTCTCTATGGGTTTCTAGAAAAAACAGTTTAAGTAATTTAATAAATGTAAGAAAGGATTCTAGTTCAACTTTATTAAATAGATTAAGAAATAAAAGAAGTTTAAGTACAAAAGATAACTTGAATATTTTACCTACTAATTTTTTAAGCACGAAAAAAGAATCAAAAAAAAATGATAGCGATATTAATAAGAAAATACATCTCCTCCTTAAAGATAAATCGGGTATTATTAAAAATGAAAAAAAAAAATTAAGTAAAAAGGAAGGAAGTAAAAACTATTCTACTGATAAAGAATATATTACAAAATATTTTATGAACTTATATTTATCTGAAGACAAATTAAATAAAATGGTAGACTCGTTAGAAACAAGGTATCTAATAAGAAATAACGTTATTAATGGAAATATTATAGATGTTTTAAATATTCTAGAGGAACAATATTCTGATCTATTTACTAACGCGCATGCAAGTTTTAATATTGCAATGTTATACACGCAACAACTGATAGAAATATTAAAGCCGCATAAAATATTTATAAAAAAAATATCTTCAAAAAAAAGAAGAAAATGTAAAAAATCGGTAGCTTATGATGAGGAAGAGGACTTACTTAGTGAAAGCAGTTATAAAACATATAACACGTTAAGCGATGATCGTTTTTATGATGACATTAAGACAGACTATAATTCATCAGATAGCTTATTTTGTGATAGCTCCAATAATGAGGAAAATAATTATGCAGCATTTAATATAGAAAAATTAAATAAAAGAAGAAACCAAAAAAAGTGCAGCAAAATTAATGATGAAGAAGATAGGTATTCCAGGGATAAGAACATACTAGCGAGTTATCGTAAAAATGGAAAGGATAAAAGTAGTGATAGTAGTAGAAGCAATGGAAGTAGAAGTGGAAGTATAAGTAGTAGTAGTAACAAGTCAGCCAATAAGTTAGGAAGGGACTCCTTCGATAACGGGAACGTGCTTCCCGTTTGTGCTACTAAGCTAAAAGAAAAAATGAGTAATATAGATAATAGTTACAGTAATAGTAATAATAATAATAATTTTTATAATAAGCATAATAATAATAAACATTTATTAAATATAGGTGATAAAAAAGGTTTGGAACATGGAAAATATACAAGAAATGATTGTCAGAAAACAAAAGTAAATTGTGAAGAAGGGGCTACAATATCTCCCATTAAGCATACGCAGTTGAATCACAATGATTTTTTAAAAGAAAAAAAAATTGAACAAATGTCACTGAGAAGTATACGATCTAATTATAATGAAGAATTTTATAAGAAAAATAATATGCTAGAAGAATACGAAGATCATTATAAGAAATTATCAAAAGAATATGAGTTTTTTAAAGAGGATAATCCCTATAATAATAAATGTAAGAAAGAATGCTATAAAACATTGTACAAGGAAGTAGAAGAAGAGGAGAAAAAATGTTTTTATTATATGAGTTCAAATGATGATATCACATCTGATTATGATAGTAATGATTCCAACTTTAACGAAAAGTTTTACCAATTTAATGATATAAATTTTGACAAAATATATCAATATATTTATAAAAATAATTTTTCACCGAATAAACAATTAAAATTTAAAAAAGATCATCTATATTTAGCTCTATTATGGATTAAAGAAAAATTATCAGTATTTAATAAATCGCCATTTGTTAACGTTCGACAGTGTATTCTAGACAGTACTTCCTTAATAGCTTATCACAAACCGTATAAACAAAAACTAGTTCGTATGTTCTTTTCGAAAAATAGGAATTTATTGACCTTCAATGCTGTTAATGAAGGAATATTGGGTAACATTTCGTTTTTTTAAAATATTATATACATTTTTCCTTTAAAGTGTTCCATATATGGCATACTATATATAATGATAAAGTGGAATATATAGTAATGCCAATAATGACACCTTTTTTATATCCTTTTATATATATATATATATATTTTTTTTTTTTTTTTTTGAAGATATATGCTTGAAGGTTCCGATATATTCACCTTTGGAAGTTATGGTTAAACACTTAATTTTATGCAGGAACTTGTTAAGAGAAAAAAAAGGTAATGTAGGTGTTAAATATGATTGTCGTTATGTATGTCAGCCGTACAAAAGGTACATGGTAAAAATTAAAAATAACAAAAAAAAAAGAAGATATTTTAAAGAAAATACAAAACAAAAAAATGAAAAAGGATCATTGAACGGAAAACTCATTGAAGATAAGAGATTATCTATTTTTCATTAAATTCACCAATTAAACAGTTTATTATTTTTGTTACATCACGCGCACGTATATGTGTTTATGTGTATGAATATATAATATATATATATATATATATATATATATATATATATATATATATATATATATATATATATATATATGATTTATGAACTTGTACAAGCTCAAATATCTGCTGTTTTCAACCAAAATTAAATTTTTTTTTTTTCTTTTTTGCAATATTTTTTTGAAAACACATTTTAACAGTATATGAACAAGTATATTTATCCATTTACATCCATGTACGTGTGTATATACATATTCACACTTATGTATATAATACTAATAGAGTATTCCATACATATATAATAAAACGAGTTGTTTATTTTATTTTTTGTTATGGTAACAGCAGCTTACATTTTTTCAAATTGTATACGTGACAGCCGTCTTGGTAACTTTTTTAAAATTATAATTTACACAAAATAATTTTATTTTTAATTAAAGTGTAAGCTTATTATTTATATTATTTATAATTAAAGAGAACAGTTATAGTTTCTTGCGTGTCATGTTTTATTATGTTCGTTTTTTTTTCTTACATTTTATTTTTGTAGTTATTTTTATAATTTTTTCACATATTTTTGCATTTATTTTTGTATTTATTGTTATAGCTATTTCTGTTTTATTGTTATTTCTATTTCTTTCTTTCTTTCTTTTTTTTTTTTTTTTTTTATTGTTAAAAGGGACGTCATCACTCCTACTTACAAATTATATGTATATATATAACACCATTTCAAATTACATAAAAGAAGTAAATTAAAAGTCAAAAAAAACACTTTCCCAAATAGCTTATTAGGAAAGCTTAATTTTTTATAAATTTCTTAAAAGTGTAAGTCGGAATTTTATATAGAATATATAAAAAAAAAAAACGCTTATCTTAAATAAAGAAAAATACTTAATTTTTATAAAGTGCAAAAATGACGTTCATTTAAAGATATTATGGTATGTAAAATATTAGCCTGTTAAATTTATTACACAAACGGAAAGCGCATTCTCCGAAAGAGAATATGCATATGATAATATAACAGACAAAAAAAAGTATAATAATGATATATGCGATGAAAAAGTTAAGGAATGTGTAAGTACTTGGGAAATTATAGCATATATATGTGTATATTTAAATATAATAAATACATTTAGCATTAAATTTGAATAAGTTTCCTTAAATTTTAGCATACCCTTTGTTTCAATAACCGAGTTAACCATCGCGTTAACTAACATGTCAACCATCGATGCTCCATCCCCTGCTGAAAACTTCATCTTTATATTCTTCCTTTTTTTGGTTCCTTTCAATACAATGGAAAGCAATTCGACCGAGAGATACATATTCAAACCTAACTTTTTGGGGGAAGGTTCGTACGGAAAAGTGTACAAAGCATATGACAACGTGTTGAAGAAAGAGGTAGCTATTAAGAAAATGAAAATTAATAAAATTAGTAATTATGTGGATGAATGCGGTATAAACTTTGTATTGTTAAGAGAAATAAAAATAATGAAAGAAATAAAACATAAGAATATTATGACTGCTTTAGATTTATATTGTGAAAAAGATTATATAAATTTAGTCATGGAGATAATGGACTATGATTTAGCTAAAATAATTAATCGTAAAATATTATTAACAGATAGCCAAAAAAAATGTATTCTGCTACAAATTTTAAATGGGTTAAATGTATTACATAAATATTATTTTATGCACAGAGATTTATGTCCAGCTAATATATTTATAAACAAGAAAGGAGAAGTGAAAATTGCAGATTTTGGGTTATCATCAAAGTATGGCTTTGATATGTATTCAGATAAATTATCAAAAGATAATAAATACAATAAAAAAACTTTAAATTTTACTAGTAAGGTGGTAACGTTATGGTATAGGGCCCCAGAATTACTTATGGGAAGCAGTAAATATAATTCCTCCATTGATATGTGGAGTCTTGGATGTATTTTTGCTGAACTTTTATTGCAAAAAGCATTATTTCCGGGAGAAAATGAAATAGATCAATTAGGAAAAATATTTTTTTTATTAGGTACACCCAATGAAAGCAATTGGCCTGAGGCTGTATACCTTCCACTGTATACAGATTTTACAAAATCAAGTAAAAAAGATTTTAAGAATATTTTTAGAGTTGAAGACGATGACTGTATTGATTTATTAATGTCTTTGTTAAAATTAAATTCTCATGAACGTATTACTGCTGAAGATGCTTTAAAACACAAATATTTTTTTAATGATCCTTTACCATGTGATATATCACAGCTTCCCTTTAGTGATTTGTAATGTATGTTAAGATGTATTCCGCTTCTTTTTTTTATGTCACATTTCTTTCGCATAATTAGTACTCTGATCTACTTTTAAAGTCCTAATTTTGTGTAATTTATTACATTTTTAAACTTAAAAATGTAGAAGCGTTTTGAAGAAACTCGCTCTTAACTTTTTGCAGCAATAGGCTAATTTGATATATAAGTTTTAGGCAGTTCGTGGTATGACTGTATGGGTGTATGAATGTAAGTATGAAGTATATATATATATATATATATATATATGGGGGTACATGTGCACCAAAATAGGCATACGTTCACAAGTGCTGAGGCGCACTTTGTTATAAACCTTTTTTCTTAAGTATTTTTAATTTCTAGACTGCGATACAACCTTTTCTTTTATTTAACTGCTTATTCATTCTTTTATTATTATTATTATTATTACTTTTTTTAAGTATTAACATAACTATATAATATTGGTTAACCCATTGAGAACAGCTTAAAAAAAAAAAAAAAAAAAAGTAAACTTTTAAATCTTTATTTTCTTCCATTTCTTTTTAATGAAAAATAATCTTTAGTTGTTATATCTTTTTAATAAAAAAAATTTCTTATGATAAATTTATAGAATTATTTTCCTGAAACATTAAACTGTGGAAAACAGTTGTATTTATAACACCATTACATTATTATTAAATTGTTATTAGTATATTATTATTATACTATTATTATATTGTTATTATTATATTGATATTATATTGTTATTGTTATATTATTGTTATTACATTATTATCTTCCTTCACTAATTAGGCTATAAGCACTCATGAGATTTGTGGATGGCGGTATTCGTGCCTAGCTTTTTCTTTAAGCAATGCATTTTGCGAATGAGATCATCAAAGGAGTACATTATATTTCCACGCATATTTTTATATGTGCGAATGCGCAGTGGGGACCTCCAACAAATCTGCATGTATGCATGTGTAAATTCATTTGTTCATTTTGCTTTATTTCGTTATTCTACCATTATGTCATTTTATAATTTTTTCACTTTTTCATTATACCATTTTTTCATTTTTTCGTTTTATCATATCATCATTATACACAATTTTTTCATTTTTTCACTTAATCATTTTATAATGTTAATATTTTATTTTTTTTTTTGTAGCAAACAGTGCTGTAACAAGGGCTAGTAGTATATAAAAATTATTTAGAACGTAAAAACAACAGCAAATCTGTTTATTTTCTCCCATTATTTTTTCTTAACTATTTTTTAGTTTATAGCATCTCGTTAATTTTTTTACTTAATATATAAGTATACAAAAATATATTTATGTATACATACATAATACATACATAAATAAGTACGTATTGTGCGTGCCCATTTTTATTTAGCATATCTATGGATTGACCTTGTACAGTAGGCAATTTTTTTTTTTTTTTTTAGTTTATATAAAATAAAAAAAGTAAAAAGCGAAAACGTATATTTACTGTGCTGTTAAGATGAGGCAAATGACTGATTTGCAGCTACTTATAAATATATATATAAATATATATATATTTATATAAACCATATAGAAAGTTAATAAGATCATAAGAGAACAAAAAAAATAATGTATAACTTAGGATGGAAGCGTTTTTTGAAGAATACCAAAATGGTACTACATGTACAAGTCATCATTTTGATTTGAATAATGACTTTATGAACGCAATTTCGCACAAATATAGTGATGATGTGAGGACAGATGAAGAAGAATTATATGCAGAATTTGATAAAAAAAATAGTGTACCTTATAGCAAGAAAATATATGAAAAAATAATAAAGAAAATATGTCATCATAATGGTTTAAAACATGTTAATTACTATATTAATAATTTTGATAAAATAAAAAATATTAGGGGAATAAAAGTAAGAGGGGAAAATAGAATATGTGTATTAACATTATGTTTAAATTATATATATTGTAACTTAAATAATGAAACAATGACTATACATGAATTGAAAAGCCAGATAAAAAGAAATATATCCCAAACGAAAATTTATTGTAAAAACTTAGCTAAAATTTTATATAGTATTTGTAATAGACTAGGAATAAAAAGTTGTACGAAGAATGATTTATTACCCTATATGGAAAAATGTATTACTACTATTATTTATAAAATGAAAAATTTAAATAACGATTTTAGCACCAAAAAAAATTTACAAGTACAGACGAGGACAAACATATTTGATGAAGTGTTTGAGCTCATTAATAATTTTACCGATAATTATAATGATAATGATTCATTTTATATAGATGAAAAGAAGAAATATTACAATGAAAACTTTGACGAAATAGATAGTCAGGAAAAGGGTGTCTTGCAAAATAATGACCAGTGCATATATAGAAGAAGCAAGAATATCAATGATCATGATTTTGATGATGGTAAAAAATGTAGAGCAAGTGTAACAACTGGAAGTGCAAATGGTGTATCAATTAACGAAGATGAAACAAGTAGTGAGGCGTGTATGTATAAATGTGTGTCAGCATGTGGTGATAATAGCAATGGTAACAGTAATGATAACAGCAGTGATAATAGCAATGATAACTTAAACAGTTTAAGTAGGTATATAAGGCGAAAAAGAAGTGTTAATACAAGATCAAAGATGGTAAGAAAGGATGTTGACATGAATGAGTTAATAAAATATTTAGAAAAGAACGTAACTTTACTCTCTTTGTATTCATGTGTTTTGTATTCTTTTTTTGTTATATGGAATACTAAAGAGAATATGGACATGAATTTGCACAAGAAGGAATGTAGATGGAATGGTGGAAATTTGCTTTATTTTATATGTTCTTCTGTTATTATAACCTTTAGTGTTTTCAATATAAGATTAAAAGATCAATTCGTTTGTTATTGCTTAGATGTTGTGCAGCAGTCGGTAATATCACAAAAGAGGGAAATGTTAAATTTTTTTTTAGTTACACTTAATGAATTTTTAGGTATACCAGTAAATACTTATAAAAACGTCCTTTTTTGTATACGAATTATATTCAGTAATTATATAATGCTACAAATGTATTTATTTTATATAATAAAAAAATATAAATTATTAAAGCGTAAAAAAAAGGGTCTTTTATTTCTCATACAACAATTACAAATACATTTAGCGAAATTATTTAGGATCATTCACACAAATTTTTATAATTTGTCAGATCTTATAGTTGATTACAATTTTTTATTTCTATCAGAATATGTTTATATTAATGTAAAGGAAATAATTTCTAAAAATTATGATTTCCTACATATGAAAAAGTTGATGAAAGGTTTGATAAAGAATTATTTAACACAAGAAGAAAAAAAAAGATTCGATGAACATCATTTTAATGAGGTGTATGATATAGATTTGAACGACATTAAATTATACTTGTCAAAAATTTTATCATATAACTTATATAATGAAGATGAATATCAAATAGATGAACATGTTCAGAAAAATAGTGAAGTAGTTGATCAGTTGAAAAGGAACAACAGTATCATTTTGGAGAATTCATCACATGGTAGTAGTGAAATTGTATTAGCATGTGAAGAAAAAACAACAAGTGATGCTACATGGGATGGTAAAAGGATTACAAGTAAATATGCTGCTGATGAAAATTATTTTAGTGATAACAGGTCGAGAATGCAAAATGGCAACAGTCGTACTAGCATAGTTGTTAATAAGGATGATATTAGAAATAATGATAGTAGTAACAGCAGCAATAATGATGTTAATTCTTATGAGATCATGCAAGGGTACACGTATGATGAGACCATCAATCCGACCATTTACGAACTTCATCATGGGTACAATTTTTATAATCTTAAGCAAAACAATATTGACATTTTTAATTACAGGAAGAATATTATGCTGATCAGCAATAATACTGATTGTAGAGATAAGGACATGTGTACTTATTTGCGTAGTGGAGAAAGTAGTTATGAAGTGGGCAGCAATAATGTACGTATGAACACTTTGCGTACTAATAATGCACGCAGTAATCTAATAGATAGTAATAATAACACTGGAGGCGATAGTAACTTATGGTGCTATTATCGTAATTACACAAGCAAAATTGGTATTGGAAAGGAAGAAGACGAAGCAAAGGTAACAATGAAATACCAGATTCAGGACGATTTACAAAACGAAATAAAAGCAGGAATTGGTAACTTTGCTGAATTTTTAGAAGAACTTGATAATAACACTCTAAAAAATGAAGAAGTTCTACTACATTTTTTTAAAAATGCAGATATTTTAAAAAAAATTAATTTGTCTACAATAAATGAAACAAATATGGAAATTATGCGTTTTTATAATATAAAAATAGTTGTACAATTTTTATTTTATAATATTTTAAAAAGTATTATATATAACTGTTATTCATTAAATTTTTTTAGTCTGCACAATTTACATCGTGCCATTAACCCTAAAAAAAATGTCAAAAAAAATAATATTTCATTGTCACATGAAAAAGCAGAAATCATAAATACCTCTTTTAAAAGAAAAATAGCTAGTAAAATTAAAGAAATGAAAAATAAAAAATACAAGCTGGAAAAATATCTTATTTGTGAGCAAAATGATTACCTACAGAACTTTCACAACTCTAAATTGTTGAAGGAAAACATAAAATTATTTTTAAGTGACAAAAAAATTATCCTTAAAAATGTTTCAGAATTGTTAGCATATTGTCTGCAAGAGGAGAATGCAGATCATTCTTTTTCCTTGGAAGTATCAAACGATCAAGCTCTTAATTTTATGCCCAATTCGGGTAAACAGTCTTTACCATCTAATATGCGTGAGCGCGATGACAACAGTAGTGTGTACGATTGCTACTGCAAGGGGGAAGAATGTACAAATATTCATATAAAAAAAAATAGCTTACCATATGATGAAAACAATAATAATAATAGTAGTAATAATAGTAATAGTAATAATAGCAGTGGTAATAATAATAATTATAACAATAGTAATAATAGCAGTGGTAATAATAATAATTATAACAATAGTAATAATAGCAGTGGTAATAATAATAATTATAACAATAGTAATAATAGCAGTGGTAATAATAATAATTATAACAATAGTAATAATAGCAGTGGTAATAATAATAATTATAACAATAGTAATAGTAATAATAGAAGTAGTAATAATAATATCAGTAATGATAATAATAATAATAGCAGTAGTAATAATAATAATAGCAGTAGTAATAATAATAATAGCAGTAGTAATAATAATAATAATAGCAGTAGTAATAATAATAATAATAGCAGTAGTAATAATAATAATAGCAGTAGTAATAATAATAATAGCAGTAGTAATAATAATAATAATAGCAGTAGTAATAATAATAATAATAGCAGTAGTAATAATAATAATAATAGCAGTAGTAATAATAATGATAGCAGTAGTAATAATAATAATAGCAGTAGTAATAATAATAATAGCAGTAGTAATAATAAAAAGAAAATAAAAATAGTTCTATGTCGTTATGCCGCAGAAGATGAAAATTGCCAGTATTATAACGATTTACAAGATGCGTCATTTAACTTTTTTGATTACATTTTTAATATTAAGATGATGAAAGATTATAAAGATATGGAAGGGCTATTTCCAGGGAAATATTTTAATGTATTATTCAAAATGTTTAATAATATGAACTACTCATTTGGTAGTAAAAAGAAAAAATTAATAAAAATGAGTAATTGCTTGTATCATACCTATCATTTAATAGGCATTAAAAGAATAGCAGGTGTTGGTTATAATTTTACTTTTAAAAATGAGTTAAATGATAATTACTCAAAAGTATTAAAAACAAAATTTTCGAATATATTATTATTAGAAGATGTCTATTTTGTATTTAATAGATTCTTCTATTTTTTATTTATTTATATTAAATCGCAATGCTGTTTTTTTACTGAAAATGACACACATTTGTGTATTGACAATAACAACGCATTACATTCGCCCAAGTTACGTTGTTCTTGTAATAGGGCTAATTGTTGTTACAAAATTAAAACGATTGTCTTATTTGGCAACCTATAATAAGGATAATTTCCCCCCCTTATATATGATACTTGTCCTTACTTATTTTATCATATCTGTGGTATTCTTTTAATCTTTTTGAGATTTGTTTTGTTAAAACTTGTTAGTTAGCCAGTGAAAGGTTTTTTTTTTTTTTTTTTTTTTTTTTTTTCGCACCAGCACATATATATACATAATAATTATGTAAGAAATTATTTCTTATATTCCTTCTTATAATGATTGATTATTTTTTTTTATTTTTCATTTACAAAATATTTAAACCCACAATATTTATTTTTGTTTTAGTTCTTGTGAAGTACAGTTTGTTTGATTTAAAAAAAAATAACTTTCGTTTTAAAAATATAAAAAGTTTAGAAAAAATGAAAAAAAATAAAAGGAAAAGAAAAGGAAAAGAGAAAAAGAAAGATGAATTATTTTAAACTATAAAATAAAGTCTTATTTAAAAAAATTTCAGCATTCTTTGAATAACGAAAATTATGCGAAAAAATAAAAACAAAAAGTAAAATAAATGCAACAATTATGCGTTTTTTCCTTTTCAAAAAAGTTTAAGAGGCGAAATTCGTTTCTCCTAACTTATAAAAAGAAACGTGTGCACATACATACTTATGTAACGCGCATATACGTGTGATGATATAATTAAAAAAAAAAAAAAAAAATTGTTATATGAAAAAAAAAAAAGCACTTTAAGGAATAAAAGTTTGTAAAGAAATTTACATTTTGCGTTAAAAATTTTCAAAAATTGTGCTATTTAAAGATATAATTAATCATCACATATATTTTCTTACAAACTCAAAATCTCTGTACAAGACTACGTTTTAATTGATTTACTCTTCGCATTCATGCGTATATAATTTTTATACACATGTATAATATACCTATATATGTTTTGTATATAATTATATATATATAATGCCGTTGTTAATGGGAAAGCACAAAATAACAATTTCATCCATTTCTTTGAGTTCAAAAATTAAGCTCACGGATTCTTTTCTTTTTGATTTCTTCTTTAAATTTTCATCCAAATGTTTACTATCTTTTCATTTCTTTAGTTTCTATATTGGATAAAGCTACAATACTGCTCAAACTAACAGCCTTCATATTTGCAACGTTGTATTTTGCACGTTTTATTAGTATACGGATGGGGTAACAACATTAACAAAACGAACAACAGTAAACAATTAACTTTTTATTTCTTTGGCATTTTTTTTTCTATCTCTACAAAAGAACCGTATTCCTCTGCACAAATGGTATATCCTTTTCTATTTTCATGTTACTACTAACTTCTACGACATTTCTACTTACATCATACAACTGTACTTTTCTTTGTTTTACTATTTTATTTTATTTTTTTTTTTTAAATTATATTCAAATTTTTAATTGTACAACATTTTATCGTCGTTCTTTACGGAATATTTTTTTGTTTTATCAACAGACAGTTTTCTGTGTCATTATTTTCGCTGCAATTATTAGAATCTTTCGATATTCATTTCACTAAATAATTCCTGGCTGCATCTATTTTTATTATGTGAAAAGTTCTTTTCTTTTTTAAATTGACCTTTTTGAACCATATACACTTTTTATATAACTGTGGAACTGATTCCACTAGTAGATGTATGTTCATATTGCTAAATTCTTTACTAAGTCCTTCTTTCTTTTCTTTTCTTTTTCTTTTTTCAACATCTTCATCACTTGTGCAATGTCATTTTCCTTCTTTCCTTAATCATAATTTTTTGATTTTTATTTTACCGCTTATTCCTAGCTTTCCTTTCCCCCCTTCTCGTCTACTTCTTCTTCTTCTTCCATGTCTTTTTCTTCAACGTTATATGAACCTTTGTCATTTTTACATCTTCCTTCTTCATTAGTAGTAATGTTTCTTTTTTTTTTATACCGTTTTTTTTTGAGGGGCTCCATAAATTTTCTGAACTTTTGGGATCCAGATCATCATCCTTGGTGCTGATGTTATCAGAATCCTTTGACATTAACAAGGAATATGCCCCTTTTTCTTCTTTTTCTTTTTTTATTTTTCTGTCTCTACATTTTTTATCTTTTGTTACTATTACTGTTCCCTCCCCTTCGGTATTTATAATAGTACCTTTTGTATTTTTCTCCTTGTCTATTAAGTATGATTGTTCATATTCATCGGATTTATCAAAAGTTTGATTAGGTAATATAGAATCTTTATTTGTTATGTTACCATTAAAATTTTTATTAAAATTACCTGAAACTGAATTTTCCTTCAAAGATGAGTTCGTTTCCACTGTTTCATGCGTATGAAGGATATCACCAATTTTAGTGTTCTCATTTGATAAAGTATTCATTGTACACTGAATGTTACTAAAACTGTTATCGTTAATGTTATCGTTAATGTTATCGTTAATGTTATCGTTAATGTTATCGTTAATGTTATCGTTAATGTTATCGTTAATTTTATCGTTAATGCTATCGTTAATGCTATCGTTAATGTTATCGTTAATGTTATCGTTAATGTTATCGTTAATGTTATCGTTAATGTTATCGTTAATGTTATCGTCAATGTTATCGTCATTGTTATCGTTAATGTTATCGTCATTGTTATCGTCATTGTTATCGTCATTGTTATCGTTAATGTTATCGTTAATGCTCTTGTTGCTGTTCTTATTATTGTTATTACTGTTACTGCTATTGTTACGACTATTGTTATTACTGCTATTGTTATTATTACCATCATTCTCATCATTAGCATTATTATTATCGTTACCTTCATTATTGTTTCCGCTATTACTCTTATCGTGATTTGCATTATTATTTCCACTATTTCCACCACTTTGTGCATCCATTTCCACATTTTCAGTTCTGCTATACGAACTGACATCAAAATTATTTCTGAGGTTTTTTCTTTTATCTTCTGTTTTTCTCATGTACGTATTATTCTTACCATTATTATTTGTATTATTATTTATTAGGTCATCTTTATGGTTTATATCAAAACTTAGAAAAAAGTCATACAACTGACCGACCTTGTATCCTTTCAATTTTAACTCATTAATATCTTTTAACACATTTAAATTACTATTACATATTTCCATTATTAATAATCTTTTAATTAATAAAAAGAATAAAATAGGAAGTTTCATATTTTTACAAAATTCTACTTCTTTTTCATTTAACAAATCAAGAGCTAAAAAGGTATCTATATTTAATTTTTTACCATCTTCGATTTCTTCATCCTCTTTTTGTTTTATTTTATATTCTTTTTTTGTATTTTTTAAACATTTAGTTGGTATTTTTTCACACGTTTCTTGTTGTTTCATAGCCTCTTTAGCTCTTCTATTTTTTTCTATTTCATACTCTTGAACTTGTTCAATATTTTGAAGACCTAAAGTTTTCCATTCTTGTAATTTCGTTAACCTTTGACGCAGTTTCTGTTCCTCTAGCAAGAGCTGAATAAAATATTCGTGATGTTGAGGAGAATGAAATCGTGATAATGGTTTTAAAGCAGTATATAATTCTTTTTCTTCTTTGGTTCTCTTCTTATCTTTTTGCATTTGTGATTTGGTGTCTAATAATCCTCTTTCAATGACAGTTCTCTTTCTATAAATTCTTTCATCTAATTTAGAATTATATATTTCTAAAACTTGTAACTTTAATTCTTTTTGTTGAGGTAAATCTGATTCTTTAAATTCCATATCTGCAAGTAAAAGCTCTGCATCATTATCATATTCAATATCAAAATCTCCTCTTAATGGCCAATAACCAATAATTTGTGTTCTATTATTTTTTTTAGATTTCGGTTGTACATAATCATCATTTTCATTAATGTTCTTTTCTACAACATGCTCTATATCATACGGATTACCATCCGGTTTAATAAGTAACCTTTTATTATCAGGTAAAGGTGCACAACTTGATTTTAAATAATAATTACAATAATGATTTTCACATTCTCTATCTGTCTTTGGAATCTTAGCAGCTGAATTTACCAGGTCAGCTACTTGTTCCCAGTTACCAAAACCATATTTACTTATTCCATCTAATAATAATAATTCTTCTTCTGCGCTCCAATTTAATTTATATAATGGGAAATCATACTTGGGGATAGGTATATAATTATGATAATTAAAATGTTGACATTTATCTGATTTCATTTCTTTTCCGCTACTAAAACAGTGAACACACAAATCAAAATCAACACATTCTGCACACCTTATACGAATAGTATGTGTTATATCTTTATTACATATATCACAATGGTAATTACTATCGAATATATCTTCTTCCATAACTCCTTCCGCTGATATATTATAATTATTGCCATAATTGTTACCCCCATTGTTGCTATAATTATTGCTATTATTATTACTATTCATATTATTACCACTACTATTAAACATGTCTGTTGCACTTCCTTTAACATGTGATACATTATTGTTCATTCTTTGCATATCATTTATATTTTCCATTAATTCGTAATTATTACTTCCTCCCATTATATTGACCTTGGACATATGTGGGTACATCTGAGAAGCACCCTGTTTAAATGGGAAATTCATTTGTTGCACAGACATATTTTGCACATTATGCATGTTTTGTATGTGTTGCACGTTTTGTGCATTTTGTACATTTTGCATGTGCTGCTGTTGATGCATATGTGCCATATTCTGCATATGCTGCTGTTGTTGATTCTGCTGCAAATATGGAACATTATGCTGCTGCAATTGCGGCATGCCCTGTTTCTGTTGATGTAAATGTAATGGTGCTATATTCTGTTGCTGATGATGTAACATATTTTGCTGCTTCTGCTGCTGCATGAACAATTGTTGTGGTGTTAGCTGACATTGTTGAAGCATATATTGGTGTTGCATGTAAGGGTTATACATCCATTCGTAAGGTACTTGTTGATGTGGCACATGTTGAGGAGCTGAAGCGTTTGTTCTTTGTAACATAGGGGATTGCTGTTGATACATATGAACAGGAGCACTATGAATAAACTGCTGCATATTCTGTTGCATATTCTGTTGCATATTCTGCTGTATATTCTGCTGTATATTCTGTTGATTTAAAGAAGCGTGCGATGATAGGATATGACTTGACTGTCTATTATTAATTGAACCAGATATACTTGTTGTGTTCATCGTTTTCTGCGTTGGCATTATTTGCTGCTGAACACCCTGTTGGTGTTGAAATAATTGTTGACTCTTTTGTTGATTTGATGATGACGATGGTTGTAATAACTGTTGCGAATTTTGTTTATTTGACATTAAAAGTGATACATTTTGCTGCTGACCGGGTAATGTGTTACTATTATTACTATGTTGTTGTATATTTTGCACATTTGAATTTACATTGTGAGATAAATTATTACTGTTCTGCGTCGATAAGTTATTATGTTGATGTTGTTGTTGATTAGTTAAACCTTGAACTTGGTTCTGCTGAGAGGGATTATTCAGAGTATTGTTGTTACTGTTACTACTACTGCAGTTATTATTATTACTGTTGTTATTTGCACTATTCATTTGTACAGAAGTGTTATTACTTTTATATGGAAATTTCAAAGACATGGAATTTACATGACTTGAGGAATTATTATTTGTAATTGATGATATATTTGAACTGTTGATATTTTTTTGAGAATTATTATTATTATTACTGTTCGATGGATCTACTGTATTCATTACTTGTCTTGTCATTTTTTGAGAAATAGGATTATTATTATTCCTTTGTTCAGGTGAATTCAATGATAATATTTGTGGCATTTTTAGTATAGACATATTTGACTGTTTGTGTACTCCTTGTTGATTTGAATACTTTGGTTGATGGTTTTGCTGTTGTATCAAGTTATATTGCTGTAAATTTTGTTGATGCAATAAATGTTGTAAGTGCATTTGTTGTTGTATTTGAAATTGATGATGTAAATGATTCGGCATAAAATTCGCAGGTACATTATTATTTCCACTATTATTAATGTTATGTTGTTGCATGATATTCATTTTATTGTCAATCTGGTTTTGTGAAGATGGTATCATATTATTATATTGATTTTGTTTATGTTTTAATAATTGTGATGATTGTTTTATTTCCTGTGTATTATCAGACGATTCATAATTCATATTATTATTCTGTGTTCCATGGCTTCGCATATTTCCAACGGGTGGTGCCATTCCCCCACCCATAAAGGAATTTGGAAAATTCATTAACTGATTTACTGAGGCACTGTTCATTCTGTTGTTACCTAACATCCCTCCCCCCTGGGCCATGCTATTCACATTATTTTTTGTATTTTGACTACTATTCATGTAATTCATATAATTTAAATTATTACTACTATTACTGTTACTATTGATATAACTATTACTATTATTATTCATATCTATGCCTGCTCCACCACCACCTCTATTAATAACACTATTTGGTGTATTTCTGTAAATGCTACCCATTTTATTTTCTGAAATGAAAAATGGATTTTCCTGTTTACCAACATACATCGTGTTAGTTTTATTATTATCATTATTATATATGTTATTTTCATTACTACCAAAAACGTTGTCAACGCAATTATTATTAATCATACTGTTTGTATTTTCCTCATGGTTGTTATTATACATGTGATTCGGATCACCCATTTTAATGTCATTCATATTGGTACCATTGTCACTACTACTTGCTTTGTTGTTTATATTCTTACTGTTCTTATCTACGTAGCTCTGGTCATTTAATATGTATTCATTTAACACACTGTTATTAGCTAAATCGTTCCCATTGCTACCTATATTGGTACTGCCATTGTTTTTGCCCCTATTTCGATTCTCTTCATCATCCTCCTGGATGTAGAAGCCACTACCTCCTCTATTATTGTTATTATTGTTGTTGTTATTGCTGCTGTTGTTATCGTCATTGTTATCACCACTTCCACTGTTTCCACCCATTCCACTGTTATTATTTCCTGAGCTATTGTTTCCTTCATAGTTCTTAGAATTATTATTACTATTACCCCTACAATTATTGCCTGAATTGTGCCCAGAATAATTATTGCTACTACTGCTGTTCTTATTGTTTCCCTCTCCTCCTCCGTTGCTGCTGCAAGAAAATACAAAATCCTTATAACATTTCATGACATTCCCAATATCAATACCATTTCTGTCAAATATGGGTATACACAGGAAGAAGTCTCGTCTATTACTATGAAAACATTTTTTATTTAATTTACGTTTCCAATAATAAGAGAACAGTAACTTGCCTAAATTATTTTTATCAGCCTTTTTCGAATAAAACACTCTCTTTCTATTTAAAATAATAACTATATCTGTTTTTTTGTTAAGTATAACTTTTGTAAAGTCTAGGAAATTTGATCTACTTTTAACGTGTCTAAAAAAGCTTCTACATTTGTACAAAACCCTATGGAATTTTTGGAAATATTCATTATTAACATAAATGTTAATCCTTTTATTATTACCTCTACAATTAGCTATTTTACTATTATATAAGTAGTACTTTTTCAACTTTGTCATCACTTTTAAACAGTCTTCTTCTCCTTCATCATTTTTTCCCTTTACCTTTGTCACCTTGTCAAAGGAACAAATGCAGTAATTTATACTATTTCGTTCTGAATATTTATATAAAATGCACTTACATGCAATTAATGTTTTCTTTCCTGTGTGTACTTCTGTACTTCTACTGAAGTTATTCAAAGGACGGACAAATACAGTGTACTCTGCATTCTTCGTATTACTACATTTTTCATAGCACACATTACAATGATAATGATAGTCATAACTATGGTCATCGTTACAACTATAATCATCGTCATAATAATAATCATCGTCATAATAATAATCATCGTCATAATAATAATAATAATCTTTTCCTTTATAATTATTAACGGTACACTTACTTCTAAAAAGGCTGAATGTATTTTTAACGCTGTTACGACATAATAACCTCAACGTACTACTCTTTTTTACATTAAAATTATTATTAAAATTACATGTAAGGAAATCGTACTTTGCAAAATGGTCTGTGTTCATCATGAAATTAGTGTATGTCTCAGTACATGAATTAAAAAGGGGACACTCTTCATTTATACCATAACTTAACATTTCTCTCTTATATACATAATTGTTATTTATTATTACTTTAACAAGGATTTGGGTAAATAAATTATTGCATTTACACAAATCACTAGATAACATAAATTTATCCATTATAATAAAATATTTTATTAATTTTTTAATTTCACCATATGACATAAAGGTTTTACCATTTCTCACACTGTTACTATATTTGTTATATATACGGAAAAAACATTTTGCAATTTTTTTTAATAAATCGCTTATATTAATTTTTCCTTTTTGAAATTCATTTGTATTTACATTTCCTTGCTTCCAGTTAAAATTATTAACGGAATTGTTCAAAAATAAACTCTTAAAAAAACTGCTCATGTTAAGGCAATCCCAGTTGCAACTCATGGTAAAACTCTTACTAGGATAGTTACTTAAATTTTTATTATATCCCTTGGTATTTGTTACCCTACTCCTTCTATTCACTAAAATACAAGGTCTATTATATGAAAATAAATTTTTACCCGAATAGGTCATCTGCTCCTCTTCTTTAAGAATTATATTAAAATAAAAATCTTTCATCAATTTAACTAATGCACAGATATAATGCACCATTTCAGCTTGTTTCATTTCGCTTAAAACAATAAATAAATTGTCCTTTGTATCATTCATTTGTATACTTTTCATAAAGAACGAAACATTAGCATGGAGATTTGAAACATCCCATTCCTTGTACCTCATTAATTTCTTACTAGTTAACATACGTTTGCCACTTACGTTAAACTTTAATATGTTCTCAAAAATAGTGTTTTGTATTATATTGTTAAAACTATTAACTAAATTCTTCCACAAAAAATAATCAGAAATATAATTATTAAAAATGCACATAGCACCTTTATTATTTGACAAAAATGTACTACTACTATTTACGTCATCTTTTCTGCTTTTTTTTCTTACGGCGTACTTTTTTCTCTTAATAGGTTTATTTTTTATTTTATTTTTTTTAACCTTCTTACTTTTTACTTCTACCCCGTATTTACTACCTATATTTATATTTTTTACATCACCAATGGAAAATTTTTTACCTTCCCTATAACACCCATGAGTGTACTCTGGCTGATTGTTTATTTTACAATGTTTATATTTTATCCCGTAATATTCTTCATTATATATATGTTTGGTATTATTAAAAATGTCATTATTTGCTAACGGTCTCATCACATATTTATTCTCAAGGAATTTTTTGGATATACGTAAATTTTTACTATTATCATCATTATTGTTACTACAACTACTACTCTTATTATTGTAATTATAATTATTGTTACTATTACTGGTATGTGATAACTTGCACTTATTCTTATTTTTTAACTCAACTGAAATTAACCTTTTCACATGTTCCGTTAATAATATTTCAACTAGCACAGCTTTAAGGAGTTGCTGATTAAAGCTCAATAATAGCTCATCTCCATATTCAATAATGGAACTAAATGTGCGGGGGGCTCTTTCATACGTTATTGTTGTACATGGACATAATTCATCATATTTAAATGTATTATTCATTATATAATTAAAAAAAAAAGTAAAAGAAAAATAATAAATGGTTCTGTGTTACAAGTATGCTTAAGTATGAATATATATATATTTATATATTTATAACGTAACTCCTTTCAACTATTTTCTTCTTTATTGCTATTTTTTTTTATTTTTTTTTTTGATTTTTTCTTTTTGTTATAGTAATCTATATTCTGTGCTTTCAATTTGTTACACTTAATAAAAAACAAACCAAAAAAAGAAGACCTGGTTATTTGCTACAATAAATTTTGCTTTGTTTCCCCGTAGTATATATTTCACTAAGTATTAATACTTAAGCTCTTTTTTTTTTTTTTTTATTTATATAATATTTTAACTTTTAAATGTGCAACTAAAATAATAATTAAGTGGGAACGTAAAACAAATTGAAATAAAGTTACTTCAATTATTATTTGTCCATAAAATTATAAAAAAACGATTATGTTAAATATAAAAAGAAAAAAAAAACTCATTAAACATCACTGTTTTGTAAAATTCGTATAAATCAGTATAATTATTTCTATAATTATGCTATAAACAAATATATAAATTTATGTATATATATATATATATAAATATAAATATATTTTTTTTTTTTTTTACAATTTCCAACGTAAAATATTTTTTGTTTTCTTCAAATAGGTACTTAATTTATAATGTTCTTTCATCATCAAAAAATATATATAATATGCAGAAAGGAAAGAAAAATTTTATGCTATATTTACATTATAATATAAATATATATAAAATATATATATATACATATATACATTAAATATATTTTAAATGTACATGTATGATATTTATATATATACATACTATTTATACATGTATAATA
This sequence comes from Plasmodium brasilianum, assembly GCF_023973825.1. Classification (NCBI taxonomy): domain Eukaryota; phylum Apicomplexa; class Aconoidasida; order Haemosporida; family Plasmodiidae; genus Plasmodium; species Plasmodium brasilianum. Next base: position 792,398 of record NC_090121.1, read on the forward strand.
ACTTACTAATTTTCTTCATTTATTTATTGCATTCTTTTACGTAAATTCATAAAATATAAGATGCATAAGATTTAATATTTAAATTATTCATATTTTTTAATTTATAATTTTTCTTTAAATTAAACATAAAAGTATATTCTGAATGAAAACAAAATCTTAAGTTCAAAATATATAAATATTTTTTTTTTCATAAAGTGCAAGTTAAAATAGGTATATCAAAAAAAAAATATTAAGGGCATTTGTTATATATTATAAATAATGACATATATACACAGCATATATATAATATATATATTTATATATATGCAAAATTATTATTTATCTGTAAAATTGAGTATGAATGGATGTGAAAAGAGTAAAAAAGGAATAACGAATTTGTTAATATGGCTTAATAATTTTCTTAAATAGTAAAATTACAAAAATTCTTAAAATATATTGTGCTGCATAATTAAAATTCCACATTTATATATGCGCAATTAAATGTACTTATACTGTAAGTACTGTTATACTATATTGTGTATACGTACATTTAAATATATATATTATATATATATATTATTTATTTATGCATATATATATTAACGTATGTATCAATGTATCAGCATATACTACATAACACAATAAGAATAATATTATATAACTCTGTAGCATATACCTATTATATAATATATAACAAAATTTAAAACAGTATTATTTTTTTATACATAATCATTTTAATTGTTCCGCCAAAAGAAATTTATGGGAAAAACAAAACTTCTTTTATATAAAATTATCATTTTCAAATATTTAAATAAATTAATAAAATGTAATTTTTTCCGTTTTAATTTTTTATTTTAAAAAAATATGGAATAATAAGGGGGCGTAAGATATTTTAAATGGAATATATATATTTTTTTTTCCTTTTATTTATAAACACAAATAAATATACAAATTTATATTTTTATATATGCATATATATACCTTTACGCATTTAAAAAATGATATATAAAAAATGCTTATTCAAAGAATATTCTTTTATTATGCATATTCAGGAACATCTAATTGTTTCTTTTCTTTTAAAATTTTTCAATAACATACAGAATACCATAAAAAAAAAAAAAAAAAAGGCAATATAACAGAACGGTGTAATATGTTTTTGTGTTCAAGTAAACATCCTAAATATACAAACAAATACACATGTACATATATTAAATGTATATTTAAACATGAAATAAAAAATGGATATGAAAGTTTCATTTTTAGAAAAATATGACATAAACTTAAAAAAAGGTTCACAAAATAATAGTAATAATCATAAAAGTATACAAATATAATATCTTATAGAGACTAATAAAATTGTATGAACATTTTCTGTGAGTCTCATCTGCATTTAAACGTACATCACATGCGTACATGTATGTATACATGTGTATGTAGATACAAATATAATATTATAGTGAATTAGACGAATGCATAAATAACATATGTAGATAGCATTTCTTTGAAAACTTTATAAAGTTTAGAAACAAAATTATAAGAGTATTAAACATTTATTTAGAAAAATCATTTGAACAAATTAGAATAATCTAATTTACAATAGAACAAACGAACAAAAAAAAAAAAAAAAAAAAAAATTATCGAATATTTTAAAATTTTCAATTATAAGGTTCAAACATTAAGAGGGGTAAGATAGAACGTTATTAAAAGGTATATGTATATATGCCTCCCATATATAAAAGAATCAACAAAATTCAAGTCTGTACATTATGTGTATACCTAATAAAATTAACAGACACATCAAATAAAAAAATTAATCAAAAATTGCTCTGTTCGAAGTAAATGCAAAAATACAATAAGAAAAAAACATATGCAATGACAGCGTCACAACCAAGTTTAAAATTTAAGATTATATATATATGATAAAACATCTAAAACATCAGCGTATAAAAACAAATATATGTACAACATGATGAATATTAATAACAGCTTAACACTCGAATCAATTGATGCAATTCCTATAAAATATGTACACAAAAAAATTATGCAAATGCTTGTGAAATCAATCAAAATTTTATCCTATGTTTCTTGTCTTTTTCTCCTCTATAAGTTTAATAACAAGCAAATTCAGCATTGCATTAACGAAAAAAACTGTCTTAATTTACCTTCTGATAAAAACATTATGTATCTCTTATTTTGTTTATGTATACATATGTACATGTGTTATATTTAGGTACACACTTATGCGAAATGTATATATATAATATATATCATATTAATCATGTTTGCATACATTATAGCTGAACATTCGCAATATTGGGGTGTAGGGAAAAATTAAATAAATTAAACACATTATAAAAAAATTCTATATATTCTTCCAAAAAAAAATACTAAAAAGGCAAGGAAATATATAGTACTTGTTTATACATACATTATTAACAAAACAAATTATATTGTTTATTTTTTTCCTATTTATATGTAAAAAGCTGACGTTCACATAATAAATTCTGTAATTTATATGCTAAATATATACATGCCGGCTTTATATCGACGTATGTGTACAAATATTTATATGCATGATATCTTTTATACGTATTTATGTACATATGTAAGTATAAGCACATATATATATATATATTAGCATAAACAAAAGTATAAATATATGTAATTAAGTATGTATACATGTAAGGACATATATAAGTATACGTGTACATATAAATATATGTATATATAAGTATTACATGTATGAGCTCCTGCACAGATGTACGTGGATGCTCAAAAATGAATGAAGTAGTTTGCATAAAAGAAACAAAGGCGACAAGCTAACAATATACAAAATGTAAACAAGGAAATAACTTTTCTTCGTGTAAATAAATTTATTTATAGATAAGCGTATTCATAGCTTTATAACAAAAATTAAAAATAAAAGGGCTATATGTATTATTCTCAAGTGAGAATAATACATTTCAAAATGATACAAACGCATATAGATAAAACAACTTAATAACTTATTAATTTATAAATGCCTATTATTTCTGTTTACCTATTTACATAGTTGCTTTTAGTTGTTTCATATTTAAATAAGAATGCAATATGAAAAAAAAAAAAAAAAAAAAAAAAAAAAAAAAAAAAAAAAAAAAAAAAAAAAAAAAGGAATAACAATAAGAAAATATACACTATTATATCATGGTACAAAAAGTGATAAATGCAGAAAGCTATTTATTGCCTCAAAATAATATATCATTATACACGTTTTTGATGCACCATTTTTTGTTATTTTAACATAAATGCACATATGCATAGATTTACCTAAATGTAAGAGATAATACGAGGATGATTTAAAAAAAAAGAAAAAGAAACGTATACATAAACATATCATAAACATGAACACACACACAACGTCATACACGTTAGAAGGGTTATTTACAAAAATGCAACTTTGTAATCCTACAATGTATATTATTACCATTTAAATAAAAAAATATAAAATATAAAAAATTGCTTATTCCGCTTTACGCTAAACATTCTTTACCTAAGTTAACAAGAACATATATATTATTGAACACATAATATTTTAAAAATATAATATATAGCACAATAAATAAAAAAGCATTTCGCCGCTTCGTATAATTTTTAAAAATTACTTCAGTGCATATACATATATATATATATATATCATGCATTATCATGTTCCTTTTTATTACTTGTTTTATTTTTCTATATAAAATAAATACATTTATTTTGACCCAGTTTAATTATCTTTCTTTTTTTTTTTACTTAATATAATGCATTGCATTATAAATTTACATTAACAAGTCATAAAAAAAAAGAAAATTTTGGTGAACTTCAAAAAAAACAAAACTGTACATGTATTACGCACATAATATATATAATACATGTATATATGTATTGTACGTACGTATGTATGTGAAAGCACATATTTATTCGTTCATGCAGCTTTTTTCCATTTATTATATTTTAACGATGTCGTGACTTAGGATTATAGTTATTATTAAGTTGGTTTGTTAATAAAAAGTATAAGAGCTTTTTTTTTTTTTTTTTTCATTTCTTCCATTTTTGTGTTCTATATTTCAGTGCCACTTATTTATGTTTATGTAAAATTTGTTATATATGTAATAAACTGAACTATATTTTTAAAACTTTTATAATGAATATATATGCTTATGAAAAACAGTATATAATAGCCATTTAAAATTTTACCCTTTTATAAGCGTATACATTTAAGCATATACGTATGAGTATATACATATATGAATATATATATAAATATGTAAACATATACGAGTACAAACATAGAAGTTCGTGAACATAATATTGTGTATATCTACAAATACGTAAACATATAAATACATGTATATATAAAAGCATGAACATCTAAGAAAACAGGCATATAAATGCATAAATTTCCTTATGTATAAGCAATTAAACGTATAAAGGCCTATGATACACCCATGTTTACAACACTTTCGTGCGTGTACCATGACCAAAATTAGCATAACAGTAAATATAGGGACGTATTTCCAAACTGTATAATTATTCCTTTTACATAATTTTTTTTTTTTTTTTCTTTTTTCCGTGTGGAAAAAGCAAACCAGAAGATTAACTATATAATGAATAACTCACAAAATTTTGATATACATAATTTAAGAAAAATAGGAAGAATAGGAATAAGTATTGGAGCAATACTTGGAGTAACTTCATTTAGTAGTTGGTTATTTAACAACAGTTTATATAATGTAGAAGCAGGTAAAAGAGCGATAAAATATAATAGATTATTTGGACTATCAAATAAAATATATGGTGAAGGTACCCACTTTTTAATTCCATATTTTGAAAGATCGATAATTTATGATGTTAGAACTAAACCAAGGGTGTTAATGTCCTTAACAGGGTCGAGAGATTTGCAGATGGTTAATATAACGTGTCGTGTATTATCTAGACCTAATGAAGATAAATTAGTGGAAATCTATAGAACATTAGGAAAAGAATATGATGAAAAAGTATTACCTTCTATTATTAATGAAGTTTTAAAAAGTGTGGTAGCACAGTACAATGCTTCTCAATTAATTACTCAAAGAGAAGTAGTAAGTAAATCTGTGAGAGAACAATTAGTTCAAAGGGCTAAGGATTTTAATATTCTACTGGATGATGCATCCATAACACACTTGAGTTTTAGTAATGAGTATGAAAAAGCTGTAGAAGCTAAACAGGTAGCCCAACAAGAAGCTGAAAGAAGTAAATATGTTGTTTTAAAAGCGGAACAAGAAAAAAAATCAACAATTATTAAAGCGCAAGGAGAAGCTGAAGTAGCGAAACTCATAGGGTTAGCTGTTAAGGATAACCCTGCTTTTATGGAATTAAAAAAAATTGAATTGTCGAAAGAAGTTTCGAATATCATTTCTAAATGTCAAAATAAAGTTATGCTTTCTGCAGATTCACTACTGATAAATTTTGTCAAGTGAATTCACAGGGGGGGGGGAAAAAATACATACACCTACGTGCGTATAAGTATATATATATAAATATATATATATATATATATATATATATATATATTGGTTTATCTTTCATTCAGTGTGTATCCATATACACATGCGTGCATACATGCACACATACACACATGCACATATACATACATAAACATCTATACACACATGTACACATCTGCTCCCAGTTAGGAACATTCTTCCCTTAATTATATTTAAGCATTAATTTTTGTTCATTCATATATTTAAGGAGTAACTTTTTCTGCTTATATATGCCATTTCAAAAATGCAGGTATTATCATCTTTCAGTTTATATAACAGCTATCATTTTAATGTGGTACTATATTATGCACTTGTACTTAAATTTTGCTATTCCATTCGTCTTTTGATAAATTTTGTTTTAATTACTAAGCACAATGAAATATACCTACTAATTTTTAATTTGTAGTTTTTCAACTAACTTTTTTTTAAAATATTTTTTTAAGTTAACTTTTTGTGCTGTGCAGATTCCCAATTTTTTTTTCATTTTTTTACAACCATTTCCCTGAACTATTCCTTTTCTTCCTCACAAAATATCAACTGTATATTCATCTCGTCCTATTCATTTGAAGTGTATATATAAGAAAAGAAAAAATACGTAAAAATAGATCAATCAGTCAATATGTATATATAGAATTCAGTATGCTATTATTATAATGCCTTATTGAAATGTGAATTTTTTTCGGATATACATAAGAGTGTACCATATTGAACTTTTGTAATGAATTTAAGTAGAGGTTAGAACAAGCTAAACTGAATATTGCAAAGATGTAGTTCTATTTTTCCACTTTTACTGTGTTCCACTAGTATGAATACTACACTTTTAAAATGTCCTATTTTGTAATGTACATACGATATAACATTTTCTTCAATGCAAGGGGAATATCTCTAATACATGTGTAGTATATCTTCCGTGTGTGTATATTTATATATATGCACAATTTTTTTTTTTTTTTTTTTTTTTCTTCTTACATCAAGTTCCGTTAAGCTATCAGGGTAGTTCAGAAAGTAGCTATAATATTCGCATGACCTGAAAAAAAAAAATTTTGTTTTTACATATGGCTAGTTAGTTACCTTGTCATTTTTTTTTTTTTTTTTTTTTTTTTTGGATTAAAAAGGGCTCATCATTTTTTAGTTATTATGATGTTAGTGTGAACAAGAGATAAATTTTCATTTTAAGTCTTAAAAAAGCCCTTTTAGTTATTATATATAAGAATATATACTTCATTATGACGTAAGATCGTGTGTTATTATAATGTAAGACGGATTAGTATTATCGTTTAAAGTGTTTTTATGCATTAGGGTAAATGGAAGAATAGTTATACTCCAAGTGCTTACCTTATTTGATACGTTTTGGAACACCATTTATGTATATGAGAGGCATAATGAATTTTCTGGTTTTTGTAGAACTCAAAACTGCTATTATTTAGTGGCTCTTTTAGAATTTTTTTTTTTTTGATTCAGTATCTATCTCCGCCACAAAACCTTGTAACTCATTTTTACTTAATTTGCATATTTCTTTTATGTCAATAATTTTCTTTTTCTGATTTGACTCCAGCAGGGTTTCAATGAAATCGATTATTTTTAAGTGTTCTACATGGGGGAAAGGAAAATATACACATATATGTATTTATATATATATATATATATATATGCAGATTCACATTAACTTACTGCAATCTAAAAAATGCCGTTATAGAGAATTTCATTTTTTTTTTTTTTCCATGTACCTTCATTTTTTTCATCTAACACCTTGAACAACTTTGTTAATGTACGTTCGACTAATTCTAAGGCAGGTATGTTCGTCTACAAAAAGGGTAAAGGTGATAGAGACGAAAATATTCAAGCAAAATTATGTTCTGAGAATGGCTACTTTTCATATTTGCCTTATCGTTAATTTATCTATATGGTATCAACCGCGCTTAACGTACTCTCATTTTTTGCTTGGTTTTTCTTTTTCCTTTTTACACCTTTTCATTCTTTTTATTAGTCTTTTTCCTTTTAGAGGGACCATTCGATTCTTCTTTTTGAAACTCCTCTTTCTTTTCTTTTTCGTCTGTTATTATATTGTATATCATCTGCATATTTTCCAATTTTATACTATTAATAATAATAGTGATGGAAACCTTTAGAAATAGAACTACATCTAGCTCTAAATTTTCATCGAAATTTAAGGAGGACAGGATTATATGAATAGTGTTTTTATTTAGGTATAATTTATCACAAGAATCTAAAACACTCTTGCAATCAAATATATGCATCTTCTTTTTATTTTTTAAACCCTTCTTTATTAATTCTTCGCACAAATACTTTTGCAGCAATTTCTTGTCCCTTTCAAATATACTGTTTTTTATGGCTTCAAATCTATGGAATGTACATGAACGTGAACATGTGAAGGCTGCACGGGGGCGTTGTGTTATGTATAATGAACCACCCGCAATGACGAGTGCAGAATGACGAATGATAATTAGCGAATGACAAAAAAGAAAACTTTTTAAAAAAATATGCTTATAATGGATGCAAATCCTTCATTTTTTTCTTTTTTTAATATGCTGTTTTTTCAAGGTGTGCAGTGCAGTACGAATCATTTTACCTTAATCTTAGGATAGTTTCTTTAATGTTCTTATAATACACATAGTTATCATCGTTGTAATGAAAAATATGGAGTAATATTTTATATTCTTGTCTTGATAAAATGTGATCATTTTGTTCAAGTATTTTTTTCAAATTCGTTCGGTGAATATACCCACTATCAGATAGATCAAATTTTTTGAACTGTTGAAAAAAAATATCATACATAAAATTTAATTCATTTTCATAACAAACATACATTAATTGCTTATACAAAAGTAAATTGTCTAAACTCATAATGCTAAATTGTTCTCTGTTTTTTTTTAATTCATATAAATATCTTGGTAAGCTATTTATATAATTGTTGTAATATATACATCCATTTTCTTCTTCATCAGCATAAGATATATATAGTAAGAAATCATAATAATTATCAGTAAAAATAAATTTATAATATTCATTGTCTTTGTTAAAAAGGAAATATTCAGAATTAAGCGGTACCTTATATGACTCTTCAAAAAATATATTATAGTCATTAAAATTATTATTTTTATATATACTAATATCTTTAATAAGATCCACCTCTTTATTACTAACATTAAATAAATTAGATAAATACTTTTTATCATCTTTTCTATTTATTTTCTTATTTTTTGTTTTATTTTTTTGAACACTATTTTGTAAATATAATTCTTTTTCATTAGTACTGTCATCTGTGTTTGTCCCTGTGCTTGTGCTTGATACCTCATCTTGTTCACAAAAAAAATACCTGTAAGAAGAGTTTGCAAAATCGATGTCTTCTTTTTCTTCATCTTGTCTCATCTGTTCTAAATAACGACGGCTAATACACATTTTGTGGTTCACCATTTTTAGTATTTCGACGTAGTAGTTATGTTTTAGTTTACCTTAAAAAAAAAAAAAATCATACGAATTAAACAAAGCTGTAATGTGTCTAGCTGTAAAGGCTCTTTTGGAAGGGACATCATATATATATAGGGGAAAAAGGAGGAAAAAAAAACATCACGAAAATATATTCTATTCTTTCCGCTTTCTTTTTTTTTCTTATTTCTCATATTTTTAATATTTGTCATATTTTTAATATTTCTCATATTTTTAATATTTCTCTTATTTTTCGTATTTTTTTTTTTTTTCTTATTTTTCCATTTTGTATTGGTGTGTACCCTTTTTGTTAATGTCCACGTCTGTGAAGTAGTAGTAGAGGTTACTTTTCAAAAAAGACAACACTTCATTTAATTTGTCATTTTCTTCATTTTTTGTAATTCTTATTTCCGATTCGTTATCATTGCTATCTGGAGTATTGAAATCTGCTTGAGAATTAGTATGGTCTAACTCGTATATATCTTCATAAAATGATTTTTTGTGTATCACATTTTCCGTTTTCAAACATTTTTTCTTTCTTTCTTTTAATAATTTTTCGTTCTCGTCCTTTTTTCGGCCTTCTTCTCTTTCTTCTTTAATTTGGCTTAAAATTATTTCAATGTTACTTTCACTAGCGGGTTTAATAAACCTAGTTCTCATGTACCTGAAAAGGGGTAATAATAGCAAAAAAAAAAAAAAAAAAAAAAAAAAATAATAAAAAATATAATAATAGCTCCTACTATATTTTTCCACGATTATTAGCAAAAATATATTTTAATTACTCTGATGTTAAATCTATGTTTCCTCTCAATTTTTGTTTGTCCTTTATCAGTCTAACATTAAAATGAAGGAAGAAAGGGAATGCACATTAGATGTAGTAAGCCATGGCATGAATTATCATTGGATTTTTTAAAATAATATTTTTGTATATAGTATAATATGTTATATTGTATTATATTGTACCATATAATATTGTATTGTATTTCTTTTATTTTCTTTTTTGCTATTACATATCATCTGTCGTTTTATGATATTATATTACTTATCAATCCAGGCTTCGTAGTTTAGATTCATATCTAACGTTCTTGTCAAATTTTCATTTTCAAATTTAAAAGTTACAAAATATTTTTCATTAATTTTAGGAAGTGTACTAAAGTCTTTTAAGTCTATTAAATTAACTTCTGTTATGGTGAAAAATGCACTTATCGTACACTTCGATATAGACTCATTTTCATTTTGGTAAAAAAATATGACGTTATAACTGCATGTATTATAGGGAGGAAAGGAAAAAAAAAAAAAAAATAAAAGAAATTTCAAATCTTTTTTTTTTTTTTTTTTTTTTTTTGTTCTTTTTTTTATTTCCTTTATGTGTTACATAAGATTTAGAAATTGCATAATATGTGGCTCTTACTAGTTTTCTTGTTTTTCGTCATCTTTTCCCTTGATGTATATTTTGTATGCATATCTGAGTTGTATTGAACACATATTTATGTATATATGCATATGTGTATGCATGTATTTATGTATATGTGTATGCACGCGTGTTTATACATCCATATAATAACACATTTTTTTTTCACCTCCAAATTGTGATTACCTGTTTGTCCATGTCTTTATTATACTTATTAATAATTCAATTTTTTGGTCCATCTCTGATCTTTTTTTTTATGCAATATATTTCAAAATATAAAATTTTATAGAGTGCCAACAGAGATAGTGTAAATACTGGTATTATTAAATGTATTATTATTCGTATTATTATTATTTTTTTTTTTTATAATAAATTTAATTGTGCCGGTTTATCGTATTATTTTGAAAAAGCTACTAAACAATTAATATTTTGTACGTAATTATTTTTCGCCTTATCAGCTACTCTTTGCCTCTACATTACGTGCACATATATATATATATATATATATATATAATACTTATTAACAATTTTTTCCTTTTTGCAAGGTATTAATGTTTAGCTATATACACATTATATGATTAGCTGAACTTATACGATAACATATTTAAACAGAAGAGAAAAAAAAAAATGAAAGGTATCTACATATAGTATTATACATTACGTATGTAAATTCTTATTATAAAGTATCGGTACGACAAAAACAAAAAAAGTCGGAAAGGTAATCCATGAATGGTAGTCCACTTACAGTCATTAACATGCGAATGAAAATACCTCATTAGAAGCTTCAAAATTATTATCTTTTATTTTGAAGGGGAAAGAACATATATGGAAAAAGAGATAGCGAAATATACAAGCTTATTTACAAACAATTTGACAAAATTTCTCCTAGTTTGAAGACAGGGAAAAAAAAAAAAAAAAAATTGTAAAATAAAATAAAAATTAGGTATGACTAGGGTAAAAATAAGATAAGACTAAAATATGATTATCACAAAATAAGCTAAAATTATCAAGAAATAAGATGAAATCACGCTAAAACTAAAAACCCGAAAAAACACTACATAAGCAACAAAAATTTAAAACTTAAAAAAAAATATATTACGCGATAAACACACACAGAAAAAAAAAAAAAAAAAAAAGAAAAAGAAACATTCCTAATTCTGTTAATCATAATTTTAAGTAATATAAAAAAGAGTCATTAATTTGCGTTGTAAAGTATCATATCATATTCCAGTTTGCCCTTAAAGGAGCTACGTATGCATATATATATATACATGTATGTAGCGAAAAACGTCATCCACACACAACAGCTACTTCATACTTTTTTTTTTTTTTTTTTACTCTCAAATTTGAATTCTCATTAAAATTCCAATTCGAAGTCTAATGCCTTTTATATATGAGTGTGTAGACATTTTGGTCTTACTTTATGTGTGAATAGAAGGTATTATTAAATTGCATAGAATTAACAAAGTTTTTGTAATTTTTATTTTCAAGGCTGTTTTTTAAAGATTGTTCAATTACCTTTTTATCATAGTCATTAAATTTCAACCAATCAGAGCATATATCAATACCCTGAACATAGTTCTTGCCTAATTTCACCCCAGGTATTTTCATAATCTGCTCTACGGATAAATTATTTTCATCAACAGACGACATATTCTTGATATAATCAGAGGTAGCATCCTTTCGCAAAGGTATTGAAGTGTTAGACGCATTTGCAACATTTGAAGTATCTGAAGACATAAGTAGGTTTCCCTCCTTTTTGTATAAGGACCTTGTGTCTTTCCTGGAATTTTTCTCATTTGAGTAGTTCAATGGTTTCATACTGTTTTGACTTACAGTTTGGTACACATTTTTCCCTCCATTTTGGTACACATTTTTGTCTACATTTTGGTAAGCCGATCTCGTGATTCCATTTTCATGTAAGGAAGCGCTTTTCAAAACACAGCTAGTACCCACCTTATCTGGTGTGATGTTATAGTTGAAGGTACTTGTTGGAATGTTTTTCGTGTGTAAAGATGTTAACTTATTTTTAAAAAGGGGGTAATCATTTGAATAAGTGAAAGCAGGTCTATTCATGAATGCATTATTGTTCATATGTACAGTTCTATTTTCCTTCTCAACTTGCTTTGTTTCGATAGAAGTGTTTAAACAATTTCTTTTGTCAATATTATATTGTTCTATGTTATTACTTCTAATACTGTTACTCATATAGATGTTGTTGTTTCCTCTATTGTTGTTCAATGGATCATCCTTTTCTGCAGTTATAAAAAGCTTCTTATTTTCACTCGAATAAGACATTTGCTTTGAATTCATATCATGCATATACCATTCCTCTTCTTTTGTTTTTATATTTGCTATTTTGTTCTTATTATCAAAAAATCTTGTAACTGATAAAGGATTATGTAAGGTACTATTTCTTTTTTGAAAAGGGAAAAAAAATTCACCATTACATTTATTATACTTTACAAAATGTGAATTCGTCTTTTTCATGTTTACCATGCCTTGACAACTTCTGTTTACCATTACTGTGTCGTAATTTTTCCTATAATTAGTATCCAAATTCTCGACATTCATATTATATGCATGCAACGTACTGTTGTTGTTGTTATAGTTATCATCATTATTATTATCATCATTATTATTATCATCATTATTATTATCATCATTATTATTATCATTATTATTATTATCATCATTATTAATATCATCATTATTAATATCATCATTATTAATATCATTATTTATTATCAGGTTACGAGACATTTCGTTGTAATTTTTCGTGAAATTTTCATTGTTGCTATTCATTATTTTATTTACATTTTTCATAGCATCCATGTGACTACTTAAAACTTGCACATTGCTATTTCGGTGATTAGTTATATTGTCTCCATTTTTCATATCTTGTACTCTTTTATTTGTAACACTTCTTATTGCACTTTTCCCACTATATATTCTTTTAATTCTATTTATATTATCTGAATTTTTTATACTACAAAGATAGTTACTCACTTTAGTTAATTTGCTTTCATTTCTGTCTCCCATATAATTTTCTGCATTTTTGTTACTTGATAATTTGATGTAATTCTTTTTATTTGCATTTTTCCCATACGAATCACTAGCTCCTTTTATTTTATTTCCATTGACTTTATTAAAATGATCTGTTTCTTCACTCTCCTCGTAATCATTTGTATTTTCGCTTTGCTCCCCTTCAGCTACGCTATAATTGGCAGAAGTGCACTTATTTTGAAAAATGTTCAACTGCCCCATAAAATGCATAAGGTTACTACCTTTTTTTTCGTTACTAATATGATTTTTGCGTTTGTTTTTGACCTTGCCAACTCCATTACAATTGTCACTGTTATTCTTTTCGTTGCTTCTTCCAGTACCTGAGATATTACTTTCTCCCTTACAGCTGCCTATATTTTTCTCTTTTTCATTAGTAGTATCATTTGATAGGGAGACTCCTTCATTATCCACACTAGATCTAACAGATTTGCTATTCAATAGCGTGAAATTTCTTATTTTGCTAGTAACTATTTCAGTGAAACGGTTGTACACAGATTTTGTTACTCTTACTTTTGTATTTCCCTCATTCCCCTTCATATTTTCCTCGTTCCCATGAGTGTTCTTATTTCCTTTTGATAAATTTACATAATTTTTGGTCAATTTTGTAAAGTTGCTTTCAAACGTACTAGATTTAGAATTCAAACCGTTGCTAACTCCACCTTCATTTGCCATTTTTAGTAAGTTCACATTATTTGTAGGGTTAGAATACCTATTAGTAAATTTAGATCCTTTTGAATGCAAAAATATGGTATTTTTATCATTTGAATTATTGAGATTTCTCTTAAAACCGGTATACACATTAGCATTTACCATCCTATTGTAACAACTGCTGTATCGCTTGTCATCAAAAGGAGTTTGTTTTCTAATATGACTTAAATTTGATATGCTTTTCATCTTACTCTTCTCATTACTCATTTTTCTCCTATTGGTTGTGCCCATATTGCTTTTGCTATCATTTACGTCGTTTTTTTTTTTTTTTTTTTCACAAAAATCGTTTCCATAGTTTTTGTTAGAAGTGGCACCGTTAGACATGTTTATTTCGTTTTTTTCGTTTATTTGTTTTATTTGTTTTTTTTTGTTTTTTTCGCTATTTTCGCTATTTTCGCTATTTTCACTGTTTTCTCTATTTTCGTTATTTTCTCTATTTTCGTTATTTTCTCTATTTTCGCTATTTTCTCTATTTTCGCTATTTTCTCTATTTTCGTTTTTTTCTTGCATACTGGTTTTCAATTTTCCTACCAAATTTGCATCACCGCGATTTTCCAGCTGTCGTGCATTTGGATCTACCATTTTATTTTTTATGTCTTCCCTTAACATTTCGTCGGTACATTGATTTAAATTTTTTGAAGTTAAATAATCATTGTTATTTTTTTGTTCACTTGTAGAATTTATTCTCATAATTCCCGAGTTAGGGTGTATAAAAGAAGAGTCATATTTATTAAGGTCAAGTTGACTAGGATTGAGAACATTAATATTAGTACTGTAATTGTAAATACCACCAGAATGCTCTTTTGCGGTACCTACCTTTTTACTCATTTCGTCACTCCATAGATAATTATTTGAATTTACTTCTTTCGCGCAGTAAAGGTTATGAGTATTCTTCTTAGCATTTTTATTTTGATAATTATTATTCGTCACTTTATAATTTTCGCTAATATTAGACAAAATGGTTAAGGGTGTGTTTTCATAACTTTTGCTTTGGTACATGCCAAAGTTAGATGGATAATTAATACTGTTATAGTTATATATATTATTATTATTATTACTACTACATATGTTATTATATATATTACTGTTTTTCATATTGCTCAGATTCGGCAATAACATGTACCCCTTTTTGGCAAATAAAGGATTCTGAATGCTGTGTTTGCTTGGCTGCTTTACATATAAACCTGGCTTGTTCAGGACGGCAGCTGTAACGTTGTTTATTGAACTAAACCTCTTCATATAATTATTATCGTGTTGCATGTTAACATTAGTACTATATTTCAAATAATTAATATTTCCTGTTGAAAATTCTCTATTTTTCTTAGTACTAATATGATCATGCCCATGTATTTTGCTACCTACATAATAACCTGGAGCGAATACTTTCTTTTTATATTTATTCTCTTCAGAATTTTTAGTGAATTTATGTTCGATGTTTTTCTTATCATCAATATTTTTAATAACCTTTTCAGTTTTCCTGCTTGTTACCAATTTTTGGATTTCTATTCCCGTTTTGTGTTCATTATTTTTTATGTTTTCTGTAATGTTTTTATTTTTCATATTTTTAGTTAACTCTATTTTTTTCTTATTCTCTAGCATACTATTAGAGTTACTTTCGCTCTTTTTATTATTACAGGATTCGAATTTTTCGAACTTTGTAATTTTTTTAGCCTTCTTTACTTTTTTATTTTTTTCATTATCATTCGCCTCCTTTTTGTTTTCCTCCTGTGAACTTTCATCTTGGGTTAATTCTGACTTTTCTTTTAACTTGTTCATTTGATCTACGTTTGTACTTATGGATCCATTTAACTTGATGTTTCGATGTAGATTGTTTCTCTTTGCATTAAAGCCTTGTGATGGTCGTCCTTGTAGTTCGTATTCTTCATCTACATTTTTTTCTTCTTTTTCATCATCAGATTGTTTATCATCCTTGTCCTTAACACTACTACTGTAGTTGCTGCTACCCATATCATCGGAGACAACATCTTTCAAAAAGTGTGTATCAGTTTTTATCTTTTTCTTTTTAGCGCATTTAGGATCATACTTCAAATCATTATTTGGACAAAATTCAATTGTATGGTTTATTTCATTCATGATAATGTCTTTTGTTAAATTTCGTGTATTATTTTCTGTATCATTTAAATTCTTCATTGATTTTTTGCTGTTCTCTTCGGCACTAGTCATGAAGCTTGTCTTTCCCTTCTTGATGCCCACATTATGATTACTACTACTACTACTACTACAACTACTATTATTAATGGTCGTAGTAGCAACAGTAGCAGCAGTAGCAGTGCCAATAGTATGTTTTTTACCGTTTGTGCTGCTATTATATTCTACCGTCGCGTTGTTCTTGTGTTTTTCCTTCTGAAGTTTGTTTCTCTGTTTGACTTTTTTCATCCCTTCGATTGCTGTTCCTTTGATAGCTGCTCCTCCATTGACTGTTTCTACCGCAAGCTCCTCCACTTCTCCTCTTTCCTCCGCGTTATCTGCAAAACTGGAGGTGTTCGTTTCCCCACTTAACCTAGAACTCATCTGTGATAGTATATCATTTTTATGAATTAATATTTTGTGGTCGTTTAAATAATTAGATATGATATTTTTTAAATTTTGGTTCTTCGAATCATCTGATAATATTAGTTTGATAATTTCGTTTAAATGTTTTATCAAATTGTCAAAATTGTCATGTAGTTGAAGTATATCATTAAAAATTGATGCAAATTTTAAGGAAAGCAGTTCAAATAATATTTTGTCTTTCACTTCGGTTTCATTGTTGTTCAACATTAATAACAATATATTATTAAAATGAACAATCATTTTGATAATTTCGTTGTAGTAGTTATTATTTTTAGCATTCCTTTCAATAATATAGGATCTTATATCACTAACAGTTATGTATTTCTTCTCTTCGTCCTCACGGATGTCTCCAATTCTTCCGCTACTTCTACGACTTCTACTATTTTTGTTACCTGTGGTCATATGTACCTTTTCAAAATGGCCAATGTCGGTTATGCCACTTGGTTTCATCTTATCATTAGCAGAATATTCATGAATGCAGTCGTATAATAACTGAATGCTGGACAATTTTATATCATAATTTAAATCTGAAAAACAATTTTTAAAAATTTCGAATGTTATTTTTTCTTCTTTCACATTTAGTATATCTGTTAAAACATCTTCTGTGATATAATTTGTTTCATTTATTTCCATATTTAACGATTCTTCTTCGAATGAAAAGTTTTCTGAGGCAATTTTTTTTAATGGTTCTTCTTTAAATTTGTCCAAGCAGTTAAGGGTTAAACTGCTTACTTTTTCTTTTTTTTCTGCCTTATTTTGGGTAAGTAAATTCTCACTTGAGTTGTTCGAATGTTGGTATTTTTGTTCCTTGTTCATCTCATCACCCCCAAAGAGGGTATTACAGTTACTACGTTTGTCTCTTTCTGTATTTCTGTCTCTGCTACAGTTGAGGTTGCTTTTGCTGCTACGATTTCTGATAGTGCCTCCACTACTTTGGTTGCTACTATCACTGCTTCTGTTACTGTGGCTATTATGTTGATCGTCCTTAATTCCATTCTCTTCTATACCTGATGCTCCTTCTAACTTTTGTTCTCTTTTTTCGTTCTTATTGATATCAAAATATTTTGATAAGTGAGACACTTCAATTTTGTACTTTTTAAATATTTCGTCTATTTCGTCTATTTCATTTATTTCATCAGAGTTATTTCTACTACTACTTACAAATTCTGAGTTACTACTTTTTATCTCTAAACCTGACGCGCCAAATATATTTTCTGTATTATATGTATTCCGCTTACTATCAAATCTATTCATTATGCTCATATGATCTTCATCATCATCATCATCATCATCATCATTATCATTATCATTATCATTATTATCAGTATTACCACTATTATCATGAATAGCACTGTTATCACTATTATTATATTCTTCCTTATTCGTTTCAAAATTGAGCATGTCTGTTTTTATTACACTTGGTTCAAAATTATTATCTTTATTACTCAAATTATAGCTAAGTTCGGAATATACTCTTTTCTTTGTTACATCTGATATAAAAGAAATGTTTATCAAATTTTCTGTTTCGTTAAAAACAGATGAATAATGACTCTTTTTGTTACTATAGTTTAGTTCTTCTAATGATTTATTACTTAATATTGGTTTACTTGTTTTATTATTTTTTCTTAATTCCTCATTTTCGTTGAACTTTTCCTCTTTATATTTTCCTTCTTTTTCATATTTTCCTTCTTTTTTATATTTACCCTCCTTTTCATATTTGTCCTCCTTTTCATATTTGTCCTCCTTTTCATATTTGTCTTCCTTTTCATACTTGTCCTCCTTTTCATATTTGTCCTCCTTTTCATATTTTTCTTCCTTTTCATTTTTAAGAATGATCTGTTCGTAATTTTTCTCACTTTCCCCCGTTTGGCTATTTTTATCCTTACAATTTTCAGCCAAAATTTGTTCCCCCTTATTTGAAACATGATCAGTACTACAATGACCGATTTCAACATGTACATTTTCCTCTTCTTCAAATAGAACATTATTTTTATTATCATTATTATTATTTTCTTTAACTTTTATATTATCACTAACATATTCATTTTCTATTCTAAATTCGGTGTTGTTTAACTGGTTGGATAAGTGATTAGAATTTTTTGAATAGATATTATTTGAATTGCTAAACAAATTATCGCTCTTATAATTGTTCATATAATATTCATGTTTTTTAACATCTTCATCATTATTCGAAAGAAACATAGCGTTATTAAATTCTGTCATATAATTCTCGGTTTTATTATTTTGAAATATATTTTCTTTATTTCCTAAATTTAAATCTAAATCTAAATAATCTATAAATGTTTTTTCAGGTACGTCATTAGAGTTACAATTTTCATGTACGAATTTTGATTCATTTTCACTAAAAGAGTTTAGATAATTTTTTGAATACTCACTTGTTTTTTCGTCTAATTCGTCTAAAGTGCTTATATTATATTGCTCTTTAATCTTTTCTTCTTTCATATCTTGTTCATTTGATGAAAATTTTGTAAAATATTTGTTTAATTTTTTTAATTGCGTCTCTTTTTCACTAGTGTTACTATCCTTAAATAAAAAATTACTTAGTACTCCTTTCGTATCTCTATTCATTGTATCCATAAGTGCATTATTTTCTTTTTCTGAAAAATGGTAACTTGTGGTGTCATTTGGAATGCCTTCGTTTGTTGTGTCTTCCTTATTTGAAGTTAAAAACATTATTTCTAATATTTACTTATTTGTTTATTTATCTGTTTGTTTATTTGTTTATTTGTCTGTTTGTTTATTTGTTTATTTATTTTTTAATCTACTTGTTTTTTTATATATTTATATATTTATTTTTCTTTTTCTTAAAAATGCATCAATTTGGATTACTCACCTCCTAAGATGTTGTTTTATTCTTTCCCCTTTTATTTTTTATGGTATTATTACTAAATTACACTCATTTGGTTTGAAACAAGTCTAATTCCTTTTTTTTCTATACATATGCATACCAAGGGAAGCAATTACGGAAATAAAATGAACAAAAATGATTGAAAAATGAACAAAAATGATTGAAAAATGAACAAAAATGATCGAAAAATGAACAAAAATGATCGAAAAATGAACAAAAATGATCGAAAAATGAACAAAAATGATCGAAAAATGAACAAAAAATGAACGAAAAATAAACAAAAAATGAACGAAAAGTTAATCACGCGGGTAACTGGCTAACGAAAGATAAATCGTCGTAACCTTGAAGTTATTCAAAAAAAAAAAAAAAAATAGGAAGCTATACAGACATTTTAACATTACAATTTGAAGTTTCAATATTTTATTTTTCTTTATTATATTTTTAAAAGATCCTTCTAACGTTATTTGTTAACAACTATTCTTTAAAAAAAAAAAAAAAGAAAAAAAAAATTATGTACGAATTTGCATTGTCTAAAAAAGTATACAACTACTGAGAAGATACTTGGGCAAAAATAATTTCGTAATATGATTTCTTGCAGATTTTCAATTTTGATAAAATAACGATAAGTTTAAAAAGGGGAAAATCAAAAGTAGAGAAGTTGGGGGGGGGGGGTGAGGAAAAAAAAAAAAAAATATATATGTATATATCTATATATATAATTACAATATATGGGGATAAGATTAAAAAATTCACGATACGGAGAATATCAAAATAAAAATTTTCCTAACATATACATATATATATATATTATTGACAAAGAAACAAATGTGATACGAAAATTTTTGTCTTACAAGTACATTTACATATAAAAACTCTTTAAACCTGTTAAGAATATTACTATAAAATGTTTTTAACAGAAAAAAACAATGTAACAGGAAAGTGTTATTAAAAAAAAAAAAAAAAAAAAACATGGAAAGAAAAAAAAAAATACACAGGAAAAGAACAAAAAAATACACAGGAAAAGAACAAAAAAATATATCTACAATGAAAATAATTTCCTTTTAAACAGAGCATTTTCATTTAATTTGTTTTTCCTTTTTTTTTTTTTTTTATGGGATGTATAAAAGAACAATTTGATAGGTGAAAAAAATAAAAAATTACATATATTTTCAATTGTATATTAACAATATCAAAAAAAGATTAGCATATTTTAAAAAAAGAAAATATTAAAAATGCACCAAAGTGCAAATAATCGAGTATTTATTTTGTTATATTATACTTTGTTATATTATACTTTGTTATATTATACTTTGTTATATGTTATTTTGTTATATGTTATTTTGTTATATGTTATTTTGTTATATGTTATTTTGTTATATGTTATTTTGTTATATGTTATTTTGTTATATTTTATTATATTTTATTTTATTATATTTCATTTTATTATATCACATTTTATTTATTTTTTGTTGCGTCCATATTTTTATCTTATCGAGTGTGTAAAGGAAAACATAAATATACCTCATTACATTTCCTTTTTTTCCTTTCCTCATTGCTTCAACATATGTGTTTCTGTTTATTTATATACTTTGGCCAGAAGAATGTGTAAGTATATATATGTACACATACATATAAGCATATATAAAAGAAATAAAAATATAACGTAAACATTAAAAAAAAATGTTTGAAGCGTAAATGTTCAATGAAAAATTAGGAAGTATGTTCTTAACAGCATATAGGAAACTACTGTTGTAATGGTCAGAAAAATTCTACAATTTTTTTTTTTCAAAAAAACTTTTCAGAATTCAGCAAAAAGGAAAGGGGGAAGGAATGTCACACTATTTTAGAGTGTTATACATATATGCATACATATACATATATATTTGTTTATACTAATAATTTTTTTTTTTTTTTTGATCTGCTCTTATTTAAAGAAGTGCTACCCTATTAACACGAATAATTGTTTATAAGCCAAATAAGTAAAAAATAATAACGCTATACGTAATAACGATAACATATTTACATATATATACATATACGTATATACGTCAATATTAATAGAATTTTAATTTAAAATATAATACAAAATTATGATACTGCAAACATAATTTTTGTGATTGTGGTACATAAACGAGAACAAAAAAAAAAAAAAAAAAAAAAAACATTCAGGATCTATTAATTAATTTTAAAATAACTCTAACTTTTACTAGATAAAATTTGTCACCAACTGGCTGTTATTTTTTTGTAGTGAAGTTAAGAATAAATAGCGCGTAAGCATATTTTCATTTTCATTTTCATTTTCATTTTCATTTTTTTTTTTTTTTTTTTTTATGTTTAACAACAGATATATATTTTATATATATATAATGGTAAAAATAGGTTATCATATATATGTATATATATATTTGACTTTAAAAAATTTGATCACCTTTTATATGCACTAAGTAATAGTTAAAGCTCAACTGTTATATTTTTTTCCGTGAAATATACCCGCATAATAATACATGTATATTTTTTTCTGAGAATATCTTAAAAATATGAAAATTTTGTTTTCATTTTTTATCAGTCAGTAGGGGTAAAAAATTAAAAGAATGATATAAATATGCTCAATTTTGGAAAAAAAATAAAAATAGATACATATAAATACATATATATATATATATATATATATATATATATATTAATTTGTCGACAATTTTTCATATTTATCTTATTGGGATTTCTCTTTTATGGATGAATCAGGCACTCTCGTATTTTTTTTTTATTTTTAAAATATTTTCTACCAAATATGGTACCATTTGTAATGCTGTAATAAAGCATACAAATAATTGTTGCTGTGCTAATTTTTAATTTATTTTATGTTTGACAATTCATAGTTCGGAAAATTGGAAATTATAATTTGATTGTTTAGGGAACATTATATTGTCTCATTTGTGATGGAAATATATCATGTATACATATACATATGTATATATATATATATATATATAAAATTAAAAAAAAATTTTAACTTCATATCCTAGTTGGCTTCAATCACTTACCATTATATAAAGCCAACTGCATATCTTCGTTTTATAATACAAAGTTAAAATTAAAAAAAAACAGTAAAAAAATAAATATCCCTAACTCAATTTACACAATTTTGTAGAGACCCATAAGAGGAAATCCTTCTAATAAGGAAGGGTATCTCATTTTTTAAAAAAGTGAAAAAAAAAAAAAGAAAATTCACTATGTTAATAATAATAATGGAACAGCAATGAGATATAATATTTTACTACTGTTCATGTGATATTATGATCATTGTTTTGTACAAGTGTACTCATTTTTCTACATTCTCTTAAAAATTAGATTCCTTTATATAAGGTCATATTGTTGGTGTAGTGTATTAAAACTACAAAGGAGAAAAAAAAAAAAAAAAATTATCAAACTTTCATATTTTTTTTTCTTTCTACGTTTTTTTTTTTTTTTTTTTTTTTTTGTTTATCGTATTTTGAATAAACAGTAGAAAAATCGATGAAATTTTTAGAAAAATTTACAAGAGTATGAAATTTTATTTGTTTCTCACTCAATGCAAACTATATCTTATATATATTTTTTTAAATGTGTGTTTTTTCTTTTCTTTTTATAAAGAAAAAAAAAAAAAAAAAAATTCCTTTATGTTTTATGTTCTTTGATTTAATTTTTTTTTTTTTTAATTATTCTAATTTATGTATATATATAATATTACTTCTACATTAAGTTATATAATTTTATATATACATACATAATATATACATATACATATGTATGAACGTATATATATGTACATATATACCAATATAACGAATAAATACTATGCTTTTCTACAGTTCTGCTATAAAAATATTAAAAATATGCAATAAAAAGTACGTTATAATCAATATAAAAAAAAAAGTGTTCAATTTATGCAAAAATTTTGAATAATGAATGCTGAAGACAAGGAGGAATGGAATGACTACTCAAATTCGTTGATGTTGTACGAACAAATTGAAAAATTACATAATGAATATAATAGAGAAATAAAAATATTAAAAGATTGCAATAATAAAGAATTAAGTAATTGTGATGTATTATTTTATGGTGAAAATAAAAATGCACAAGTGATAAAAAGCCGAGATATTATAAAACCTAGCATGTATAATTATGACGTAATAAATTATTACAAAGACGAAGTGACATTAAAAAAAAAAATAATGGAATTATCTGAAGATATTATGACTGCAATATATCATATTTATGATAGTTTACGTCTTTGCAAAGAAAATGTTTTTTTATCTTTTAATGGAGGAAAAGATGCTGTTGTTGTTTTACATTTGTTTAGATGTGCTTATGCAAGATATCTGTACGATGTAAAAGGGGAAAGGAAAAAACCTAAACTAATTTATTTCAAGGACGATATAAGCGAATTTCCTGAAGTATATCATTTCCTGAATGAATGTGTATACATGTATGATTTTAATATAAGTGTAATTAAAGGTACTTGGAGAAGTAGTATAACTAATTTTGTTGAAAATTATCAAAAACAGTATCAAATTGTAATGACAGATCAAATGAAAGTTAGTCCAAACGATTCTTGTCCATTTTTCCCTATAATTACATTTATTAATGGTACAAGATACAATGATACATATAGTGAAAAATTACAAATTTTAAATATCAGTTCACGAGAATTTCCACCATATTTATATTTAAATCCTATTTTTTATTGGACATATGGAGCTATTTGGACATTTATATTATATTTTAAATTTGATTATTGTATATTATATGATCATGGTTATTCGTCAATTGGTTCATTGAATGACACAATAAAAAATGAGTTTTTAAAATGTAATGATTGTTATTTGCCTGCATATTTCTTGAAAAATTGGGGCTATGAAAGGCATAATCGAGTATTGAATGAAGAAAAGAAAGTGAGAGATTCTTAACATGGTGGTTAATGCATGACGTATTATTATTTTATTTTATTCTGGCTTGTTATAATACATACATGAGTGTTCATATGTGAATATATACTTATTTTATTTTTTCTTTCAATTACTGATTATGTAGCACAATTTGATCGTCAAAAACCTTGCCTAACAAGGTTATTTAACCATTCAGGAGGAGCAACAAGTCCTTTCAAGAAAAAAAAAAAAAAAAGTGGCTAGCTGTAAAAATAGAGAAGTACCCGTTTCGCAATAAATAAATAAATAAATATATATATATATATATATATATAATATGCACGCATATTTCATTATGGAAGATTACAAATACAAATTTATAAGTATCTTCATCCTACACATGTAGGACATATTACGCATATTTAATGTTTTCCCATAAATTAGTTCAGTTAACTAGATATATGTAGAATTAAAACATTTTCTAATTATTCATTCTCAGCCTTATGATTAATCAAAAGTAATAGGTAACATAGTAGAGTGTTTTCTGCTTTTTTAAATAGAATTATTATTTTTAAAACTTTTTTGTTTTCATGCCCTTATTCTCTGCTTTAGTTTTTTTATTTTATTTTATTTTATTTTATTTTTTTGTCTTTCAAAAATATTCAGATATTTTCTATTGTTATATTTAAATTGTCTGTTAAAAAATAAATTTGAAAATAAAAGTTTATTGGTAAATAATTTTTGTTTTTTTTGTTTTTTGCAAGTATACAACTTGACACATGAAAAGATCATCAAAGTTAATGCCCACAAACTGATTCATTATATTTCATTTAAAAAATTAAAATATTTGTATATTTATAAGGAATTATGGGTATGAAACAAGGTAGGAGCACCTGGCCTGTGCAGGTAGCCCGTACATATATATATATGTACCATCACACATATATTAGTGCACATTGCAACAATTAATTTCATTTTTACCAAAAATAAAAGACAAAAACATATATGTAATATACACAAATATATTATAATTTTACCAAGGAACTAACAAATGGAAAAATAATAAAACAAAACTAAATTAGGTTCATAATAAAGTATGCCTATATGGTAAACACAAAAAAAAAAAAAAAAAAATCATTTTACTTTTTTAAAACTTAACTTTCTGGAGAATCAAAACTGTCTGAATTGTATTCATTAAAAATACTAGACAGATCCTCCTTTTTTTTAATGATGAAATTGTAATTTGTTTCTAAATTCTTCATTTTTAAAACGTGTCTACTATTTATATCTGATACGTTATTATTTTGGTTGTTGTTGTTACGCTTGAGATTATTATTATCCATTTCTATAACATCGTCATTATTTATTTTACCTTCTCGATTTGATTTCACATTTTCAAGAGGTTTTAAATTAATATTTGTTTTTATTCCTTCTCCATTTCCTCCGCTTTGCTTTAAACTTTTTACAAAATCTTTCTTTTTACTGAATAAACTGTCTTTAAAAGTGTTTTCCGTAAACCTTTTTCCGCCTTTTTCTTCTACTTCATTCCCTTTCGCTTTCTCCTTCGCGTTATCTTTATCTTTCTCTAAGTCATTCTTTACCTCTTTCTCTTTCTCTTTCTCTTCCTCTTCCTCTTCCTTTCCCCCTTCCACATCCTCCTCTTCTGCCAACTCCTCTTCCTCTATAATAATATTATCATCCTTTACATTAGGTGTGTTGTACGCGTTTACTTGATTTATCTTCGTCCCTTCCGCATTTTGCTCTGCGGATGACCTAGTTTTGCTAAGCATATTAAAAAACGCCTTTTCATCTTCAGGATCTAAGTAATTCATATAATAATTATTTTCGCTATTTTGGATTTCACTTTTTTCATATAATTTATCTAATGCTTTATTTATGCTGCTAAATTTATCTATGTTCCTTTTATTAATATTTTGTAATTCTTCTAATTGTTCATTGGTTTTTAATTCTAACATGGCATTGTATGATTCTTTTTCCGTGTTTTTCATCTTATCGTGTGTAACATTATTATTTGTTCTATAATAATCATCAGCTATTTCCTGCTCTTTATGAGCATCATATGTTCGTATACCTCCTGCTATTAATACATAGTCTCCATTCTTAGGATCTGTTTTAAAAATGATTTCATTTTTACATTCATTGCATTTTCCATAAAATTTCCATATAGGAATATTTAAATAACTTTCATCTTTTAATTTTTCAACTCTTGAATTAAATTTTGTACCAACATACGTAAAGCTTTTACATTTATTACATTTTAAAGTGAATGGGTACATCATTCTTATATTTAAGAATTTCTTCTTATTTTTATTATACTTGTTGTTCCTGTTATTCCTCTTCTCTATTTTTTTCATCAATTTTTTACTTTCCATTAATTTGTCCGGATCAAAATCCGGTGGTATGTATTTATTTAGGACTTTCCTTTCGGCCATTTTGCAAAAGGGGGAGGCGCAAAATGTAAAAAATAGAAAAAATGTAAAAAATAGAAAAAATGTAAAAAATAGAAAAAATGTAAAAAATAAAAAACGTGTGAAAAAATAAAAGAAATGTGAAAAAATAAATATAATAAAATATGTATAAGCGTAGCAACAGGGAAATTTAAATAATCCTTTCACTGTGCAATTTTTTACTGAAGGAAAAAATTTCTCCCTTTTTTTAAAAAAATTAACAACTGAAAATTAGGAAAAGGGATATGCATTTTTACTTATCAATTAAGCTTTTCTTAAAAATGAAAAGTATTTTTTTGCTTATCTTTGAAAATAAAATATTTTCACATAATTACGATAAAAATGTTTTTAAATTAGAAAAATAATTACGAATTAAAGGCGATTTGTTAAAATTTTATGAATACTGCCTGTTTTGCTTTTTTATTTTTTTTTTTTCGCATTTGTAATATGACACTTTGAAATAGGTTATCCCGTTCACCATTTTTTTCTTTTTGATTTTTGATTTTATCATATTTTTAATATTCTTTAAATTAATGAAAATTGATCGTATTGAGTCATATATTCCAAGTTCATCCTTTAAATTTTGAAATTGCAAATAGGCATTTCATTTTATTCTTAAAAAGGGGAAAAAAGAAAACATAAAAAAAGTTAACCTTAGTTCTTGTCATATATCTTCAGTTTTTCTTTCTTTCATACCTTTTTTTTTTTCTTTCTTTTTTTTTTTTTTTTTTCATTTATTCCATTTTTTTCTTGAATTTGGTGTGAGCTAACATGTAAATATCAGATATATATCATACTTTCCTAAAATTTTACGTCAGAACGCAAATTCTTTTTTAATTTTATTAAAAGTAAAAAATAACGTTAAACATTTTTATAAGGAGAAATTTTTGCATAAAAACGCATGCATAAATATATTGTATATATTTGTATGTATGTATATATATTTATATACATATGTACATACCCCACACATGCTGGGTATTCATTCAAATTTTTGAATTGTAATATGTTCGTGCTATGTTTTCCTATTTATGTTTCTGTTCATGTGTGACTGTTTTGTTTTGCGTTCATAATTGTATAATAAGTGACAACAGAAGAAATACAAATATTTAACATTCAATGTGGACATGTTTCAATCAATCAATCACCACCCACCCTCACATACTTACATACATACATACACATACCAGCATATACAAGTCTGCACATGTAGCAAATACTGGAAATGTGGTTCTTTTTATATACACTCTCCCAACGCATGAGAAGGAGGTACTTTCCTTTTCTTAATTTTTAGTAAATTTTCACATATACCCATATATATGTACGTATACACTCATATACTTAGGGATACATGCATATAATCTGGTCAACCCTTACTCAACTGTTGATATGAGCACCGTACAAAAAATTTCCAGAACTTCCCTACTCTTTCTTTTCATCAAGGTTTCCTTTCTTTTGTTCCGCGAATTTCTTTTTATTTAGCTCTTGCTCTCTTTTGGCTTTTTCTTGCTGCAGTTGGTTATCGTCTAAAATTTTTATGACAAACTCGTTATTGGGTCTGTCATCAATTAATATACCCATATTTAACAGATGCTGATCTCGTAGCATATCACATTCCCTTAATAAACATTCATTATTCGCTTTGACGTTATTTATAAAATCAGTGTACATCTGTGTAGTAAGTAGAGTAGTATCCTTTTCTTCTACTAGCTCCTTTTTTGCATTTTCTTTTGTATCTTTTAAAATTTTTCTGATCAATTTTGCATTACTTTGCAAGTTCGTCCTAATATTACTTCTATAGGATCCTAACACTTGTAAAAGCTCATCTAACTTTTCATATTTTGCTTTATGTGTATCGCCATATACAAGACCAAAAGTGTTCATAATAAAATTAATATAATGTTTGAGTTCTAGGAGTAATCCTATTTGTGTTTTTTCATTTTGTAGATATACATTAATTTCTGTAATTAATTTTTGTAATGTTACCATAGCTTCAGGGGTATTAAAGTTATCAAGGAGATATTCATGAATTTTATTTTTGGTTTGTCTAAATAAATTATTTAATTTAGAATCGGTATCATTCCAATACAAATTACAGTTATTTAAATTATAATTTTTTATTTTCATCTCAATTAATGCAAAAAAGTTAAAGAAAAATTTGTCTATTTCTATACATTGTATCATACTTTCTCCATTAGGACTATAATTCATAAAGGAGTCCCATTTATTAAGAAGAAAAAGAATACGAATTTGATTGGATGTATATTTTTTTAACATATTTTTAACTGTTATAAAATTCTTTAATGATTTAGACATTTTTAAACCTTCAATATGTAAATGACCTGAGTGTAAAAAATAATTGACCCATTGACTATGATCGAAAAAAGCTTCACTTTGGGCTAATTCATTATCATGATGTGGAAATCTTAAATCTATACCTCCACTATGTATATCTAAAACTTTTCCTAAGATATTACTTGCCATTGTTGAACATTCTATATGCCATCCAGGCCTACCTTTTCCCCATGGACAATCCCAATAAGGTTCATTAGGTTTAGATGATTTCCATAATGCAAAATCATATGAATTTTTTTTTTTTTGGAAATTATTCCTAAATCTCCTTCTCCTTCTAAAATTTTACTTTCATCCTTAACAGATAAAGGTTCCATACGTGCATAATAATGCTTTGGATTTTTTTTAAATTCATCTATATCAAAATATACACTACCTTCTTCACTAACATAAGCATATTTATTCTCTATTATCTTTTCTATATAGGATATTATTTCATTTACGTACTCACTAACCCTAGTTATTGATGTTGGTAAAAGCACATTCAAATTTTTCATATCTTGCCAAAATTCATATTCCCATTTTCGAGCTAATTCTGTGTAGCTCACTTTTTCTTCTTCACTCCTTTTTATTATTTTATCATCAATATCTGTTATGTTAATAACCATAAAAACGTCATACTTAAAATAGTTTACTAGAATTCTTCTAATGATATCGAAGCTTACGTACGTTCTTGCATGTCCTAAATGTGCTGCATCATAAACAGTGGGGCCACATGCATACCATCTTATTTTGTTACCCTCCTACGAGGGACAAAAAAAAAAAAAAAAAAAATTGTGTGGTCAGACAGTTATTGCAAGATATCCCACTGGATATCGTCGGTCACGTTCGTTGTCTTCTGTCAGACACAGGCATATATTTACACAGGCATATATTTACCCACACATATATTTACATAGGCATATATTTACCCACACATATATTTACATAGGCATATATTTACACACACACTATCACCACACACAATTACACCCTTTAGCATACATGTTCACAAATCTACCTGTGCACATAATTTCATTTAAATGTTAACATGTGTAGAATCTTACTTGAGGAATGAATTCGACTTTGCTATGGGTCAGGGAATTGTTTACCAATAAATTGGTTATATGTTTCCCCTCTTTTGAAGGCATATTCCATTTTGGCAAATTATTATGCGTTTCCATGTTGGAATAATGTAGCTTCCTTAATATTACGTATTTACCTGATATACAAAAAACGGGGAAAAAATAAGTCCTTTCAAGTTCTAAGCGTGCATATATTCGTACTTACACGTATACATACTTACCCTCGCATATATCCCCATATACACAAACACACAAACATCCACACGCAAATACATACAAACAACCACACAAACAAATACACAGACATCCACACACAAATACATACAAACAACCACACAAAAATACGTACAAAAAAATATACCAAAATACAAAAAAATATGCAAAAATACGTACAAAATAATACACCAAACTGCGTACAAATGTGCACAAGAATATATGTAAAAACACACACGCATACGAGTGCATTTAACTGCCTCGATTTTCTTGCCAAATTTATAATTTTATATACGTACACATATACAAATATTTTTGTGCACATTTGATTATTTTGTAATTCTTAACATTTCAGAATATATGGCACTACATAAAATCATATTTATTTTGTACGATTACTTCTTTATATAATTCATTATTATATAATTACAAAAAGGTGCATAACGTATTTCAATAATTATAATTAAAATTATGTTTACATTTAAAGAGTACAATATAATGTACATGTGCCTTCAACAAAATGGACTTTATTATATGCAAATTAAAATAATACGCTTAATGAATATACAAAAAAAAAAAAAAAAAAAAAAAAATTTTAATCTCTGCTTTGGAACAAATGGTCTACAAAAATGTAGAGAAACTAATTGGATATCCAAAAAATGAAAAACAAATTCACATGTTGCTATTAAGTTAAATACAACAAATTTTCTTATGATATGGAAAAAAAAAGAATAAAAAAAACCTATAAAATATAATTCTCATATATAAATATATGTATAAACATTACTACGAGTTAAATATACCTGATTCAAAGATGCGGGTTACGTTGTCATTACATCGTATATAAATTGTATGCACATGTATGTGTACACAATATGTATGCCAATCTATGCACATTCATATATGCGTGCAAATCTATGCATATAAATATGTGCGCACATGTATATATATATATATATATATATATCCACATTTTGTTTAATTTTTGTACTCTTTTCATTTAAAATTTTGCTTTACTTGTGAAATTATTCTTTTTATGAAACAACGATTCAGGAATAAGAAACATCTGCCTCCTTTGTGTGTCCACTCTTCTTTTACCAATAAATTTCTTAAAAAGTCTCAATTTAGATAAAATGTTTCTGTTATTATATTTTATGGAAGAAGAGAAATTTTTTTTATATAAAAAGGAAAAAAGTGTAAAATATATGTAAATAAACAGTTTCATTTAAAATTATACCACACATATATATAAACATACATACATGTATGAAAATGAAAGAAGATTGACCAAAAAAGCGATCAAACGAAAAAAAGATTAGGCTTTACAATTTTTTTTTTTTTTTTTTTTTTATTATATTTTGCTCTAAATTGTACTAATTTGTACTAATCTGTGTTAATTTGTACAAATCTGTGCTAGTTTATGCAATTTTTATTACTTTATTCAATACTGAATTTTCTACAAAAAAGTAAAAAAATAAAATAAAAGAGCAGTTACATACTTAATACAAAAAAAAAAATATTGAGGGAAAATGTTTGATTTTGCACAAATATTATAAATTGATGTATACACAAAACACGAATATATATATTTTTTGTTTTTTTTCTATTTTTGTTTTTTTGTTTTTTGCTTTTTTGCTTTTTATCTTTTTTGCTTTTTATCTTTTTTGCTTTTTATCTTTTTTGCTTTTTATCGTTTTTTCTATTTTTCTATTTTTCTATTTTTCTGTTTTGCTGTTTTGCTGTTTTGCTTTTTTTTTTTTTTAATTCCAATAATTTTCATAACCTCAACAACTTTTTAATTTTTTTTTAAACTTTTTTTTTTCAAAATTTTTAAAATAACCACATACACATATATATATATATATATATATATATATATATATATATATGTACATACATATAATCATATATACGTATAAACATATATACATATAAACATATATACATATACACATACATGCATACATACATACATGCATACATACATACATGCATACATACATACATACATGCATACATACATACATGCATACATACATACATACATGCATACATACATACATACATGCATACATACGTATCGTCCTCTTCTGTAAAATGCTTCTTTTCTGAAAAAACGTACAATGGCGACCGTCGATTTGGAAAAGAAAAAAAAGATGACAGCGCAAGAAAACATTGAAATAGCAACAGTGAATTCAGTTAATAATGGTACGAGCTGCAAAAATAATTTAAATGAAACGTCTCTTGAAGGGAAGAACAAAGCAACGAAAAATAATGCAAGTAGTACAAACAGCACAAATAGTACAAATAGCACATATCGTACAAATAATATTGTTAATACTGATAATACTAGTAGTTCGAACGAAAATGGAATTAATGAGAAACGGGAATGCAGCGAAGTCTGTGCGAACGTTACTACAAACAGTAGCGTTGCTCCAAACTGTAATAGCAAAAAAAAGGAGGAAAAGGAAAGCGACGAATTATGTAATGGATGTGGGAAAATTTTAAATAAAAAATTGAGTTGTCCAATATGCCTAAAGATGAAAATTAATAGCTATTTTTGTAGTCAAGAATGTTTTAAAAAATCATGGAAAGAACATACAACTGTTCATGAGGATGTACAGAAAAAAAAAAATGATGAAGAAGAAGTAGTAAATTTTATGGCATATGTTAGAAAACAATTATCACCAAAATATTTTGATCCTACTAATAGATTATATTGGGTATATGATGAGCATTTGAGAAAATTTGTTAATTTTACATTTACTGGTAACATACGACCATGGCCCATATCAAAAATGAATGAAGTCCCTGAACATATAGAAAAACCTGACTATGCAATAACTTCTATACCTGAGTCAGAATTAAAATTTAAAAGGAAGAGTGATATTTATGTAAATAGTGAAGATGAAATAAAAAGAATTAAAGAAGCTTGTGTATTAGGTAGAAAAACATTAGATTATGCACATTCTTTAGTTTCACCAGGTGTTACAACTAATGAAATAGACAGAAAGGTTCATGAATTTATAATTAAAAATAATGCATATCCATCTACATTAAATTATTATAAATTTCCAAAATCATGTTGTACATCTGTAAATGAAATTGTTTGTCATGGAATACCAGATTATAGACCATTAGAAAATGGTGATATTATAAATATAGATATTAGTGTTTTTCTAAATGGTGTGCATTCAGATTTGAATGAAACTTATTTTGTAGGTGATATTGACAAGGTCTCAAATGAAGCAAAAGAGTTAGTAGAAACTTGTTACTTCTCATTAATGGAAGCTATTAAAAAATGTAAACCCGGTATGTTATATAAAAATATAGGTAACATAATAGATGCTTATGTAACTAAAAAAAATTTTTCCGTTGTTCGGACATACTCAGGACATGGTGTTGGAAAATTGTTTCATTCAAATCCTACTGTTCCTCATTTCAGAAAAAATAAAGCAGTAGGTATAATGAAACCTGGTCACATTTTTACAATTGAACCTATGATAAATCAAGGACATTATGGAGATATTTTATGGCCTGACAAATGGACAAGTGCAACATCGGATGGAAAATTATCAGCTCAGTTTGAACATACCTTGTTGATAACTGAAAAAGGAGTAGAAATTTTAACAAAGAGAACTGATGACTCTCCGAGCTTAGGTTTCGATACGAAGGATGATTTATATTACGCATAGGGGGAGTTAGAAAAGAGGAAAACTAAAAAATAAAAAAATAATAAAAAATTTTAAATTTAAATAATGTTAACGTGCACATAATACCATTTTTGCACTTACCTCGGGCTTGCACTTTGTATGTACGTTTCGTGCGTACAGTTCATACTTTTGACTTTTTCAATTTTTGATATCGTATGATAATTTTTATTGCCGTCTTTTCCCTTTGTTAAATTTATAAAAACAAAAAACAAAGGCACAGTAATAATATTCTGAAGAGTTTTATTAATGCAATTTCATTTTTATAAACATTAATATATAAACATCCCTTTTTAAAAACCTTGCTTTTGTGTATTTGTTTTTTTTTTTTTTTTTTTTTTTTTTTTTTTTTTTTATTTTCCTTTTTATTCTATATAAAAATAATTGCATCAAAGATATATTGTCATAACCATTTTTCAAATTTCTAAAGCATTTCTTCCATTGAATTAAGTATTTTCAACTATAACCTATTTAGGTGGAGAAGAATTGGGGAATCGCTTATTTTACATTTAATTGTTGAGCATAATTTATATAATTTACGTTATTTAATTACACATAAGTATGTATATGTATATATATACAACTATGCATATTGTTCATTCCCCCTCCACCTTTTAGAAGTCCTGTTTTACAATTACTGTTATTTAGCCTACGTACTACTTAAATGAGCATTATTCCGCGAAAGGAAAGATATTAAGGCATATAAAAATGCGCTTCCTTTTTAAGAATATAGATTTGAAAAAGAGCTCATTAATAATTTAAGAACAAAGTAAAAAGATGCAAACTCTTATTTATTTATTTTATTATTTTTTTTTTTTATTATTTTTATTATTATTATTTTTTTTTTTATACCTCTTAACATTTTGCAACTATGTTACAATATTCTGTGAAATGTTTATGAAACGGTGACAGTGTAATTTACCCTAATTTGTTTTGCTTTCTTTTATATATTTTTATATATTTTTATATATATTTTCCCTTTTTTTACGTTGTTTTATATTCCTTTGCTTTATATGGCTACTTACCACTATATATAGTTTTTTTTTTTTTTTTTTTAATTTGCGCTCTTTTGCATGTGACATAAATGCTCCCCCTAAGCATCTTGAAATTTATTTTAATTTTTAAGAGTGTAGGAAAAAAATATTTTAGCTAACTGATAAACAAGAACTTACAACTATATAAATGAAGATGCATATAAAACTAGTTGCAGGTTAACGAAGTTGTGAATGAATGAAGACTTAAAAAAAAAAAAAAGAAAAAATGCATAAAATGTATACAATGATATGCATTTACAGTATTGATAATAAGTGTGTATTAACTGTTAAAAGGGTAAAAAAAAAAAAAAAAAGAGCAAAAAAGTGAAGAAGTGAAGAAGTGAAGAAGTGAAGAAGTGAAGAAGACGATATAATGAACATTTGTATTAATTACACAGATCATTTAAATTGTAGTTTTATTTTATTTTATTTTATTTTATTTATTTATTTTATTTATTTATTTTTTTTTTTTTTTCTTTTCCTATGTCACATATACCAAAAATAGAATTAAGATGAAGAAATGTAAATAATCATGATGTTTTTCCTTAAAATACAATTAAAAAAAAAAAAAAAATGAATAACTCGAATAATGAAAAAACTAATTGAAAAGAATGTGATAAAAATAAACTATAATAGGTTTCTAAAACAATATAAAACAAACATTGGGTGTGAGAAAGATGTAAATGATAAGGAATTGTATGAACATTTTATAATAAACCCTTTCACCTACTCTCAACCATTTGGCTGTTTGCCAAAAAATTACTCAGATATAAAGGAGCATTATTTAGATGGAGTAAATATTTTCGAAATAGTTGATTATGTTAATATAAGTGAGCGCATGTATAAATTTGAAAACGTAACAGAAGACGATGACAAAGAAGAAAATGACGAGTTAAAAGATTTTATGACCAATTCAGAATCTGGAGAAATGGACAACATGGAAGTTTCTACTACAAGAAGACGGGGAAAGAAAAACAAAAAAAATAATATAAAAAAGGTAGGTAGTAGAAAAGCGAACCGCGATGGTCGTGTTGATGCTGATCAGGTTGATGATGACAATGATGATAAAAAAGACGGTAATCAGTTTAACAACAATAATAACAGATTTAGGAGGATGTATCGTTTTTTATTATTTGATGGAAATAGTTTTATTTATGCTTATGAACAACAATTTAATGAAAATTTTAATTATCTTGATATGAATAAATATAAATACCCCAAAATTATTTTATATAATAGACCTACTATTCGACGTGGTGCAATATTACTAAAGAAAAATCAAGCAGCTATTTTGTTTAAAGGGTCTAAAATAGCAGAAGCTTATGATAATATGGAGGAGAATGAAATTGATGAAGTAGATCCCATAAGAGGACAAAATAATTTTATAGAATTAGCACATGACACTACAAAAACGGATAATTTTGTGAATAGTACAATTATACATAAAAAGAAAGAATTTAATAAAAATGTGTGTAATACTACGAGAAATTTTTATTATGATAATACACATTCGGGTGAGAATTGTTATAATAAATCAGTGGTCAAAAATACAAGTAACAAGATCTTATATCATAGCAATAATCCTGGTAACTGTAACTGGTACAATCAACAAGATGTTGACATGTTTGGTAAAGAATGCACCAATAGATCATATAATTATAATTTTAACGGAGATTATCACAGTATGGAAAATGGTAAAGCAAATTATTATGGCAATTATCAGAACGAAGATAAAAACCGTATTCATAACAGTAGTCCTTACAGTACATATAAAAATGAAAGCAATAATTTTAACTCTACATTTAAATCGGACAACTCAAATTGTTGTGTCATCACTAATAGCAATAGTGGCAATAATGGCAATAATGGCAATAATGGCAATAATGGCAATAATATTAGCAGAGATGAGTACACCAGTGTTAATGTTCTAGCCAACAATGATAATTATAGTTATTCGGAGAAGTGCCATAATAATAATTACTCCCAGAAACACGTAAATGAATATCAAACCAAGCATGGTAGTGAATTCTTAATAAAAGAGGGAAGGAATAGCTATTATATAAAAGATAGTACTAATTACACTAATGAATGTGATAAGTTTTACTCTAGAAGATGTAATGATGACCAGTCTACAAAATTTATTAACACATATTCTGACATGCGTGACACATATCACCTTACGAGATGTGAATCAAGTGAAAAAAGAATCAAAATAGACAATTGTTCTGAAGAAATAAGGAACAAACGTAACTATAACGATATAAAATTAGTGAATAATCAAAGATTAAATAATAATATAGAAGAAAAGAGATGCGTTTGTTTCGATAGTAACAATAATCCAAATAATAGTAACAATAATGGTGCCAGTTATTTAAATGATAAAGGTAACTATGATTATGTAGATGGCTGCAACTCAGAAATCTGCACACATCAAAAAAAGGACAGATATGCATTTGAAAGTGAAACAGGTAACAACTGTTTGGGAAAACCATTTGAAAATGTGCACTCTTCCATAAGTCATGTGCATAGTAGTAATAGCATATGTTATAATAAAAATTACGATAGGGGAAACTTTTCAGAACAAGACAATAAATACTGTGGAAAATTACATAATAGCACATTTTCAGCAAAAAACGGTATGCACGATAATTCTGATGTAATAAAAAAAGATGAACAATTCAATGAATGTAACCAAAATAACCATTCCAAGAATTCAAAAAATTCTACTGATTTAATCGATTTGACGGAAGGATTTTTTTTATCTGATTTTTTTCACAAATCGAAGGATTTAAATAACGTAAATAATAATAGTGATGTTATCATATTAGATGATTGATTCCTTTTTTTTTTTTTTTTTTTTTTTTTTTTTTTTTTTAAATCTTTTATCTATTTACCTTGCATTCATTCATGTCATATGTATACAAAAAATGAAGAAAAAAAAAAAAAAAAAAAAAAAAAAAAAAAAAATAGGCATGCACAAGTAAGGTAAAATTGAGCCATATATTTTTAAATGTCTAATATTATTTCAAACATTTTTTTTTGAAAAACAGTTACATAAAATGTTAATGTGAGAGAATTAATTTGAAAATGTGTATATTATTAAATGAACACATACACATATTTTTTGTAAATTTCGTATGTGAAAAATTGTATGATATTTTCCTTTTTTCTTTTTTTATATAACTTCTCATAACTGCGTTATTTCTGATGGTTGCGCTCTTTTTTGTAATTTCCTATGTAATTGTATTATTTTTATATGAATAAATAAGAAAAAGAAATTCGCACACACAAACACCCGTACATACACATATATATGTATATGTGTATATACATATATATATAAATATGTGCACATGTGCAAATTTGAAAATGTTAGGAATAAATTAAATTATCGCTAAAAGAGCATACGTCTTTCCATGATCCGTTGTTTTTTAAAATTTTATATGCTCTCTTCATTTCATTTACAATAGTCTTATAATTTTGAGGCAAAACATTTGCAACATCCTTTCCTACTTCAAAAGGATTATCAACAAAAAGAAAATAAGATTCATAATTTTTTAATGCTTGGAAGTTTTGGTAATAATCATTTATATCCCTTATTGCTATTATACCACTTTTATACTTATAGCCATAAAATTTAAAAAACTCTATTAATAGTGTTGAAATGTCTACATCAAAATTATTGCAACTGTTATTCTTATTGTTACTGTTACTACCACTGTAGCTGTATCTGTCACGGGCACAATTGTCATAACTGCTATAACTGTTACAGTTATTCATCCTTTTTAATTCTTCTCTTATAACAGCTTCATCTTGACAAAATTTGCAGTCAACACCCATTACATAAAATGGTTTCTCATTTCTTTTAAATGAAATGTCTTGTAGTGATGGTAATATTTTCGGTTCCACAACATACTGCAGAAAATGAATTAACATTAAAATTAATGAAAAAGATGATAAAAATCCTTTTGATCTATCATTTATATTTCTATTTTTTGACCAATATTTTAAAGCTATTCCCATGATTTGTAATCTTTTATCTATACTTACGTATTTTTGAATTAATTTTGAATTAATTACTGCTAATATATTATTTATTGAAATGTCACATGATAACTCAAATGAATTTTTATAACATTTACAATAAAAGTGTATAATGGGTACTTTGGCTGAAAACCTTTGTTCAATTATTCCATTATTAAAACTATCTAATATTAAACAAATTTTTTTTAAAAATTTTACCTGATCTTTTCTATTAAGTAATACAGGTATTTGGATACATATATCAATATCACTATTTTTCGTCCACAAACCATTTATTATAGAACCGAATGGAGTTACATGACAATTTTTATAATGTTTATTTATTTCATTTTGCAAAAAATTAAGAAACAACTTTACATTGTTAATATCGTTCTGTAAAGGCCTTAATGATATTTCTAACTTTTTTAATTCTTCACTCAATGAATTAACCTTGTTAGGTTTATTCGGATTATATACTTTTTCCTTTTTATTTATATATGAATTTAAATAATATTTCATCTCTGTATAGTCCTTACTTTTACTATCACCATTCACGTTGCTTCCTTTCATCATAGACGAATAATTATTAAAATACGAAACATCATTAGAATATGAAGAATGCATATTTTTACACACACTAATGGTATTATTCCTTTCCTCATTAGTTTTTTTATTACCATGTAAATCTACATAATTAGTAGTACATTTTGTCGTTACGATGTCGTTATTTGTTGCTTCCACCAAATTATTATTGTACGAAAGATAATCAACATATTTATCATAGCTACTAGGTATTTTTCTACTACTGTTCTTGTGTGTAGCTATGTGAGTGCTATTTTTCAATTCAGATCTATCATATGAAGAAGCTTTCTCATCACGAACTCTATTTGTATTAGAGGAAATTTCGGGATAGACCTTCCCAACAGTTTCGCCTATTTCTTCTCCTTTTTCTTTTACTTCTTTTTCTTCTGCTTCTACTTCATCATCTGAATCGTCACTACTGATATAACTACACACACTGTCCGTAACCTTAGCGTTAGTTAACTGAATGCCTTTATCTATTTCGCTCGCTCTATTTCTTACAATATTCTTTTCTACATATGTGCTATACGGGATAAAAAAATTATTCTTTTTATAAAAAGGAAAATTAAAAATTTGGAAGTTATTTATACTTTCATAAAAATTTGAAATATGCAATTTTTGTTTTCTTCTCCAAATATATGAAAGCACAGAAAATTTTTTAACGTTCATTTCATTTTATTTACAGGGAATCATCTTTATTTCTATAAGAGTATCAAAAATTTTTAGCAAATATCATGCGTAAAATCGTAGTAAAACTTTATAGAGTGTTCCTTCTTACCTCTGCGCTGTTATATACATACGAATTTATTTGCATATTTGTAGAGGTATTCGTTTATGTATATATATCTATCTATGCCCGTGTTCGCTCATTTTTTTTTTTTTTGAAATATATGAATACGCACTTATATATGTATATAAATATATATATTCATATGTATATATATATTCGTTTATGTGTTTATTCTGTTATTCACTGTGCAAATTTTTGTTTACACGTTTGCTCATTTATTATTGTAGTTGCCTACAAGCTAATTTGTACAGTAATCTTATGTACTTTGCGCAATAACACGGTTGTTCAGTTTTCCTTTACTTTTAATGTATAATGGGAAAAACGGCAAATTACATAGAATTTAAGAATATGTAACATTATTCAATTATATATTTGAATGAATTTATATTAAATTGTTGATTGAACACTTATTTTAATAAATTTTATATTTTCCATACATATATCTTAGAGAAAAGAATATGCATTTATAAAAATGAAGCTATGATGTAACCGTTGTTATGCGTACAAAAGTTTATAAAATAAAAAAAAAGAAAAATGAAAAGGATTATACACACATGGTTCACTTGGCATGAAAATTTTTACATAAAATTAAAGGAACTAATTTTGTAGATAACAAGGTGCAACTTAAAAAATGATAATTATTAAAAGAGCTCACTTGTATGTTTTCTCATTATGCACAAATTAGGTGTAAGCTCTGCATACATATGCACATGCATATATACATATACTCGCACAAATACATCATACGCACATATACATCTATACAAACATAAACATGTATATGCACATATATGTTTGTATTATGCTAGATAGACGTCAAAAACGCTTATGCAATAAAAATAATTTCACCTAAGCTTAAATAAATGAATAAGCGAATACGAATTAAGGCAGTTAATTAAAAGTAACTCCATAAGTATGCGATCTTTTTAAAATAATTGAAAAACTTTCACATTACTGTGAAGTTAAAAAGGGGTATTATATTTGAGCTTCAACAAGCTGCACTTTATTTTCTTACAAAATATGTAATAGCATGTGCATATATGTATACATATATACATATATATGTGGGCAAATTGTGGAAACATACAACATTTACTTCTCTCCTTAACAGGAATCCTGTTTGACTTTTTTTTTTTTTTTTTTTTAATTTAAAATGTAGAAAATTAAAGGTACATATGCATTATCGTATTTTGCTGTAATCCTTCATTTTTTTTTTTAATTTTTTTTTTTTTTTTTTTTTTTTTTTTT
This sequence comes from Plasmodium brasilianum, assembly GCF_023973825.1. NCBI lineage: Eukaryota > Apicomplexa > Aconoidasida > Haemosporida > Plasmodiidae > Plasmodium > Plasmodium brasilianum. Next base: position 834,386 of record NC_090121.1, read on the forward strand.
TTTTTTTTTTTTTTTTTTTTTTTTTTTTTTTTTTTTTTTTTTTTATTTTATTTTTTTTTTTTGGTTATTCCCATTTTCTGCACCGTTCCATGTTACCTAATTTCAGTACATGCCACCCATATCTCCCATGGAGTTAACTGAATTCATATGAGACTGGGATTCTTCACCTTTACCATCTTTGAAGTCAACAATTGCTACTTCAGTTGTGGTCATTAAGGATGCTATAGAGGCTGCATCCGATATAGCCGTCTTAACAACTTTAGTAGGATCAATAATGCCTGACTCAATCATATTTACATATTTTCCTTCTTGAGCATTAAATCCAATGTTACAGTTTTTTTCTTTCAAAATATTTCCAGCTACTACTGATCCCTCATGTCCAGCATTTTCGGCAATTTGTTTAATAGGAGCTTTACAAGCATCTTTGATAATATTTACACCAACTCGTTGATCATAATTATCTGTTTGTACTGAATCTAATTCTTTTGAAGCGAATAATAATGCACTACCACCACCTGGTACTATGCCTTCTTCAACAGCAGCTTTCGTTGCACATAACGCATCTTGTATTCTATCTTTTATTTCATTAACTTCAACTTCACTTATTCCACCTACTTTAATTAAAGCAACTCCTCCTGTAATCTTAGCTAATCGTTCTTGTAATTTCTCTTTTTCATAATCAGATGTATTCATTTTTATAGCATTTCTTATACTTTCACATCTTTCATTTATTTCATCTTTTTTCCCTTCCCCTTCCATAATTAAAGTACTATCTTTTGTAACATTAATAGATTTAGCTTTACCTAAGTAAGAAACAACATCTGGATCATCTAGTTTTAATCCTGTTTCTTCTGTAACCACTTTAGCACCTGTCATAACAGCAATATCATGAACAAGGGCTTTTCTATGTTCGCCAAATCCTGGTGCTTTTACTGCACATATTTTTAAACCTAACCTTAATTTATTTACTATCAATGTAGCCAAAGCATCACTATCCACATCTTCTGCTATTACTAATAAGGATGACTGATTTTGTAAAACATGTTCTAATACAGGTAATAAAGACTTAACACTTGAAATTTTTTTTTCATGAATAAGAATATATGGCTTATCAAGCTCAACCTTTTGATCTTTACTATTATTAATAAAATATGGTGATATATAACCTCTATCAAATTTTATTCCTTCTACTATTTCTAATTCATGTTGTAATGTCTTTCCTTCTGTAACTGTAATTGTTCCTTCCTTTCCAACCTTTTTCATCGTATCAGCAATAAGTTGACCAATGTTTTTATCACCATTAGCTGATATACTAGCTACGTTGAATATTTCTTCTGTCGTTGTAACATCTTTTTTTATAGAATTTAAATATTCTAAAACTTTGTCAACCCCTTTATTTATCCCTCTTAATAAATCCATTGGATTCATACCAGAATCTACTGCCTTACAACCTTGTTGAAAAATAGACCTAGCTAAAATCGTAGCCGTAGTTGTACCATCACCTGCTTTGTCATTAGTATTTGCAGCAACCTGCTTAACCATTTGTGCACCTAAATTTGCTAATTTGTTGTTAAATTCAATGCTTTTTGCAACTGTTACACCATCCTTTGTAATTTTTGGAGAACCAAATGACTGCTCTATTATCACGTTTCTGCCTTTTGGACCCAATGTTACACTCACAGCATCTGCCAATTTATTGCATCCTAAAAGGACCCACAAAAAATAAAAAAAAAATAAAAAAAGATAAATTAAATTTAATATATTGCAGTGAACTCATCTTATTGTTGCGCAGAGTTCAGCAAAATGACAATCAAAAAAAAGCATGCATGTGCATGTATACACACATGCATGAGTATATATGTATATTCTTTCACAAGTTCAGATGCTTTGGATTTCCCATAATGATGTAGTAGCAGATGTAGTAGCAGATGTAGTAGCAGATGTAGTAGCAGATGTAGTAGCAGATGTAGTAGCAGATGTAGTAGCAGATGTAGTAGCAGATGTAGTAGCAGATGTAGTAGCAGATGTAGTAGCAGATGTAGTAGCAGATGTAGTAGCAGATGTAGTAGCAAATGTAGTAGCAGATCTTGGATCATATGTAGATCCAAATGCATACGTAATCATTTGTCACGCATGCGCATTTACTCCTTTGGACGTTTTAATTTAACCTGTAAGCATCGCCGTTCGAGCATCGCTTCCAAATCGTATATCCTTAGATATGTTCCTTTTCTGAATTGCATTTAAAATTGATGCATGTTTATTTCCACTGCTGCTACTGCTATTGAGAATTTTCCCACGTAATGTATATATCATTTTTTTTCTAAGTGATAAATGAACTTTAAAATTTTTTTTTTTTCAGTTATTTTTTTTGATGTATTTGATACTTGAAATATGATGATATTATGTATTTAAAAAATTATACACTCGATGTGCTCATTTACTTTTTTGATTAAAATAAAATAAAATAAAGTAAAAAAAGGAAAACAATTATATGTATCTTATTTGTGAAATTACATAAAAAGAATGATTAACAATTCAAAGTTTTTCGAAAAAGAGGGAACAAAAAATTTTCGAGTATGCAGTATTTCTTTTATATATATATATATATATATATATATAAGTTTACCATAAAATTGTAGTTGATGTTATTTTTTCAATTTTTTTTTTTTATGTTTTTGTTGCTATTAATATGTTATCAATATATTTAAATTTAAAAAAAAAAAGTATTTTCATGCGTTATTATATATTAATTTTTTTCCTTTCGAAGGTGCAAATCTGTACAAATAAAACTACCATGTTCTTTTTTTTGAATAAACATAAAATTGGGAGCAAATGAAATGTACCTAAATAATTACATCCATAATATAAGGAACTCACGAAATAGTATAAAAAAATATACTAAATACATATAAACATATAGGTTTTTTTTTTTTTTTTTTTTTTTTTTTCGAGTCCTTTTTTAATGTAGAGTAACACCTTATACTGTTCTATGGACTAAAAGAAAACTTTTATTTAAAAATGTAAAATTAAAAGTTCTAATGTAAGGGATTATATTTCTTTCTTTTTTTTTTTTTTTTTTCCCATAGTTTCGTTCATTTTTTGTTCATATGAAAAGCTAATTTATATCATGAAAATTATAGAGAGAAAAAGCAAAAAAAACAAAAAAAAAAAAAAAAAAGAGGATACATTAAAAAAAAAAAATTGAGTTCATTACTTATGCTTTTATTTATTATATATTTAAAATGAAGATATCATCAAATCAAATTATTTTTAATCTATTTTTTTTAAGAAAGAAGGGAAATTTTCTATAGCGTAGTTATTTGTTATAGGCTTCTGTGTGCGTTCTATTGTGCTTTTTTTTTTCTCGACTTTTATGTCATACACCTGTATTTCATTTGATACACAAAAATTTGGAGACTTTTCCTAAAAAGTTATTTATTTTTTTTTTTTGTGTAATAAACCAAAAAATTAGGAGATATTTAAATATATTCTTTTCTTTCTTTTCTTTCTTTTCTTTGTTTTTTTTTTTTTTTTATTATAATTAATTATATGTAATTTTGTTCTATTTTGTTATTTTTTTTGTTTATTTTACTTTGTTCTTCGTTTATATTTCTTTAGATTTTCTTTTATTTTTTTAATTATTTTCTACCTGTGTATTCTGCCAGTTAAAATCCAAAATTTCTGTCCACTTGCTTGAATTTTTATTTATGTTAATTTTTTTTAATAATTCTGACAGACCATCATAATTCAGATTATAGGGAGAAAAAAATAGTTTCTTCGAGCTAAAGACATTAAAAAAAAATATGAACAGGCAAGGTTTAAATCGAATTGAAAAAATGCACATATCATATATGGTGTATCATTCTGAAAATATATTATGTACATATGTACATTTGCATACACCCACCGATCCACACACACGCACACACATGCATGTACACATATACATATATTTTTATGTACTTCTCAATAACGGGTGAACTCATTGAGTTAATGTAGAAATTGGTTTCTCTTGTGTTATGTATTCTTATCTGAAAATTTTGTAGAAAAAAAAAAAAAAAAAGAAACAAAAAATAGTTGACCGAATTATGTGGGTATAATTGTAATTTGAAAAACGTATAATAAAAAAAGAAATTATCCTAGCTTTAAAAAAAAAAAAAAAAAAAAAAAAAAAATTCCCTTCTCTACATATTTATTTATTTCAATAAAAGGGCAGTTCCTTTTTTTTTTTATTTTTATAACTTGCTTCGAATTAGTTATAATATTGCATTCTACGCAATTATATATTAAAAGGGACGATTCAACGGCTGCAACCCTGAGTAATAAGAAAATATATATATGATAGTATGATACTGGAAATGGTGCGTAACATACAAAACGAAGGGAAACATAAAACAAAAAAAAAAAAAAAAATACGTAAAATAGAATAAATTAAAACGTAAATTAACGCATAAATCAAAATACACTTAAAATTTTACATCCTGAAAAGTGCAATAATTGAAGGAATATATTATTTTACGAAATCGAAAATAAGGTGTACCTTCACACCTTTCATTACAAAGGTATAAATATAAGTGCATATATGTATATGAGTTTATGTATATACATATGTATTTTGCGTATTAGGATATGTCACATGCTTCTTTTTATCCCTACCAAATCGTGCAGTTTTTAATTTTCTGTATTAATACAGAACTTAGAACATCGAGAATTATAACTTCACAATTAATCTGTTAACACAAAATTAAATGTCCGTATGAAGTAAGAAATATAGAAACGTTTCATAATATAATATTTTTTGATGTGCTATTTTTTAATGTACTAAATTATCCAGGAGTAAACTAGAACATTCGGTTTCACCTAGACCCCTTATTATCCTACATATACACCCAAACACACACACGTATATATATATATATATATGTATATATATTTATGCATATATAAATGAACTTGTTCAAATTCATTTTATTTTATTTTTTTATTTTTTTTTTTTTCAATGCGGATACTACTGTTTTCCTGTATTGTACGCACCTTTCATTTTTAATATTTTGAAAAGATAGTTTATAATGAGTAATATCAATCTGATTGTCGATTAATTCTTTACTATCATCTTCGTCATTAACACTATCACATTCAGGAAGAAGAAAATCATTATCGTAGTTGTAACTAAATTTTCCTAATTCTATTTTATTTCTATGCTGAATAAATGTACATTTTAGAGATTCAATTTCTTTTATTAATTCTTTTAGTTTCTATTGAAGTTGTAAAGAGAACACGTAAATATAAATTTATGTAAAGTTAAAAATGTATTTGATAATGATGATGGTAATAATTTTATTTTTTTTTTTTTAATTTACTAATGCACCACACCTTTTCATATAAAATGACTGAACTGTGCTTGAGAAACTGAAAGTATATATTTGATAACCCCTCTTTTAGTTTTATAATTTTATCGCTTAGTTCGTTGATTTCTTTTAATATGCCATCGTTGTACTCGTTGACTTTAATTAGTTTAATTTTATTTTCAGTGTCTAGAAGTATATGAAAAATATGCAAAGGATTAAAATAATATATAATTGAAAAAGAATATTATGTTATGATAAAGAAATGAAAATCGAATGAAATTTCATATGCGTACGTTACACATCCTGGAAAATGTGATAACTGTTGGGAATGTAAATATACATGTTTGAATGTATTGGCACCTATGCGTATGTATATATATTAATGGGCGCGTAAATCTTTAAAAATTATTTTAAAATTTTGTATAAATATAAATAGCATGTAATTGATCAAAACCTTTCAAGATTTTAAGAACAATTTCATCATAATTATCACCCCCATCAATTATTAAATGCTCATCCATTTTTTTTCTATTTTTGTTTATAGAAAAACTTAACGTCCCGTTACTTTTGTAAAATTTTACGCGAGAAAGAATGAAAGAAAGATTGAAAGAAAGAATAAATGGGCGAATGAATGCGCGAATGAATGAACGAATGAATGGGCGAATGAATGGACGAATGAATGGACGAATGAATGGACGAATGAATGGGCGAATGAATGGGCGAATGAATGGGCGAATGAATGGGCGAATGAATGGGCGAATGAATGGACGAATGAATGGACGAATGAATGGAAGAATGAATGAATGAATGAAAAAAAATTGTGAGGTAAACAAGTTGCTATATAACGAAACAGAATTCGTTACTAATTTTAATTTATCATTAACGAAAAAAAAATATACAAACGTACGTATGTAGGTACATCCATATCCTCATATATATTTATTTATAGAATATTCACATGTACATGTAACAGAAAGAAACAGTACAGGCAAAATAAAAATACGAGTTCCTGTATTATTTACACAAATCGATATATATAATTAATACATACAATCTTTTTCAACATAGTAGAGAGATAAGAAATAAAATTAACATTAATCAAAAGAGCACTGAGGGAAAAAAAAAAAAAAGAATCTTCATTTTTTATTCAAGTTGATATAATGTGTAATTTTAAAAATTATGCCTATCAAGCCAGTGCAGCAAAAGGTATTATCCTTTATATCAATTAGATAAAGAAATTTTTAAAAATTTAAATATGTATATGTATATTATTTGATCATATATACAATATTAGTGTTTGCATGTACTGTGCATTTTCTTTTGAATTCGTACGTACTTATAAATAAAAGCATTTTTACAGGTTTCTCCTTATTATGCTATCGCCCCTTAAAATTGCTACAGTGAGCTGTTATATACGTGTATACAAATATATTTATACATGATTTCAAGAATGTGTATATAATGTATATTTTATATATATATATATATATATGCTCATTTACTTATAATGCTACTATGCTTGAAAAAAAAATTTCTTTAGGAACACATTAATACTATGTGTGTGTATTTCCATTTATTTCGTTTTATTAAGTTTTATTTCCTTTTTTTTTATTTCATTTTAATACCAATATGTACATATACATATATATATAACAGTATTCATCGTTATACTAGCATACATAGGAAACATTTTAGACATTGCATTTTATTATTTTTTTTTTTCTAAATTTAAGTTAAAAAAAAATTTATGCCTTTAAAATTTGTAAAACTCAAAATTTAAGAATTGTTAATTTTCCTTTCGCGAAAATCGTTTTACGTAGTTTTAACCTCTTGTATGAAAACTTTCCAATGAACAAATTAAGAATTGTTAATAAAATATACTGAACTTGATTTTTTTTTTATTTTATAAAAATTAATGGAATAATAAAAAAGAAAAAAAAAGAATAAACATTATGTATTTTTATAAAAGCGTAAAAACATTTTTATGTAGAATATAACCTAAAAGGAAAGTACAATAATTTGGCAAAATATACAAATAGGGATTTTTCTCTTGTAAAATTAAGTTCCCCTTTTTTTTTTTTTTCTTTTTTTTATCCCCTTTTTCCTGTTTCCCATTAAATCATTTTCCTTCTCCTATTTAATCATTTTCCCTCTTCTATTTAATCATTTTCCATTTCCTATTTAATCGTTTTCCTTTTCCTATTTAATCATTTTCCATTTCCTATTTAATCGTTTTCCTTTTCCTATTTAATCATTTCCATTTTGTCAATTTAATTTGAGTTAAAATAAAATTACTGGTTAATTATTGAGAAAGATTGATTAATTTATGTAAAAAATGAACAAAGAATACTATCACAACCAGGAAGTACTGTTGGAAGCTCAGAATAATGATGACATCTTAAAAGAGAATCAGTTTAGATGGGTAACAAAACGAAAAATTAAGACTGAAATGATAGTGCACGGGTTTATGATTACAAATATGCACACATGTGGACTCACGCATACATACATACATAAGTGCACATGTGCATACGTAATTGGATACGCATATTTACATGTACCCTTGCGTACATAATTGAGTACCCATACTTATATGAACCAGTATATATATAATTTACTCACACATGAAATAACACTTTTTCCCTATTGGTTTGACCCAATTACCTGTAGGTTATGTTCCCCATAAAATACAAAACATTCTGGGTAAGTTTCATCTAAAAAGGAAAAACAAGCACAGTTCATGTATCACAAATGTATATATCGCAATGTCTTTAAATTTTTCCCATTTTCGTTATTTCGTTATTTCGTATTATCGTGTTTTCTCTTTTTCGCATTTTCTCATTTTCGCATTTTCTCTTTTTCGCATTTTCTCTTTTTCGCATTTTCTCATTTTCGCATTTTCTCATTTTCGCATTTTCTCATTTTCGCATTTTCTCTTTTTCGCTTTTTCATTTTATCTTTTCTTCTTTCTTTTAGACTTACTACAAAGAGATAGAATCCCTGTTTTGGACTGCTGAGGATTATAATTTTGATAAGGATAAACAATACTTGGACAACATTGACAAAAATATGCTTGTGAAATTGTTCGAGCTTGTTTGCTTCTATAGTTTGAAGTACCGACAACTGACGAAAAAAAAGAAAAAAAAAAGAACATAAATTGAACGGAAAGCTATGCTATAACTTTAATGCATAGTAATACACAAATGTACAAGAGCGGGTTAATTGCTCAACTACGTAATAGGACATATGTACGTATATATATGCACGTATGTATGTGTACACGTGTGTAATCGAATTTACTGTTCTTTTTATTTTTTTTTTTTCCACTTTGCAGGGATTTGCACGTGTACAAGGAACAAGCACTAATAACGAGCAAAATGTTAGACATTATTCAAATACCAGAAGGCAGAGCTTTTTACGGTTTTCAGATGTGTATGGAAAATATTCATGATGAAGTTTATGCATGTATTTTTGAAACGTATATTCCTGACTCTAAACAGAAAAGAGTAATAATTAATAAGGTAATACAACTAGATAGTGTTTTAAAAAAACAAAAATGGCTAACTGAAATATTCGAAACAAATATCCCTTTCTACAATAAACTAATTCTTATCTATATTTCTAAAGTTCTTTTTAACGGAACGTTAAATATTCTAATTGGTTATTGTAAGGAAAATTCTATTCTACCTGGATTATGTACCGTTCATGAAAAAATACATAGAGATGAATATCTTCATGGTGATTTTTCAGTTATGTGTTGTAATCATTTAAATAATAAATTAAAATATGAATATGTATTAGAATATTTTAAAATAGCAGTTGAGTTAGAGTATCAGTTCTCTTTGGAAATGCTAGAACTGTCTGTCTTAAAAATAAAAAAAGAACAAGTCAAATCCTTTTTGGAATATTTAGCTGATAGCATGTTAGTAAATTTGAAATACCCAAAACATTTTAATGCAAAATATCCCTTTTCTTGGCCTGAATTTAATAAGGTACTAAAGCACACACATACATACACACACACACATGCGCACTATCACGCGTACACTGCTTATATGATGTGTAAAATACACTTTAAGCATGAAACTGCTTAACTTTCGTTTTTCATATGTTTTGTCAGTTAACAGATATATACATACATATCGTACTGCTATGTTGTCACAACTGTCCGACATGTTATTTCCATTATGAAAATTCTCCACCAATGTTTTATATTATTTTATTTTGCTTTATTGTATATTGTTCTGTTATATATTATATGTTTTACATTGTTTTATATATATAGTACTTTTTTAATATTATTTTTGTATCTTTTTTTTTCATGTATTTATAGATCACTGTGAGTGAGAGTCAAAAAACAGAGTCCGTTAAAAAAGCTGATGAAATTTATGGTGAAAAACAAATAACGTTTGACGAAGACTTCTGAGTGAAGCATATCCTAATGGCAAAATTTAGGGATAAAAGGGAAAAAATAGAATAAAATAAATGAAGCGAAACAGAACAAAACGAAACTCCATCATTTTTATATGAAGTATGAAGCCACCATAAATGGGTAGACATATTTATTATTACCAACAGACCATTTAATAAATAAAGCAAAAATAAGAAGATATCACTTTGTATACGAACATCTGTGTATTATGTTTGTATGCAATGTATGTCTTTTTTTTTTTTTTTTTTTTACTATTTCTTAATTTTATTTATATATATAAATAAACCTGCTCACTTATACATTATTTATATATATATATATATATAGAAAATTCATAAAAAAACAAAAAAAAAAAAAAAAAAAAAAAGAATTTACGAAAAAACTAAACACACCTTCAATTTATTTAACTCGGAACGCGATATCCAGTTCGTGTAATTTGAAGCAAATCATTTGAACAAATAAAAATGTAAAAGTTAAGGGAGAGTGGGGGATACACATATATATATATATGTACACACAGATATGTATACGCATGAAAATACGCATAAAGTATGCATATGCACAGATTGTTATGAAAAAGAGAAAAATAGGATTGGCTGAATTATAATTTGCTAAGACGACATTTTTATTTTTATTACATGCATAAGCGGTAATTCTTTTCCCTATACTTTCAAAGAATATAACTAAATATTGCTTTTAGTAAGTCTAAAAAGATGAAAAATTATTAGAAAGCTGCTACAAAATTATTTAGCTATATATATGCTCTTAAACATATATATATATATATATATATATATATTATGAAATACACAATATATAAAATAATTTATATGCACCCCCCGGATGTGCGCATAATTATGCTACTCTTGGGTAATTGTGCTAACATGAAATTATAATTTTAATTTATACCCACATTGAGAACTAGTGCAAATTCGTTAAATGCCATTTACATGAAATGTTTTGTTCAAAAAATGCAGATTTTTTTTTTTTTTCTCCAGCTACTTTTAACTATTCTACTTATTATAAAATGCATAAAAAATGTACATTTTTTTTTTTTTTTTCTGCACATTTGAAGGTGTGCAGGAATACTTTTTTCCTTCCTTTGTTTCTTTACTATGGTTATCAATGTGTACATATATGCGCGCAGTGCTTGTTTTATTTTTCTCAACAAGCGTACCCACACTTACCCTCACATACATATACATATTTGTAAAATTTTATATTAAATGTGAGACACTTCAAGCATAATGAGGCATCTAATATGGTTTCATTTTTCTACTGGAATATCATTTAGTTCAAAGAGTTCCAATTAAAACAAAATATTTTGTAAAAACCAAGTATCATTTTTTTATGGAGTATTATGGTACTCACTTTTTATAGAACATATAGCAAGCATTTTCTACATTCTACAATTTTATTTTGCACAGAAGATTTGATCAAAAAATAAAATATATGACGAGTATTCCCATTATTCATGTTATTGCATAATGCGCATATTTTTTACTGATATATATACAATAAATGTAAAATATTTTTTAAAATTTACAGTAATACTTTACGTGGATAAGGAAAAACACATTAAACTGCGTAAAAAAAAAAAAAAAAAATATGTAGGCATGTGCATAAAAAGTATATGAGGAATAAAGGACATCATAAGCAATATTCTTCATGCTATATACAAAAATATATACAAACATATTTATATTTTATATATACATGTATATGTATGTATGTTATATACACATGCATATGTATATATATATATATATTGTATAAAAAGTATGCACTTCAAAAATGAAGGGGGTTAGTTAAACCAGTAGTGTATTTACTTGCATATGTATTGTAGTCATTTATTGTAATAAGTATTCAAGCATTCATGATATGAACAAACATTAATTCTAAACAATTTATAAAATAATATATATTGCATATATAAACAAAAAATCTGAAACCCCCCTACTACTCTATTAAAGCTATCGTTAATCCTACATTCAATAGAAAAAGAAAAAAAAAAGAAAAAAAACCTAGCAAAATATGTGGTATCGTATATATTTATAATAATGTGCACTACAAAAAAAAAAAATAAATAAAATAAATAAAGCAATTAAATTATATAATCTTTTTTTTTTTTTTTTTTTTTTTTGCTATTATCTTAAAGTCCACTTTTTTTCATGAGAAAAAAATATAAATTTTTTCTTTTTTTTTTTATTATTTTTTATTTTAAAATATATAATTACATTTAATTTTTTATAAAATTAAAAATTATCCTTATCAAAAATTTTTAAAAGATCATTGTTAAAATTTTTATTAAGCCATATTTTCTTACAATATTATCTACATATTTTAAATCACATAAAATATTCATTTTATAAAGTTTACCCATTTTTTAAAATAAAAAATTATATTATATAATTTATAAATTCACCGTACTTGCAAAAAAAATGGCTAGTGTAATAACTCGCATATCAGCCCGGGAAATTTTAGGTAAAAGGCGCTCACTACGCATATAGTGTACTACATAAATGGATCCATAAGCGTATGTATACGTGTATACATCATATACATGCATACATATATATATATGTATATATATATGTATATATATATGTATATATGTATGTATATATGTATATATGTATGTATATATGTATATATGTATGTATATATGTATGTATATAGGTATGTATATATGTTTGTTTATGTACGTAGGTTCATACATGTATATATGATCCTGCGCGTGAATATCTGTTATTCCGTATGGGATGCTTTTATAAGGTCATACCAATTATTTAGTTATTGATATTTTTATAAAAAAGCTCAAAGTATAAATATTCTTTTGAAATATACCCAAATGGGTAGTTCATCATAAAAAATTTATACTTCAATTTTCAACAAATAACAGAATAACTGAGTTTATTAACTTCTTTTTTGTTTTTACTAATTTTATATGTTAACTTAATTTCGTCCTGTATAACCCATTTTTAAGTCTCAAAAATTGTACAGCTGCGATTACATTTGGAGAGGAGCATGCCACCATGCGTACGGATGAATAATATTGTTCGCCGTGCATGCCCTTATATATATATATATATATATATATATACATACATACATATGAACTAATATACATATGAACTAATATACATATGAACTAATATACATATGAACTAATATACATATGAACTAATATACATATGAACTAATATACATATGAACGAATATACATATGAACGAATATACATATGCACATATTTTAATTTAAGGGGAGCAATTAAGCTCTCAGAATTACATAGTATTTGCTCTGCATAACCACCCCACAGATACCTTCATAAATTTCATTGTTCATAACACAATTGCGGTGAAGTTGTATATATATATACATATATATATGTGTGCCAATATATGCACGTGGGATAGTGAAATTTTTGGTGTAACGGTTTAGCGCGTACCTAATTTACTTCTTAACCGTTTTCTTGCGCGTGCATATGTAGAGAAAGACAAAATTTTCTTTGAACCTTTTTCAACAAAAAGCATGTTCTATATTTTTTTACGCGTTACTTTGTGATTATGATACTAAGATACGCGCACATTTTTTTCTCACATCTGCTGATGCGTATGTATATATGGCATGCATATATATATATATGTATATATACTTTTATATATGTATATGTCTGTTTATTTCGCTTGAACAGACTCCAGAGGAAACCCAACGGTTGAAGTCGATTTGGAAACAAACTTGGGTATCTTTCGCGCTGCTGTTCCTTCCGGAGCATCCACGGGTATTTACGAAGCACTTGAGCTTAGAGACAATGACAAGAGTAGGTATTTAGGAAAAGGTGTTCAACAAGCAATTAAGAATATTAATGAAAAGATAGCACCAAAATTGATTGGATTAAATTGCACAGAACAGAAGAAGATCGACAATATGATGGTTCAAGAATTAGATGGTAGTAAGAATGAATGGGGATGGTCAAAAAACAAATTAGGGGCTAATGCAATTTTAGCTATTTCTATGGCAGTATGTAGAGCTGGTGCTGCGGCAAATAAAGTTTCTTTATACAAATATTTAGCTCAACTAGCTGACAAAAAAACAGATCAAATGGTTTTACCAGTTCCTTGTTTAAATGTTATTAATGGTGGATCACATGCAGGTAATAAATTATCTTTCCAAGAATTCATGATAGTCCCAGTTGGTGCTCCAAGTTTTAAAGAAGCTTTAAGATATGGTGCAGAAGTATATCATACATTAAAATCAGAAATAAAAAAGAAATACGGAATCGATGCGACAAATGTAGGTGATGAAGGAGGATTTGCACCAAATATTTTAAATGCAAATGAAGCCCTTGATTTGTTAGTAAGTGCTATTAAGGGAGCTGGATATGAAGGTAAGGTAAAAATTGCTATGGATGTTGCTGCTTCAGAGTTTTATAACAGTGATAACAAAACATATGACTTAGATTTTAAAACACCAAATAATGATAAGTCATTAGTAAAAACTGGTGCTGAGTTAGTTAACTTATACATCGATTTAGTTAAAAAGTATCCTATCATTTCAATTGAAGATCCATTTGATCAAGATGATTGGGAAAACTATGCAAAACTTACAGAAGCTATTGGTAAGGACGTACAAATTGTAGGAGATGATTTATTAGTTACAAATCCAACCAGAATTACTAAAGCACTTGAGAAAAAAGCATGTAATGCTTTATTACTTAAAGTAAACCAAATTGGTTCAATAACAGAAGCTATTGAAGCATGCTTACTTTCTCAAAAAAATAATTGGGGAGTCATGGTATCACACAGGTCAGGTGAAACAGAAGATGTTTTTATTGCTGACTTAGTTGTTGCACTTAGAACTGGTCAAATAAAAACTGGTGCTCCTTGTAGAAGTGAAAGAAATGCCAAGTATAATCAATTGTTAAGAATTGAGGAATCCCTTGGCAGTAGCGCGCTTTTTGCGGGGGAAAAGTTCAGATTACAGATGAATTAACGGGAAAAGGCAAAAAAAATTAGATAAAAAATAAAGTTAAATTAAGGAAGAAAAAATAAAAATATATATATATAAATAAAAAAAAAATAAAAAAAAAAAAAAAAAATAAAAAAAAATAAAATAAAATTAAAAAAAGAATAAAATAATAAAAAAGAATAAAATAATAAAAAAAAAAAAATATACTATTAAGGCATAAACGAACACTAGCCGTTGAGAACGGAGAATTTTGGCACATATTGTTGTACGTAATAGTATGAGTTTCGTATTAAATGTATGTAATCAGGGCCCCATTAGTGCAAATGTGCTTGCAGATGTGTATAATATAATATATGTATGTACATATTTGTGTGCACGAGTATGTATACGAAGCCAAAATTACCCGTTTATGCAAATGTGTACAGTTCAATGTTTTTTCCGGGAAGACGTAGGTACGCATACTTTTTGATCTTCTTAAGTGCGAGTTTGATTACTTTTATAAGGCTTGTTTACATATGTAACCATTTAGTACTGTCTTAATGTACTTCTTTTATGAACAAATATTTCTGTCTTCTTTTATTTTTATTAACGTATAACTTCATCTCGGGTTAACGTTCGTTATTATATTATATGTATTTATTTTTTTTACTTTATTTATGTATTATTTATTTATTTATTATTTTTATTTTATTCTATTTTATGTATTTATTTTTTTTTTTTTTTTATATACATGATCTTTTACAAACACTAATTTATAAAGAATGTTGATTAAGAAATTGATGAGAACACAAGGTATAGTATAATGCTGTATGGTACACCATATATTATATATAGCGCATAATATATATGTGTATAATATTTCGATCGCTATCAAACTGAAATTGAATGGAGCTATAAGCTTCACAAGAGAAAAACGGTCTGTTTTTCTCCTTTTTTGTTCCGCTTTTTTTCTTTTTTCTCTTTTCTTCCTTAGTATCTTTTAAAATTATATTTTAAAATAAGTGGACGTTTTGATGTTGAGAAGTCTCGTCGTCTCCTGCATTAAATAAGGAGACAAGTGACGGGAAAGAGATAAAAAGGTAAAAAAATTAAAAAGCATAAAAGTATACTAACAAAAAAGTATACTAACAAAAAAGTATACTAACAAAAAAGTATACTAACAAAAAAGTATAAAAACAAAAAAGTATAAAAACAAAAAAGCATAAAAACAAAAAAGCATAAAAACGAAGAAGTACAAAAACAAAAAAGCATAAAAACAAAAAAGCATAAAAACGAAGAAGTATAAAAACAAAAAAGCATAAAAACGAAGAAGTATAAAAACAAAAAAGCATAAAAACAAAAAAGCATAAAAACAAAAGCATAAAAACAAAAAAGCATAAAAACAAAAAAGCATAAAAACGAAGAAGTATAAAAACAAAAAAGCATAAAAACAAAAAAGCATAAAAACAAAAAAGCATAAAAACGAAGAAGTATAAAAACAAAAAAGCATAAAAACAAAAAAGTATAAAAACGAAGAAGCATAAAAACGAAAAAGCATAAAAACGAAAAAGCAAAAAAACGAAGAAGCATAAAAACGAAAAAGCATAAAAACGAAAAAGCAAAAAAACAAAATAACAATATAATAAAATAATAAATGGATAACGTGACGCATGGACGAACCAACGAAGCCGCAAAACGTGACGGGTTATGCTGCTTGTAGGGGAATGAAGGATAAATATAAACATGTGAAGCATAAAAATTGAGAGATAATAAATGAGAAATTGCTGAAAAGGGGAAAACAACAACACTATGTTAACAAAACCGGGATATTGTAAAAATGTTCATTTCATTTATGTGAAATATTAAATTAAGTACAAAAATATAGCTCATGTTTTTTGTGTAATTCATTTTCTTCTTTTTACTGTTCATTAAATTTGAGTGAAATTATTAACACAAATAAAAAAAAAAAATAATAAAACAAAATATAAACAAAAAAGGAAAGAATATGTAATGCAATACTTTTTCTTTTGATGCATTTTTCACATAGAACAAAGTTCTTATGACTGAGGAGAAAATAGGCAAAAAAAAAAAAAAAAAAAGAAAGAGAAAGCGAAAAATGCAAAAAAGGTAAAACAAGCAAAATAAGTAAAATAAGAAAAACAAGCAAAATAAGTAAAATAAGAAAAATAAGAAAAATAAGAAAAATAAGAAAAAGGAAAAAATATTGTAAAAATTCAAAGTTTCAAATATCCAAATTTTGCAAACAAATATTAACAACATAATTTTTAAGAATTTTTAAAAGTCAATGTTCCGTTAAAAATTGTTTTACAGCAGATTAAATTACTTTAGCACGTGTGTAAAGCAAAAAAAAAAAAAAAAAAAAAGAAAAAGAAAAAGAAAAAGAAAAAGAAAAAGAAAAAGAAAAAGAAAACAGTAAAAAAAGAAGGTAAAAAAGTAAGAAAAAAAGAATGAAAAAATGAAAGAAAAAAAAAAGAACATATCTATATAGTAGGTGAAGTGTGAAATATATAATTTTATATACGTGCATGGAATAATATACCTCAAAACGCATTTTAAAATATAAAATATTTTTATATATCTTTTTTGTGTTAACTGAATAAGGGAGCTAATGTGTAAAAGTTCCTACATTTATTCATAATTTAAAAATATTTTTTGTATTATTTGTTAATCGCTTTTGATTATGTGTATATTTATTTGTAGAAAAAAAAAAAAAAAAAAAAAAAAAAAAAATTTACTGTTATATATGCATATAGAACAAATACGTACATATAACATATACATATATACATAAATATAAATACATAAATACAAATACACATAAATAAATACATATATATATAAATACATATATATATTTACATAAATATAACGCATATGCATTACGTTTTGAAAGCCTATGGAGCAGATGCACATTTTTTCTTTTATGCTGTGCCCAATGACATACACTACAGCATGAAATTCAAATATGAACTTCTCATGTAAGCATTTGTATTAATAAATAAAATATTTTCTAAAACTGAATGTTTGTGTTTCATATTGTATAAAAACACTTCTTTTTTTTATTTGCTCTATTAATAACAATTTTCTGATTTTTTCATTTATCACATATATATATTTTTATATGCTGATTTTTTTTTTTCCCTTATTTGTTGATCTCCTTACACTATGCAACTCCATTTTTTCCGTTGAAACAAAATTTGTTAAACTCTATTTTGTTCCATTATGTAAATGCACATACATATATATATATATATATATATACTTTGCAGTTAGAGATAAACTCATAAAATTGTCTATTTGTTCTTACGTGTTTTTTATGTCATTTTATGATATTTTTTTTTTATATTTTTTATTATTCATCCTCTTTTTAATTTTAAAAATTAACCTTTTTTTTTCTTTTGTCCTTAATGGTTACTCATTTGTTTGGCCACATTTTTTACCACATTTTTGATCACATATTTTACCACATTTTTAATCACATATTTTACCACATTTTTGATCACATATTTTACCACATTTTTGATCACATATTTTACCACATTTTTGATCACATATTTTACCACATTTTTAACCACCTTTTTTACCACCTTTTTTACCATCTTTTTTACCACCTTTTCGATCACGTGTTATACCTCTCATTTTTGTTAATTATTTTCCCGCTCGTTTTCTTTTAACTATATTTGCTATTCGTTTCTATTTTTTTTTTATTTCGGCTATGAATTATGGGGATAGGTAATTAAAGGCTAAAAGAGTTTTATTCAAGTTTCGTACGCAAAAAAAAAAAAAAAATAATAAATAAATAAATAAAAAAAGATAAATATAAGCATAAATACAAGCATAAACATAAACAGAAACAGAAACAGAAACAGAAATTGAAACAGTAATAGGAATAGTAATAGCAACAGAAAAGAACACCTACACTATTTCACCTGTTGATGATGACAAAGTATAACGTTATGTAATATATACCATTATAATTAAAGATGTCGTTACTTACAAAAAATTTGTGCACTCAGTAAATTTTTATTGTGTCTTTTTGTATGTTTTAGTACAAAATTAGAAACAACCTTTGTATATTTAACTCTTTAAGCTGTTAATTTTTTTTTTTTTTTTTTTTTCATTTGTGTTTGTATTTATGTATCCTCTCAAAACCAAGTTTTGTGAAGTATACAACATTGTCAGTCACTTCGTAGACACATGTTTATGCATATATATAAATTCTCCCTGAAACGAATTACATACTTTAAGTTACCTTTTCTGAATCATTATAACAGCCGACATTTTACTTATTATGCTAATGTAAAATATTTCCCAGGGAAAAAAAATAAAATATAAAATAATATATAAAATAAAAAATAAAATAAAAAAAGTACATTAAACATTATTAAGTATACTGAATACTAAAAATTATTGAGAAGTAGTAAGAATCAGTAAGAAGTAGTAATAAATATTAAGAAGTAGTAAGAATCAGTAAGAAGTAGTAATAAATATTAAGAAGTAATAAGTACTAAAAAGGCGCACACCTTTATCACTTACTAATGGGCGAAACGAAAAATAATGTGGAGGTAATTCCTTCTAACAAGAAGAAGGTAAGTGGTTGCATAAAAATTCTTCCAAAAAATAAAAAAAAAAGCGAAAATTGTAGCAATTTGAGAACAAGCAGTTTAAATATAAATACTAGAAAATGCTGCAATGAGAAGAGAGATAATTCTGTAAATAATTTGGACAATTTGAACAATTTGGACAATATGAACAATTTGGACAATTTTGAGTTACAGTGTCGTGATTACATAGATGAAGTGCTCAAAATAAATGAATATATAAAACTTCCAAATAGTATAAATAATGAACAGGATAAAAAGAAATGGAAGAAAGCACATTGCTTAAGAAATAAAATGAAACAGTATGATCTTATGACAAGAAAAAGATTATATCAAAATAATTTTATTAATAATAAGGCTAAATTTAATAGAGAAAGATATATCATTTTAAATAAAATTCCACTATATAGAGAAGCTTTTCCATCAATTATAAATACGTCAGATAAAATTAAAGAAGATATCATTCGGACTTATCTGAAAACACATGCTGCTTATTTACTATCTGAGAAGAAAAGAATTAGTAATAATTTAAGCCTTAAAAAAAAAAGAAATTCTAGTTATTCATACAGAAAAAAACAAACTGATAAGCATGAAGTAAATAATTCCTTAAATTATTATTATAATTCTCATCCTGGAATGTACAACCAAACTAGTGCAAGATATACAGATAAGTTTAGAAAAAGGGACTTATCATATAATTTGTGGAAAAAAATAATAATTGACAATATAAAAAAAGGGATCATTAACCCAACCACATGTAAATATTTAAGTAGAAGTAGTGTAAAGAAATATGGCCTAGGAAACTACAACATGAAAAAGAGCGACATGAAAAAGTATAATGTAAACCGCTACAGCTTAAACAACCATCATCTGAGCAGCCATCACCTGAACAGCCATCACCTGAACAGGAACGACATTGAAAACTACAACATTTTAATAAACGGTTCATATCAAAACTTGAAAAATATGCAAAATGGAGGGAAAAATTCTCTCAAAGCTTATCAGAAAAGTATTGCCAACAGACCGACTTCAATTTCAAATCATGAATCTCACATGATACGTAACAACTACTCGAGCAACATACTTGTTCATGATGAAAAAAGAGAAGATGCTTATGAACTCAACCCCAGAAGAACAAAAATGAACGCACTATCAAACTCAAATAGCATTAGGAACTCAAGTACTTGTGATTCCTCAAATGATTCTAAACATATACATGATCATAATAATTCTAAAACTAATTCTACACACAATACTACTGTAAAAACACATTATAAGTATACTAATAATAACTCTAATTATTCTAATGAATCTATAAATGGATCTATAAATGAATCTCTAAAAAGGCATTCAGAGTGTCAAGGGAAAAACCCCTGTGGAAAATCCAGCATAGAAAATGAAAATTTTATTTATAAAAAGGACCGCTTTTCCTTATTGGGTAGGATAAAAAATAATAAAGATATAGAAGTTAAGCTAGTTTTAAACAAAGTGTAAGCTGCGCAAGGGCGCTTAACATAACACATATGATCAATTATGATGAAGGACAGGAGGAGTCCACAGTTAAGAAGGCTCCCAAAAAAAAAATACCATGACAAAAAGATTGATAAGTAAAAATAGAATATATAACCACAACAGGAACTAAAAGAGTGGGCATTTAAAAGAACTCGTCTAATTACAACTGGAACAATTGTAACAATTATAAAGAGAAAAATTAAGGTCATTTGGAAAAGTTGCATAAATATATATGGGATAAATACGCTCAAAAAAAAAAAAAAAAAATATATATATATATGTATATATGCACGTATATGTGTAGGCCTAATTTTTAATTTTCACCTGTTTAACCTGCATTGTTCATAATTTTTCGTCAAAATTGTTGTCACTTGCGTGTTTCCATTTTATACGTCGTGATGGGATTCTATTTAAAAATAAAAATGGTACACTAGGATTTTGTCCCAATCATATATACATACATACATACACATTATTTATGTGTACATATATACATAGGCACATGTACCCGACTCATTCATTTAGATATATATATATATATTCCCCATTTGGCATTGCGTTTTTAATCATATTTTAGTTTTTCAAAAACAAACAATTTACCTTTACCCTTCTATTAATTTGCAAATATTTGCCTTTTTGGTTCATGTAAAAATTATATTTTAATTATAATTTAAAAAAAAAAATAATATAATTAAGGATGATACAAAAAAAAAAAAAGAATTTTTGCTTATAACACCTTTTTGTGCTTACATTGTTTTATGTATATTTTGCTCTATGTGTGTGTTGTCTGATGTTCATTTGGGGCTTATTTTTCGCTCATTTTGACTTGTATCATATTTATTTTATGCTTATTGAAGTTTACTTTTTGGCGCTTCTGTTTGGGGAAAGGAGCATTATTTCGGCTATTTCCCCCCACAACAGCAAAATTTTATAGTTTTAAAAAGGAAAACAAATATTAAATTAAATAGTTTTTTAAAAAATGAAAAAATTAGACGAACGATAATATACAATAACATTAAAACTGCTGCACACTTAATTATTTTAATAATGATTAACCTTTTTATTTCACCAGCATTATTATCCATCTCACTTCTTAAGCCAGGAGTATCCTTTAAGTCGGGGGGTTTTAAATGACCTTCTTTAATACCCTTAAATAAATACTTTACAGCATCAAAAATAAAACTACTATTTTTTATAACGTTTGCACTATCCATTAAACCACCTTCTAGAAAATTCAGTTTATATGCATCATCTTCAAACTTTTTTATGTTAAATGTATCCATAAGTAGGTCTCTTCGAATTTCTTCGTTAATGTTACCATTGGTATTGCTATTGATATTGCTGTTGATATTGCTATTGGTATTGCTATTGGTATTGCCATTGGTATTGCTATTGGTATTGCTACTGGTATTACTATTGGTATTGCCATTGGTATTGCTATTGGTATTGCTACTGGTATTACTATTGATATTGCTGTTGGAATCATAACTGATATTACTATTCGTAGGAGAGGTATTCACTGTAATTAGTTCATCTTCCCTTTTTTTTTTTCTCTTTTTACTATCTCCTACATTTTTGTTATCACTAATATGTTTGTTATTATTATTAATTAAGCCATTAGTTACGTCGTTTTTGTTAACATTTTTAGCAAAGACTACGAAAGAACCTGAGCTAAAATAAAGTATTACACTTATTGAAAAAAAAAATAGGAAAAACCAAGTATTCTTTTGATATTTTATTTTTTTTTTTTTTTGTGTTCTTTTACATGAATGATCGTTCTGATCATAGACATTAAACATCTCTGTAAATTCCATAGAAGAAATAAAAGAAAAAAAAAAAAAAAAAGAGTAGGAGAGAGGAGTGGAGGAAAGAATAATAATGTAGTAATAATTATATATTCTTTGATTAATAATTACACACATAAATCGAGAAGGTCTTTTCTTCCCATAACGTGAGATCATCTATTCCATTTTTAGAAAATTGTAATTCTACTTTCATTTTATTTCGATGATTATACCTATTCTGTTATATTTTGCTTATTTTACATATTTTGCTATATTTTGCATATTTTGCTTATTTTACATATTTTGCTATATTTTGCATATTTTACGTATTTTGCTATATTTTGCATATTTTACGTATTCTGCTATATTTTGCATATTTTACGTATTCTGCTATATTTTGCATATTTTACGTATTCTGCTATATTTTGCATATTTTACGTATTCTGCTATATTTTGCATATTTTACGTATTCTGCTATATTTTGCTCCATTTTTCCTCATTTTACTTTTTTTTTTTTTTTAGAAGAAATACTGAAGTATAGTAAACGAGGGGGACTTTCTATAACTCCTACTTATGCACCAATATGCGAAGATAAGCATTTTTAATGATTTTGTTTTTTTCTTTTTATTTTTTCTTCTCTTTTACTGCTCTCTTTTTTTTTTTTTTTTTTTTGTCTATTTTGAAATTACGCATTTAGTCAAGCAATTATAGGTTTATGATATTGTGGTATCTTTTACACATAACTAATCATATTTTTCATAAGGGTGTATTTCCAGGCGAATAGATTTATTACTGCGTTCTTGAAATATTTATTCGCATTATTGATAGAAGCTATTTTTTATTTTTGTTATATATAGCAGTTTATTCAAAACTTTGCCCTAGTTCACTAGCCTTTTCACAGCATATATATATGTACATGTAGCTGCATATATATAGCTACATATGTTAATGTAGATCGACGAGAATTATAACAATGGAAAAATTGTTTTTCCATTATAGTTTCTTTTTGATGAGACTGTTTTGTGCTATATTTCTTTTAAACCGTTAACAATTTTTCAGAGGTCTTCTTTTTTTTTTTTTTTTTTTTAATATGTATAGGAATTATAACACATCAAAATAACAATGATCTTATTTAATATTTTTTTAATAGTTTTTAAATTATAAGAAAATGCACATCTCACATATTTGTAACATGAACATACACAAAAATAAATAAACAAATAAATACATACACCTGTATATGTTGCATTTGCAATGTTTATATATAAAAGCTTGAAAGGATATTTATATTTGTTTTATTCCAGAAAAGAGTTATGTATGTTGTTGGATAGGTATTTCTATTTGTTACTCGCTGTGCTTTTTAAAAAAATTTTATTATACCATATTACTTAGCTGATAGTTCCTTTTATTTTTCCTTTCCTGTTTTTCCAATTTTTGTAATTTTTGAAATTTTTCAATCTTTTCAATTTTTTCAACCTTTTCAATTTTTTCAACCTTTTCAATCTTTTCAATCTTTTCAATTTTTCCATTTTTTTCTATTTCATGTTCCAAATAGAAAAATTACGTATTTCTTATAATTTGACGCGCGCTAATTGTGGTTAAGCACACATGTATGATATGGAAAGATTACATACAAGCAAAAAGACGTGCAGACTGAATGAAGCTTGTACAGTTTTGTTTAGTAAAAAAATAAAAAATGAAATATATGAAATATTTTAATTTATAATATGTTGTGAAGCACACCAAATTTTTTTTTTTTCTTTTTTTGGTACAAAAAATTGTTCGGCTTTTTTTGGCTGTGACATAGACTTGATATCTTTTTATTTTATTATATATTTTAACATTTTATTATATTTTAATATTTTTAATTTTTAATATTTTTAATTTTTAATATTTTTAATTTTTAATATTTTTAATTTTTAATATTTTTAATTTTTAATATTTTTAATTTTTAATATTTTTAATTTTTTTTTTTTTGTTGTTCATTTTTGGGGTATAAATTCTCACTTCCCATTTATGCGAAAATGAAATCCCTACTTTAGATTTTTGTTAATATAAAATGGAACAATTTATCGTCCTTGTTATATTTATATGTAACGAGTTATAATAATATGTAAAAGAAATTTTTATTTCCTTTCTTCCTTTTTTCCTTTCTTCCTTTTTTCCTTTTTTCATTTTTTCATTTTTTCCTTTTTTCATTTTTTCCTTTTTTCATTTTTTCATTTATTTATTTTTTCATTTTTTCATTTTTTCCTTTTTTCATTTTTTCATTTATTTATTTTTTCATTTTTTCATTTTTTCATTTTTTCATTTTTTCATTTATTTATTTTTTCCTTTTTTCATTTTTTCATTTATTTATTTTTTCATTTTTTCATTTTTTCATTTTTTCATTTTTTCATTTTTTCATTTATTCATTTTTTCATTTATTCATTTATTCATTTATTCATTTTTTCATTTTTTCATTTTTTCATTTTTTTATTTTTCCCTTTTTCTCTTTTTTTTTTTTCTCAATGCCCAACTGAAAGCCGCGTAAATATGAGTAAAAATGACGCGAATAACAACAACGATTTAAATAATTACAAAAAGCAAAAGATGATTGAGGAGTCCAATAATTACTTGAAAACTTTATCACGTAAAAATGAAAGTAACAGTAGCATAAATTCGGAGAATTTAGAAAATGAGTCGTTAAGAGTTGAAGAAAGAAAGGAAAGTAGTAGTGATGATGAGCATCGAGTAGAAGGTGATAGTACACATAGTCTGAACGAAATGATTGAACTGGAGGAAGTGTTTACTCTTGAAATATTAGTAAAAATATTGAGTAAGATATTTTTAAAGGGTAACTATTGTATAACTAAAGATGATATTAACACAAAGAATTGTAAGGTGTTGATTTTTGAATCGAAATGTGATATATCATCAAATATGAAAATGAAAGAAAAAGGGGACGATGAGGATTTCATTAACATGGTTTTTTATTTTCAAAATAAAAATTATTTATTTTTTTTAATATATTGTTTAAATAAAAAAAATATTGTCTATTTAAATTTTTTTAATCCTATATTAAATGAAAAAGAAACAATTGAATCATTGAATATATTTTTTATGAATAATTATTTTCCACATATTATACTGGGCTTAAATAATGGAAAAGTGTTCTTATACAACCATGAAGGAATTTTATGTATGCAAAATAAATTTATTGATAATAAAATTAAAATTATTATTATTGAACATCAAAAGGATTATATCTTATTTGTACATGAAAATAATACTATAGTAAACTCCAATATTTATATAATAAAACGGGCTTTGGAAAAAAATTCAAAAATATTGCCCTTTCATTACTTGTTTACTATAAATAAAAATATCAACATAAAGCATATACTATTAAGGTATGACAACACTCCAGAAGTTTTAAAAAAGGAGTTGTATTCTGTTTATAATATGGAAGATTTAATGCGCTATATACACGCTAACATAAATGTGAACATAAACGCACACATGAATGTAGACATGAACGCAAATATGAACACAAATATGAATGCAAATATGAATGCAAACACGAACGCAAATATGAATGCAAACACGAACGCAAATATGAACGCAAATATGAACGCAAATATGAACGCAAACATGAACTCAAACACGAACGCAAATATGAACGCAAATATGAACGCAAACACGAACGCAAATATGAACGCAAACACAAACGCAAACGTACTTTCCAACATAAATGATAATGTGAATGCCTATCATATTAACAGTGATCATAGAAACGTTAATTATATAGTGACGTCTAAAAATATGACTCTATCAATTCTTAATATAGTTAGACCAAACGCGCAAAATGACTTCTTAACGAAAAAAGAAAATTTTGGTACGTCTGAAAAGTTAAGTTCAAAAATTAATAATTTTTTAAAAAATATATTTACCAAGCGGAATGACCCGTCCTCTGCGGGTGTAATGGGTACGGGCTCTTCCCCTGCTGTGGCAGCGGAAGCGAGTGCAAGCAGTGGTAATAACAGTGGTAGTAACAACGGAAATAATAATAATAATAGTAACAATAATATCAGCAGCATCAACAGCAGCATCAACAACAGCATTAACAACAGCATTAACAACAACATCGGTAGCAGTTATGGAAGCGGCATGATGGAGGTCCTCAACACAAATATTGTGCATTGCTTTAATGATTCGAAAAGGCAAATAATAGACATATGTGTATGTCCGTGGAATAGCAATTTACTCTTAGCCCTAGATAACTTGGGGAGGATATGTTTATTTAACGTATTAACATTAAATATTTTATACATGTGGAAAAGTTACCGATCTGCCTTTATGAGTTTTATACAAAAGAAAACAGTTAGAACTTATAACAATGATAATTCTGAAAATGATTTTAATATGAAAGACATGAACTTAAATAGTGAAACATCCAATGATTTAATAAATAATAAATTTGATAAAGGCATTTTATTTTACCTAAAAACCAGAAATCTAATTGAAATCTGGGATTTAAAAACCATGCAAAGAATATATAGTGTGAGGACATATGAAAACCCAACCCTTTTTAAAATATTTTTCGTTGATCATGATGTACCGAAAAAAATTTATTTTTTTAACACTAATCTTCACGTATTTTTGATGAGCTCCAATTTTGAGTTGTTCTACTTAAAATGGAAATGATGATTTATCGCTTCCTATCTATAGCTTTGTTTTTAAGGTAAACATCTGCCTAAGTTGAGTTTCCTCCACTTTTCACACGAGTGAAGGATATGTGTAACCTTGTTTTAATTACTCTTTTGACGTATCTCCGATTTGCGTAGATTTACAATTTTACATAAATATATAATGTGTATATTTATATAATATATATATATATAATATATATATATATATATATATTTATTTATTTATTTATTTTTTTTTTTTCCACTTTTGTATGTAAATGTGGTTGACATTTTACTTTTTTTCGTCTAATTTGTATTACCATATAAAGAAAACAAAGAAAAAAACTTTGAAGGAAAACTTCTGAAATTTTACCTAAGTACAAGCTTAGAAGCCCAAATGGGTGCTCGATCAGAATATATATATATATATGAATATGTAAATATATACTTGCACAAATATACGTATATATGTATATACGCCAGTATATACGGCTTAATTTATGTGAGCTTAATTTTAACATGAGGAACGGAACGATTTATGTTGACTACAGTGAGAGGTGTGCTGATATGTTGTATTTCGCCATTTCCCAAATAAATTACATCAAAGATTATTTCATTAATAAAATATGTAATTTATTTCGCCCACGTAGTTGTATATATTCTATGTAGGAGTGAAAAGGGGGGAAGCAAAAAAAAAAAAAAAAAAAAAAAAAAAGAAAAAGCACAAATTTGCATATATATATATATATATTACGTACTTATATAAATGTACATATATTTCTTTATATATGTATATATAAATATATGAATATATGTGTACGAATAAGAGTGCGCAGTCAGCTTCTTTTTTTGATATATATAGATATATATATATAGTTCACTAAATAAAAATAGCATATATTCTGAGTTCGTTTTTTTTTTTTTTTTTTTTTTTTTTTTTACTTCTTTAAATTAAGATGTTAAAATTGAGTCAAAAAGATGTTCACGCATTTGTATTGAAGTTAATTTTATACATATATAAACAACCACATATATATGCACATATGCGTATAAATGTATATACATATATGTTTGTACATGCACATACAGCCTAATGGACGTTCGAACTTTGGTTTAAGCTAATTATACTGAAAACTATATAGACGCACTGAATGGAGGGGAGTTTACACCTATGAATAAAAACAATTATTCTTTTTACATGGAATGATGATAAAGATGATCAACGTAATCAACGAGATCAATATGTTAATGATGAACGTACCTGTTCCTATACGTTATGCTTTTCTTCTTTTCGGGGAACTATGATGGTTTCATTCGTAGTGATGTCTGAGTCGGGTAATTTCGGACTATACTTATCTTTTTTTGAAAACTTCTTTTTGGTAAACTCATTGAAGGATTGTGGTCGATGTTGTTTCATGTACTGCTGAGAATTATATTGTTGTGAATGGTAGTTTGTGTATTTTCCGCTTTGGATACAGTTTTTTAAATTATTAAAATTCTTGTAATTAATACCTACATTGTTAATGCTGCTATTGTCATTTATACCCATGCCACTACCGCTAACATTACCGCCAATATTACCGCCAATATTACCGCCAATATTACCGCCAACATTACCGCCAACATTACCGCCGATATTACCTCCAATACCGTTACCGATAATATCATTACTACCTCCATTTCCAATCTGATTTTTGGATGCCGTTAGCAAAGATTTTAGGGAGTCTAGCACATTGCTCACTTTGGCATTTTGTATATTTTGCGTTATAGAGTTGTCAACTGTGTTGTAGAGTATTCTGTTATCATTATTATAATCATGCTCACTATCTAAACGTAACAAAGAATTAATTATAGGCGTAATATTGATATTTCCTTGCATACTGTTTTTGTTCTTATATGCATCCAGGTTATTGCAGGTAGGCGGCGGAGTCGTATTCGAGTTAGCGATGAAGCTACTTTTACTGTTTTGATTTATATTATAACTTACGTTATGATTCACATTATGACCGATATTATGTCCTATGTTTCCGCTATAATTGATGCTGCTGAACGAATCATTCACAGGCATTTTGTTCATAAGAAGATACTCTAAGTTAATATTATTCCTGCTACCTTCATTCTTATAACTGTCAATGAAATTTTTTTTATACGTCTGATTATCCATAGAATAATACTTCTGATTCTGACTGTTCTTGTACAAATTATCATTATTAGCAAAATTGGAACTATTCATGTAATTTTTACGCCGTGCCATTTGTAACTCTAAGGCTTCTTGAGTATAGTCATTCGAATTTAATGTGTTCAAAATTTCCATAATGTTTTTTCCACCTTCCTTTGGATACATATCTTTATGCGTTTCGTTATTATAACTGTTATAACTGCCTCCATAACCCCGAACATTATAATTGCCCCCAATGTTGTTATTACCACTGTCTTTTCCGCCTTCCCATGTAAAATCGTGAGTGATAGAGGTCCCTTCTACCTTTTTCTCCTTTCCTTCAACAATCTTACGCTCCTTAATCTTCGAAATTTGTTTCATCAGCAACTGCGCAACAGTGCTGCTAATTTGCTGCTGCTCACTCCGTCCAAATGCATCAAATTGTAGGTTAAAAATATGTTCATTCGTAGTATTACTACCATTCGCATTGACATTGGTATTTCCACTGATACTACCGCTCGCACCACCACTAGCACAACCACTAGCACCACCACTGTTGTAATAGTATACATCCTTATCGTAATTTCTGCTTGGAATGGATGCAATTGGAACTACCTGACTTTTCCTTAAATCAAAATCTGCTTGCCTGTTTTTAGCATTACTGTTGATATTGCCATTACTGTTGATATTGCCATTGCTGTTGATATTGCCATTGCTGTTGACATTGCCATTGCTGTTGATATAACTATTACTGTTAATGCTACCAATGTTGTTGATATAACCATTACTTCTAATATTACAATCAATGTTATTATTAGTAGAATCATTGTTCAAATATTTTATTATGTCCACATTTTCATTCACGTTAATACTGTTATTTTTGAACCACTTGGCAAAATTACTTTTTGTTAAATTCTCCTCCTCATTCTCTTTAAATATACTATAACTGTTATCATTAGTATTTAATTGATTTAATTTATTTAACTCATTAAATTTATTTAAATGATTTAATTTATTTAATTTATTTAACTGATTTAACTGATTTAATTGATTTAACTGATTTAACTGATTTAACTGATTTAACTGATTTTTTATTTTTTCATTATTCTTGCAATACTTTTTTATATCACCTAAGGTAAATATATCACTACTATTTCGTTTTGCAAAATGTAAAGGAGCATAATCTCCATACTTATCTGTATCATTTCTCCTTACATTCATTATTCCAGGGAATTCATGTAATCCTGAAAATTCGTTTTCCTTACTTACAATATTGACCCCTCTCTCGTTCTTGCTCATTCCGCCTTTATTCTTATTACCATAGTTACTGTGACTGTTGTAATTACCGTAATGGTAATAGTTACCATAGTTACCATTACTATTACTGTTAATGTTACTGTTATTGTGGTTATAGTTGGGACTTGTATGATACACATCTTGCACCGTCAAGTGCATCTTTCCCTCCCTATCGATATATATATTATTTACACACATGTTATAACAGCTATCATCTAAATTTTTAAAAACTTTGGCCTTATAATTATTCGTAGAATTTACAGAATAGCCCAAATGTTTACCATTACTATTATAACTATTACTATTATTATTGTTGTTACTATTACTATTACTATTGTTGTTACTATTACTATTATTATTGTTGTTACTATTACTATTATTATTGTTGTTACTATTACTGTCGTTATTGTTGTTACTATTATTATTGTTATTCCCCTGGGGGTTATCATCGCTGTATATATTTCTAACTCTCACACTACTGTTATGGAATATAATATTACTGTTTGTACAACTAGCCATGATACTCGCAGTTAATGCATTTATGATACCACCCTCCGCACCATTCATAGTAGTATAATTATTCCTATCTCTATAATATTTATTTGACCCTGATCTTATACATTTATTTTCCTTTACAAAGCAGTTCTTATTTAATATTTCTTCTGTGTTATATTTATTTTCATCGCATTTTAAAAAACGTAATAATAATAACTCGTATCTATTATACTTTAAACATACTTGTTTTTTGCTTTTTTTATTATAAACTATTTCATCTATATAATTGAAGTGTTCATCTTTTTCTCTATTATCTAAATTTAAATTTGTGCTATCATTTTTGCTTGTATCTTCTTCATCATGATGACCACGATGATCTGCACCATCACTACCTACATCCTCATAGCAATCATCATCGTAATAATAATAATGGTATAAGGGAATATATGGATTGTAATATCTATCAAATATTACATCGGTGCTGATCGTACTTAATCTTTTATACTTGTAAATGTGCTTATACGTTAATTTATAAATAGTATTGTAACTTTTATATATTACATTCCCATTCTTATCAATTACACTATCACATGATGTGCTAACTGCGTTATTCAAACCGCGGTTGTCTATTATACAAATGTTTTTCAAGTCCTCCTTTTCCATTTAAAATGAAAAGTAATAAAAAAAAAAAAAAGAAAAAAACAAAAAACAAAAAATTGCGCGCGAAAGAGACGGGAGGAGCAAAATCGTCCATATGCACATATATATATATATGTATATATATATATATATGTATGTGCTCACATATGTGCATCTACTGGTTGCATATATGTGTACGTACATTTACATGCATATGATACATTTGCTTAATCCCGTTACACTTTTTCTAAATTCTAAATATAAATAATTTCTTTTAATTTATAATATGAGCTGGGTAAAATTGGTATACACAAAAATAAGGTCCTGAAGTGGGTCGAGTTGTCCGACTTTCGCACTCCTAGGGGAGTCTAATACATTCAAACTTCTACACATATAATACCAATATATATACTTGTACACGTACAGTGTGCATATACTTATATATACATATTACACCTTTAGTATGCACAAATTTCGAAAAAAAAAATTTTTCCCCTTTATTTCTGCCTTGTTTATGAAAATAAAGGTTCAGAATGAAGGAATTCTAAAAATCTATAACAGTTTCATTAAACAAAAAAAAAAAAAAAAAAAATACACAGTAAATTGAAAAAAGCAAGAATAAAATAAATTAAAAATGAGGTCTACTAACCTCACGACGCCGTATAATTTAAAAAAGGTTTTAGTAGGTGCATACACTCATGCATACAAATGCATAAACATGTACGTTAACATATACGTATATACACA
This sequence comes from Plasmodium brasilianum, assembly GCF_023973825.1. Lineage (NCBI taxonomy): Eukaryota > Apicomplexa > Aconoidasida > Haemosporida > Plasmodiidae > Plasmodium > Plasmodium brasilianum. Next base: position 867,037 of record NC_090121.1, read on the forward strand.
CGCAAATCCATACGCAGATACGTACGAAAACAAATACTTATATGTATACAAGTACTCAATTTGTAATTTACATATTAATGCGTTAAAAACTTTTGGCAAAATGAAAATAGGGGTGGAAAAAAAAAAAAAAAAATTAAATATCTATGCTTAAAATGAGTTTATAATTCATCATTCAACTGTGTTCCTATTAATAATATAATTTTTTTTTTTTTCTTCTCTTATATTTCCATTCTTACTCAACAGAACTGTTTTGATAATTTTTATTTTATGCTTTTCCCTCGCGTCATATATCTTACTCAAATGCAAAATAATGATGAAATGGAAAAAAAAGGAAATAAGTACAAATATATATTCACGTATATGTATAAGTATATGTGTTAATGTAGCTGTAAACGTTGCTGTAAATGTTGCTGTAAATGTTTGTTCATATATGTCCTCACATGTGTAAGTATATGCATATGTATATATGTATAAGTACATGTGAAAGCTTTGCAATATTGTGCAAATTCGATAATGTACACTATATTAAGATTAATATGGTCGTAATTGCGGCCGATATTTGTAAATATATATATATATATATATATATTTATGTATAAATATAATTATGTATGTATATAATTATGTATATGAATAATAGTGTATATGTAAAAATATGTATGTACGTATGTGTACAATTACTTGTATGCAATATTATATATATATGTGTATATGTATGTATATGTATATGTTTACGTATATGTGTACGTATATGTGTACGTATATGTGTACGTATATGTGTACGTATATGTGTACGTATATGTTTATGTGCATATAATATGCGTATACGTAGTGGCCTAACAATGAAGTAGTAATCTAACACAAAAATGGGGTTATATTAATGGAAATGAGAAATAATTTTCTATTGTCACTAAAAAGATAAAGTACATTTATTTTTGTAGTCCATACAGCATAAATGAAAAGATGTGTTATTACATAATATTCTAAAATTGTAGGCACACATAAAATAAGCAAATAAATATGTAAATAAATATGTAAAAAAATATGTAAATAAATAAGTAAATAAATAAGTAAATAAATAAGTAAATAAATAAGTAAATAAATAAGTAAATAAATAAGTAAATAAATATATATATATGTATGCAAATAAATAAATAAAAAAATAAACGTATTTATGCATATACATGTACGTGTGAAAATATGTATATATATTTATATACGTATGTATGTAAATACATATATGTATATATATATTATATATATATGTAATATGCATTGCATCGTTTTTAAAAAAGAAAAAAAGAATACTATACATAAACAAAAAAAAAAAAAAAAAAAAAATACTTATAAATGAATAAATCATCTCAATAGAATAAGTTTATGCATTGTATTGTACGCATTTTTTTTTTTATACTTGTAATGAAAGATGAAAGATAAATTGTTACTTTTCTTTCTTTTATATTTTTGCTTTTCATTAAGCTATGAAATATTCTTTTCTGTAATATTATACAAATTGCAGTGAAGCTTTATAATTCCGTTCAATTCATAAAGGCGTGTACAAGTTCTTCCAAAAAAGGCTCATATTATAAGGATCATATATAAGTGCCTACATATGTACAAACATATGTACATACATGTATATGTGTATACATACATTTATAAAAACTTATATACGCACGTATATATATACATATTTACAAACATATATGCTTATACACATACACACACATGTGTACATATATATATATATATATAACGAAATAGACTTATTTTTATTTCTCATGAGATAACATGCATTACACGAAAAACACAAATAATACTTAAATACACAAAGCCCTTATGTATTTTATCACAAAAAAAAAAAATAAAAAAATTAAAAATGTTACGAAATTTTACGAAATGTTATATATGCAAAGGTAAAAATAAATAGGCTCAAATATTGTTACTAAAACTATTCAGAACATACTTATATATATAAGATTATGTTGTGATAATAATAATATATTACATGTACAAGCAAGTATGTGTATATGTCCTTATCTATGTAAAATGTATTTTAGTTTTCATAGGTGTATACAATATACTGACGCAAATTATTTATTTTACGAGGGTTAACAAGACGTTATAACTTCTTTTGTTAATGAAAATTTTTATCTTTCTACATAGAAGAAATATGCATAGGTGTATGCACGTATGGAGTATATATACAAATAAACGTATATACGTATATACGTATGTACGCGTATACACACATATATATATATATTATAGTCGTGCATTCAAAATGTGTAATATGAAGTAAAACTGTTTTTACAAATAATTCTATATTATACATATTGCTAATATAATAAAAAAAAAAATATTAAATGTGTGTGTAAATATGCCACACACAAAATGAAAAGGAAATGAGTTGTAATAAATGAATAAGGAATCTACGTACAAGGGGAGAGGGGGGGGGAAAAAAAAAGAAAAAACAAGATACAGATTACTGAAAATACAAAGTTCTTTCAATGACGAATCATTATAAAAGTGTAATAATTATCATCATAATATAAATAAGCAACAACATAGTAAGCATATATCTTCCTAATTTTTTATATTATACATGGAAATATTAAGGGACGGAAATTCAATTATGATAAAAAAAATGTGTCCATTATCAAAATGGAAGCAATTCTTATACGCGCAAATGTGTATATATATATGTACATACATAATTTGACATAACTGTTTATTCAATCCACTTATTACTATCCATTTTTCATCTGTGTATTCGTCCTTTACACTCAAGCGAAGGTCAAACTTTATGCATATCGTATTTGTCATAAAAGGAATGTACTGTAAATATGTAGTTCAAAAATATTTATATTTTTACATCACTCTGTTAAACAAATTTTACATTTAAGTTTTAAGAATATATTTTTCGTGATAAAACAGATGGAGGAAACACAAAACGGAAAAGAATGCATATAAATATTAGGAAAAATAGAAAAAGTACAGAAAAGAAAAAAGAAAAAAAAAAAAAAAAGAGCTCGGGAAAGAAAGGAAATGATAATTTAACATTTCAGACATACTAGTGTTTAAATAAAAATGTAGATTTTATCATCCTTGAAATTAAAAAAAAAAGAATAAAAATAAAAAAACAAAAAACAGAAAGATATATAAATAAGAAATATAACAAAATATCTGAAAACCAATTTTTCTTTGATTAAAAAATGAGCTAATAATAAAAAAAAAAATATATATATATAATATATATATATATATTTATATAAGGACACGTATACGCACACGAGTATGTGAGCATATATATATATATACATATGCATATATTTGCTAGTAGATTATTTTATTCCGCTGCTATTATTTTATTATATTGCTATTTTTTTTTTTTCATGTTACAAATAAGATAATATATTTTTACATTCTGTATTTACACTTCATTTTCTTCTGAGAAAAAAATTTGCATTAATAATATGTTCGATTATTTTTATTCTCTTTTTTTATTTAAGTGCTATATAAGTGTTCCTCATTATGAATGTTGAATAACGTCATTTAAGCACCCTTGAAAAATAAAAAAAAAAAAATAATACAAAACCAAGGAAAATAAATCAAATCAAAGCAAAACAAAACTAAATTCCAGTTTTACTTCAATTCCTATTCGTAATATATATGATGTAATTCCATATCCCACTCTAAAAGAAATATATTATTGGTATGTACGTCTTTCTTCTTAAGCATAGACTCTAATATATGTCTTGTTACTGCTATTTTGAAACTTTATGAATGAAAAGACATGGAAATTTGCATTTAAAATTTGTAAAATGGGAAAAGCGGAAAAAGGAAAATAAAAGAAATATTATAAAAAAATAAAAAATAAAGTGAAAAAAAAAAAAAAAAAAAAAAAAAAAAAAAAAAAAAAAAAAAAAAAAAAAAAAAAAAAAAAAAAAAAAAAAAAAAAAAAAAAAAAAAAAAAAAAAAAAAAAAAAAAAAAAAAAAAAAAAAAATAAAATGATAAAGTTAAAATATTAAAATTAAAACATATAATTACAAGATTATGTACTAATATGCATATACATCAAAAACTAGTGAAAAAAAAAAACAAAAAAAAACAAAAAAAAACAATAAAATTTACAGCTGCTTAACGAAAGGGATTTAGATATTCTTTTAAAAAGCTCTTAAAATTATTTTTGATTTTCTTCAACAAAACATAATAAAAATGCAGATTCGTTATACACTTATGACTAATTAAATACATCTAACATGCATAGAACTTTCATATAATATGAAAATATAAGGATGAAATATATAATTTTAATAGTACAAAAAATGCACAGTAAAATAATATAATCCTTTTTTCACATTACTCCAAATTTGTGTAAAACTGTGTTTTTACAATATGAAAAAAGGATACGTACACTAAATAGGAATTCATTTTTTTTTTTTTTTTTCTATTTATTTTTAGGAAAACTATTTTTCTAAATATAATTGTCAATAATATTGCTGTAACTCTTTCGCATTGAATTTTTTATTTTTTATTTTAAAAAAAAAAATTAATACAGGTTGATAATTCCCGAAATGGAATATACTTAAACGTTAAATGAAAAGTTAAAAATTTATACCGTCAAAATATGAAAAAATATCAAATAAAAATTGAATAAGCGAAATGTAGTATAATATAGCAAATCGTAGCCATAATATAGCAGAATGTAGCAAAATACCTCATGACCCTTAATGTTATGAATGGCACTTTATTTATTTTTTTTTTTATTTGTTTCATCCATTGAAGCAAAAAAAGATAAAGTACAGATAAAATAGGAAATTTATGAAACCTGTACAATAATATAACGCCAATTGTTGGTTTGTTCATTTAATAAAAAGAATAAAGGAAAAGGAAAACGAAAAAGGAAAACACAAATGAAAAACACAAATGAAAAACACAAATGAAAAACACAAATGAAAAACAGATGAAAAACAAATAAAAAGCAGGTGAAAAAGAAATGAAAAAGAAAAAATATGTTCCTTATTTTCAATAATTTTAATTACCTTAAATTATATTTAAAATTAATTAAAAAAGAATAACAATTCGTTTAAAATTGATGAAAAGTCGACAAATTGTTTTAATAATACAATGCCTCTTCCTTTTGCGGCAATAAATTTATCTCATATAAGACCGTTCTTTTTCATATTCCCCCCCACTGCGTATTTGTATACATATATATTTTATATATGTACCGATTTATCTATGTTTGCATTTATATATATATATATATATATATATATGCATACCCCTGTATATGCGCAAACACGCACCCTTATACCCGTGTGTATCTCCTTATACATGACGCACATACCGTCATTTAATGCATTTGTTTGACAAAAAACTCTCTAAAATAATGTGTAATAAAAATACATGAACAGCGAATAATAAATACATATTTTTTTTTAATTTGTATTTTCTTCATTTTATAAAATAAATGCAAAAATATATGTAATTCACACACAAATGGATGATAAGGAATGCAAATTAAGCATAGAAGAAACAAACAAATTAAGAGAAAAGTTAGGCTTGAAAATGTTACAGATTGAAGGAAAGGGAAAAAAAAAATGTAGTACTGGTGATGAAAAAAATGGGGATAATAAAAAGAAATTACATAACACAAATAAAAATAGGAAAAATAGTGAACAGGGAGAAAATAAAGGGAGAAAAAAAAATTATGTAAAAGACAAAGAGCAGATAGCAGGAAAGGAGGAAAAAGGAGAAGAAGAAAAAGGAGAAGCCGAAAAACAAAAGCAAACGCATATTCAGGAGGAAACGAACACAGCAAAAACGATAAGTGCAGAATTTAAGGACGATATAAATGATGTAGAAAAATGGGTAAATAAAACGAGAAATACCATGAATAAGAGACTTGCACAGGAGGGCATAAAATATAGTGATGATGAGGATGAAGATGAAGAGGAAAATGAGGAAGAAAATGAAAATAAAAGTAAAAATAAAAAAAAAAAAAAAGTACAAAAAAAAGAAATAAAAAAGCGGAACAAAACGAATGATTTTGTAAGTAATGTAAAGGTAGAACACAAAAACGAAGACATAACGGGTGATAATATGATTTTGACTTTAAAAGATACGAATGTTTTAAATAACGAAGAAGAAGACTGCTTAATAAATGAAGAATTGAAAAAACAAAATGTGCAAAATATACTTTCAAAAAACGATGATAGTTTTTGGAATAAAAATTTCTATAACCCGTTGTCTTATTATGATGATACTAGTAAGAAGGTAGAGGACAATTCTTCCATCCGTATGATCCCAAAGTATGAAGATGAAAAATATTCTTTCAATGTTAATATAAAATATGATCAAAATGATCAAAGTAGCCGAAATGATGGGAAAAGCAAAATACCAGCTAATGATAAAGGAATGACAAAAGAAGAGAAAGAATTGAAAAAGGGAAGCTCTAATAAGAAAAAAGAACAAGTGAAAGAGGAGCAAAAAACAGTAGATACCGATATATTCAAATTAAAGAAAAGAAAAATTAAAAATATAAGTAGAAGAAAAAAGGAAGAAGATGCTTGGGATTTTCTCTATGATGACGAACCAAGGGAAGAAGACCAACATAGAAAGTTTGGAAAAGAAAACGAAGAGGAGAATATAGGACAGAGCAGAGAACCGTATGGAGGGGAGTATGTTGAACAGACCGAAAGGACAGATATCGACCGCGATAGTATCGTAGATGATGTTATTAAAAAAATAAAGGAGGAACAAATGCACATAAAATTCAACTATTTCGATAATATAATGAGTGAAAACGAAGAAGAAAATGAATTATATGAACTTTTGGAAAAGGGGAATAATTTTAAAAAAAGAAAAAAGGAAAACAATTATCAGAATGAACTCTTAAAATATATAGTTATAAATGATGAAGGGAACAAAATAAATGATGATAAAAATAATAATGATATTATAAAATTAACAAATGCATCAGAATTTTGTAAAAATATATCATTACCATTAGATATAAATGAAAGTGAAAAAAATTCAAAATTTAAAAAAAATGAAAAGAGTGTGGGACATATGGACGAAGACCAGGATAGTAGCGTATATCATCATTCTAAAAAAAATAATGAAAATAAATTAATAAATACATATAACGAAGTTAATGACTGGATCAAAAATGGAGAAAAAAAAGATTCAAAAAAAAAAAAAAAAATTGATAACGATCTCAGTGACGACATGGATGATGAAAATGATGATCTTTCACAAGATGGAGTGTCTGAAATTTTTAATGAAATAAAACTAGATGAAGGGTTATATGGTGCTTTAGAATATTTAAAAACAAAGGGGGAATTAAATATAGAAGATAAGATATATAGAAATCCTGAAAACAAACCTTTACATATGTCAACTGATAAAAATGATATAAAATTAGATTATAAAAATGACGCAGGAAAAGTGATGACTCCGAAAGAAACCTTTCGATATATATCATGGATTTTTCATGGAAAAAAACAAGGTAAAAATAAATTAGAAAAAAAAATAAAAAGAATGGAAATGGAACGAAGATTTAAAGAAAACCCAATAGATTCCTTACCAACCTTAAATGTTTTGAAAAAATATCAACAAGTACAAAAAAAATCTTTTTTCACCTTGTCAAGCAATAATTAAGTGAAAACCCTTTGCTGTCCCTTGCGGATCAACAAAATGGCTACCGCTGACTATTCTTGGAGATATACGCGTATATAACATAATATACGTACGTGCATATACGTATATATATATATATATATATATATATATATATATATATATGTGTACATATATGTATGTGTATGTATGTGCGTGCGTTTATATGTTTGACCGTTTGCCTTTTTTTCCCATGTGGTATATCTTTCTCTCGCCTTTGTTTATTTAACACTTTTTGTGATTTTTTCAAACCCTTCTTTATGGCACATCGATCTTATTTGTACATTTTTGCATTTTTGCTTTTTTGTATTTCAATAATTATTTTCATTAAAAAAGCAAATTATTTTTTAATCATTTTTGTTTATCAATGAATTTCAGTAATTTTATTTTATTTTATTATTATTTTTTTTTTTTCCAGCCATATTTGGGCCATTTATGTACCTTGTTCATATTTTTTTTTTTTTTTTTTTTTATAAAATATATTATATTTTCCCTTTTTAACTGTTTTTACGCATCCCTTATTTGTTCCTTTTTACCCTCCTTTTTTTTAGTATAAAAAAGAAAAAAGTTTTACATATTTCAATAGTTGTACTTCGGTACTACATTTCCAATTCTTGCACTTGTATTTAAATGTCTACTGTTGTTACTGTTGTATTTATTTTATGAATAAACTATTAAAAAAGTATTCTTAAAAATTCACAAAATTAAAAAAATTTTTCATTTTAACATAAATTTTAATTTTCATTTTAATTTGCATTTTTATTATTTTTCTTTTATCTTTCATTTTTATCGTTATAATGGAAACGCACACATCCTATCCATTTTGCACACGTCAAATGGGGGGAGGTGTAGCTCGTTGTTCTTTTTTTTTTTTTCTCCTTCTTTACCATCGTCTAGGCCTTTTTCCTTTTTTCTTCTATGTATTTATGAAGTTTTTCATTAAATTTTTTGCAAATACTAATTTGCTCAAACAAATGAATTAATAAAGGTTTCCCCATAATTAATACGCTGTTATACTCTTCCTGCAAGAATAAAGATATTGTGTAAAGGGAAAATATGTGTATAACGTGGTCTGATAAGCGTACATAAAATGATCACTCATGGTAAATGTTCATTCGTCCATTTTATAAAGCTGTCACGTGTACGTGTAAATCCACACGGGTAGATACAAATAAAACTGCCATAGTACGTGTATATACTTCCAATAGCACACAAATAAACGTGCACACACATGTACATTCGTGTGCATGCGCAGGATCACTACTTCACGCAGTACCTGCTTGGCCTGTATTTCGTCCTTAATTCTGGACAAGTTTTCCAGGATTTTATTTCTCTTGTTTTGCTCAGGAATGTATGAGGTGTAAAAAAGGTTAAGTAAATAATTTATTTTCATATGATAGTCTTTTACAATATCAAGAATGTGCTGGTCGTATTCTATTGTTCCAATTAGCAACGACTGATTGTTCTGACACTTCTTTGTATTTAAAACGAATAAATGTCTACCTGTGGAAGTATAAAAATTGAGTTGAAAAAAAAAGATATACATTTTACATTTTATTACTTTTAAATGTTATATCTTTTTTTAAAATTTTATTTCTTTTTTTTATATTTTATATCTTTTTTTAAAATTTTATTTCTTTTCTTTAAATTTTATATATTTTTTCTAAATTGTATTACTTTTCTTTAAATTTTATATATTTTTTCTAAATTTTACTTCTTTTTTTTATATTTTACATCTTTTTTTAAATTGTATTACTTTTCTTTAAATTTTATAAATTTTTACTAAATTTTACTTCTTTTTTTTTTTTTTTTTTTTTTAATTTCTTCTTTCTTTTTACGCCAGTTGTGGCGTATATGCAATACCTATGTTGTAGAGGTCGGAATAATTTTTTTTGCTCGATGGTCTGTTATTTTTCAAGTCTTGCATAAAGGCTGGAAAATGTTTGTTCAGATAATTTTTATTTTCTGACAATTCGTTATTCGTATATTCCTTATGAGATAAACTTTTTTTTTTATTTTCCAAATTGAAATGTAACTCTTTTTTTTCTTGTACAGGATTTAAATCCGTGTCCTCAACTTTATTTTTTAAATCATCATAAAATTTGTCTAAAGTAAATTTTTTATCCTTAATCATACTTATACAATAATTATTAAATTTGTTTATTAATAAGTTAAGCGAGTTGTTATTTTTAATTAATTTTTCATTGGTAAATACACCAAACCCTTCAACATTTTCCTCATTAAAATAATAATTATTTTTAAAAAGTATATTTTTTCTATTATACGATTTGGTTGATAGGTATTCTTTTAAAATACATTTTTCTAAAGTCCCTTTAATGTCTTGGTTTAAATTTTCTACATTATATGATAAATTTTCAAAAGAATTTTCTTCTTTTATATTTAAAAAATTTTTATTTCCCATAATTTCTTTTTCATTTTTATCATAAAAAAATAAATGACTATATTTATTGTTAAATAGAAAAAACCAAAATTTACTTTCATTTAGGATGTTATTTTCAGTATAATAATCATACAGCTTTTTCAATTCTGTATTTTCTGATAATATTAATTTACTTAATTCTTTATTTATTTCAACACTTTTAGAATTCTTCTGTTCTTCTGTTATATATATTGGTTCTTTTAAAATATTTGTATCTGCACTTAAACCAACGTTCCTATGTTCATATATATCATTTTTATGTAATTTATAAAATTCTTCTTTGTCTAGTATATTGTTTTCTATACACATATCATATAAACTTTTTAAGCGCGTATCTGATTCAAGCACTTTATTTAATGCATTAAAACAATCATTTTTATTTAAATTTTTATCATTCTCATTATCATTATTCTCATCACTGCTACTGTGAAGGTAAGGTATTACTTTATTTTTTTCTATTTCTTCATATTTTTCTTCCACATTTTTTGGTTTTTCTCCCTTGGACTTGCTGCCATGGTGAGGGGGTATGTCTATTCGACCTTCAGTATTTTTTCCCCTTGCACTTCTGACATTATCGTTACTGTCAACATTGTTATCGCTACCGCTAATCCTTTTCTCATTATTGCCTGTGTTAATTTCTCTACCTCCTATGTTATTTGCAGCATCGCCAACGTTGTTTGCTCCACCGCCAACCTTGTGGAGTTCCTTTTTTCTATCACTGCTTATATTCTTATATTCCTCACTGCCATCAATTACTTCTTCGTCCTCAAATACTTTGTATTTACCACTTAAAAGATTTAAGTTAAAATCTATGTACAGATGACTCTTTAAATTCCCTTTATTTAAATAATTAATTAGATCTGATACACTGTTATAATCCTTGTCATTAAAAAATTCAAAAATGTATAATTCTGTATTGTTGTAATCATGAAAACAAAAATTATTTTTAATAGTTCTTATAGCAAAAGAGAAACGTATTTTTTTTGTTTTTTTAGACTTTTCTGTTTTTCTCCAACTTAGGATACAAACCTTTAGATCTATATCATCAATAAGAAAAAGCGAGTTACTGTCAACCTTTACCTTTTTCGTTTTTTCAGATATAAAAATAAAATATTTGTTTGTTATATATAACTCCCCTTTTTCATTGTTATACAGCACTTCGAACATGTCTACAATCTTTTCTTCCTCCATTGTAGCTATATATATGCTCTCCTCGTTCTGCGTTATGTGTGCTCCTTGCTCTTGTTCTGGGTGATGTATGTTTCTTGTTCTCTTCGCTTTTTTTAATTTATTTTTCTTTCCTTAAAGTTCAAGGACTTGTCATGCGTATTTTATTTATATCATAATTGAGCTTCCTTTATTCAAATAACTTTCTGTCCTTTTTCATTTCACCACTTTGCTATTTACGCTTAAATAAGTGTATCCGTTCATACAAATACATATACATATATATACATAAATATATCCATAGACGCATATCTACTCACACATGAGCATATATACACGCGTTAACATAAAAAGTTTAATTCTAATTTTTTATTTTCGAAGTAGTATATGTATACGAAATTTCACTTCAGAGATGCTCAACTATATAACACTGCTTTTTTTTTTCGGACATTCGAGAGTATGTTTTCTTCACTCTTTCTAAAGGAAAAATAATTATGCGTACTCATTATATACGCGCATGCGTATATGCATATATATATATATATATATATATAAATATATATATATAAATTATATATATTTTTTATTTATTTATTTATGTAAATATATTTATATGTATACCTCCAATTAACACAGTTTTACACCTCTGCGAAAATATGTACCATCGAGGTGAAGCAGTTAATTGAAATGCGAAAAAAAAATTTTGAGAAAATGCCTACATAACATGTATACATATGCTTATAAATATGTTCATGCATAAAAACATATAACAGCACTATGCACTATTTGATATATGAACATAAGTCTCCTGAGAATTTAAAAAGAAGGCTTTATTTTATAAAGGCTTAAAATTAAGGGTTGTGTTCATCATAAATTTTTTATTTTATTTTTCCTTTGTAATTATTTATTAAAAGAATTAAATTAACTTCGGCTTTTAAATGAAATGAACAAAAAAAATGCAGCAAAAATTATGAATTCATTTAGCAAAAATTATGAATAAATATAGTAAAAATTATGAATAAATATAGTAAAAATTATGAATAAATATATAGTAAAAATTATGAATAAATATAGTAAAAATTATAAAACAATGTAACATAAATTAAAAAAAAAAAAAGAACAAAATTTATGCAATGATGTATCAAAAGATTAAAAAAAGAGCCCCTGTGGAATGTATCCCTCATTCGATTTCAAATGTATGAACAAAATACCGTTTTATCAAAAAAAATCCATTTGCCCACAAATAGTACAGTAATTAATATATATATGGGCTTCCGCTATATATATATATATATATATATGTAAGAACGTACTATGCCTTTTATACAAATAAAGTATGTAGAAATGTATAAGCTAGGAACAACCATGATATATGGACTTGCAAAGTGCCGATTGGTAGTTTTACTCTTCATTATCATTGCAATCAAATTTTCTTCTAATATTAAAATTGGATGGATTGTTTTTATACTCAATATTTTCCACTTTTTTATGTGTTACTAAAAGGTGTTTACTTTTATTTACAGCTTTTTCGTGAAAAGATCGCCATTGCTGTGTTTTATTAGCAAACTCTTGATTTATTAGTTCATTTTTTTGCTTTTTTTTTAAGGCAATTCTTTTCTTTTTTTTTTTTATTTTAACTTTTAATGTATCATTTTCTTTTATTATTAAATTTTCGGGTATTTTATATCCAGCTGGGGTCACAATTTCTTTAATTTTTTTTTTTTTTTTAATTCTTACCTGATCATTCTTTACATATTCGCTATTGTTGTAGCCAATGTACGTAATCAAATATGAATCTCCTGTGTTTTTCGAAATTATGCAATCATACCATTGCCTAACAGGGGGGGAGGGAAAAAAAAAAAAAAATACAGATACATACACATATGTAGGGAAAAAAAAAGGCATAATGAATATATATATATATGTATATGTATATGCCACAAATTTGCACATATGATGCTATCATATGCACAATCAATTTTTCATTTTACCCGTCTTTTTTATATAAGGCCTGGAATTGGTTGTTTTCTGACAAGGCGGATTCATGCAGAATTTCGTTTAGTTGAACATAATTTTTTGGTATCATAATTTTTTCATTATTTTCATAAATGCTGATTAATAATTGCTCAGTATTATCTTCTATAGCTACATTTTCTATTAGTCCATACATTTTCTTATTCTCGTATATCAAGCTACAAGTTCTACCAATAATTGCAGTAGATTCGTTACTAATATCTTCATGAATACTTCTATGATGTTGTTCTTTGCTCTGATCCAGTTCGTTCTTATCCTCATCATCTACTTTGTCTAGAGGATTATAAAATGTAGAATGTTGAAGCAAAAAACAGGGGAAAAAATAAGAGAAAATATGGGGAGAAAAAATGGATGACAGAATGACGCAAAAGAAGGTGAAGTCATATTAATAGAGTTGCCCTTCTTTCAAGTTACACATGTTGAGAAGTTAATAATAACATGAATGCATTTATATTTTTCTATTCCTTTATTTTCAATAATGTATACATATATCGTATGTATGTATGTATGTATGTATGTAAGTATGTATGTATGTATGTAAGTATGTATGTATGTATGTATGTATGTATGTATGTAAGTATGTATGTATGTATGTATGTATGTAAGTATGTATGTATGTATGTATGTATGTATGCACACGTTCGCTTCTACATATTATTTTCTTACTTTGTTTTTTATAGTTAATCAAATCACGAGTCAAGTTTATAACTTCTATCATGTCACATTCTAATTTTTTCAAATTTTTTATTTGGTCATTTTCCTCATTTCCTGCTTGCTCGTATTTTCCTATTTCACCACGCACCAACGCGAGCTGCTTATCGTACTCATTTATTTTTTCCTAAAATGAGAAAAAAGGATATGCATAAATGTAGTAAGGTTTCGAAGCGGTAAAGCGGTAAGACAGCAAAACGGCAAAATGGTAAACCATCAAAGTTGTACAGTGTTGACATATTGCATATTATGGAAGCTTTTTTCCCTCCAAAAAAAAAAAAAAAAATATAACTATAACAACTCACAGAACACTGCTTGCGGTATTGGAACAACAAAATGTTGCTACCATTCAGATGACATATAAACATAATTTTTGGAGTTAAATGAACGTGAATAAATGTAAGTAAACGAATATAATACCTCTAACCCTTCCAACGTTTCATTAAATTCATCCATTGTTTAGTCTTATTGGCTACACAAGTTAATAAATAAGAAGATTTCAAAGTTACAATGTAACTGTAGTAAGTCTTACGGCAAATGTCAAATAAAGGTATTTACATAATTGTACTCATGAACATGTATATATTTACTTCTTTCTTTTTTTAAAACAAAGCATCAATAGTGCAAAGTGAAACAATCGTTATTCGTCAATGCTAGTCCTTTATTGTACGTATATATTGCTTTGTATTTATTGCTTTTTACTTTATGCTTTTTATTTATTAGTTTTTATTTTTTTCTTCTCAATGGTTACTATACATGTATTTAATTTTTTCTTTTATTCCTTTAAAAATAAAAATTTTGTTAATAACACTCATTTATAGCTTGCGTTTAGTCTTTCCTTAACCTCTTTATTTTTTTTTAAATGCGAAGAATCAAAAAAAAAAAAAAAAAAAAAGTAAACCAAAGAAAACAGGCAAAACAATCAAAACAAATAAAACGAATAAAACAAATAAAATGAATAAAATAAATAAAACAAATAAAACAAATAAAACGAATAAAACGAATAAAACGAATAAAACAAATAAAACGAATAAAACAAATAAAACGAATAAAACAAGTAAAACGAATATAACAAATAAAACAAAATAGCAAATTAATTGTTTTGTTAATAGTCATACGTTTGAAAATTACGTGAAAATACAATATTTTACGCAAAAATACTTTTTGAAAAAAAAAAATAATGAAATTGCTATAAATTAAATAAACAGCTATTTGAATTTACGTATTATTTTGCTAATTTATTTTGATGTTATTTACTGTAAGAGCTTTTTTATTTTTCGTTTTTCATTCTTCACTTTTAATTTTACATTTTTCTTTTTTTATTTTCATTTCATTTTTTCTCTTCATTTGGTTCTTTTCCCTTTTTGTACGATTTTTCGACCTAATAACGAAAAAATGTTTTCTCGTTTCCCGTAAATTTCATATTGTTAAGAGAAAATGAAACCCCATAGGAAGTTAAAATGAAAAAAAGTTTTTTAGAGGTCTCATTGAAGTTGTAACTCTAAAGTTTGCACATAAGTGGATACGTATATAGATGTGTATGTATATATATATATGTATACTTTTGTGCGTATACACCTCTGTATACATAGGTATACGTGTTTTTGCACATATTCAGTATTAAAAATATGAGGGGGAAAAGGTTATAGGAAACAATAGGTACAGGCTGAACTTTTAACGACTATTTGTCACGTCTGAAATGTATTACTCCTGAATGGGTTGCTATTATATATATATATATATGCATAGAAATTCGCATATATATATATATATATATATATATATATATATATATATGTATTATATACGTTTATACGCCCATACACAGAAGGCTAAGGGATATAGTTCAACGCACAAATTTGTTCAATTCACCTTATTGTGTACAATTTTTTCCTCTTAACCCATTTGTTAGTTCCATAATAGTCAAAATGAATATAGTCCTATTATTCGACTTTTTAAAATATGTTCAATAAGTATATAAAAATAGGAAAGATGTAACAAATAATTAATCCTCCCCTTACTAACGAATCATATTTTTTTCTATCCTTCCTTATAAGGAAAATAGGAAAAAAAAAAAATATAGCGTGAATGAAATAATAAATTAATAGCAACTGCTCACCTCATCTGAATTTTGGTGTCTACTATTTTAAGGGATTACCATTTTTTTTTTTTTTTGAACTCATCTTGTGATGGAATTAAAGGAGAATAGGGGAAGGAAACGGGAATGATTTTTGTGTAAGAGTTAGTAGAAATTAATGTGTTGTTTTCTCATTTTTTATTTTTTTTCTCATTTTTTATTTTTTTTTTCATTTTTTATTTTTTTTCCCATTTTTCATTTTTTTTCCCATTTTTTATTTTTTTTCCCATTTTTCATTTTTTTTCCCATTTTTTATTTTTTTTCCCATTTTTCATTTTTTTTCCCATTTTTCATTTTTTTTCCTATTTGTTTACTTTTTTTCCTATTTGTTTACTACTTTACTTTTCTTACTTCGTTATCCTTCTTGTTACCAGAGCAGTCTAAAGCTTAGGCGAACGTTACTCCTAAAATGTGCGTAATTACTACTATCACTGTTGTCATAATATACATATACACTTTGCATTTTATCTAGGGTAAGAAACATTGAGTGCATAAAATTTATAAGTAAAAATTAATGATGTTGAAATGATTGTTTACTCGCAAAATAATAATTCATTTTGTTTAAGAAAAAAAAAAAAAAAATTATGTTTAAACTTTTTCTACCAGACATTTGAAAATCACTGAGCATTTAAATTTTTGCGCAAAATGAATATAGTTTTTTGTATATTTTTATTGTCGTTGTTATAGTTATAGTTATTGTTGTTAAGATAAAATACCGTTTCCTTTTATTTGTACAAATCTTCTATTTCCAAATATGAATTTATAAAAAAAAAAAAAAAAAAAGGAAAAGGAAAATCTAAAAGGAAAACTAGTGGCCTCCTCTCAGGTACAACAGAAACGTTTTACTATGAATATTTAAAAAATAGGAAATTCAAAAAATGAAAAAAATTAAAATTTGAACTTTAATGTATACATTATGTGTAAATGTAATTTAAAAGGATAGAAAAAATAAAAACTTAAGTAACTCTTAAACTTCCATGGCAATGTTGGAAAAGTAAAAAAATGAGTTTTTCTCCTTAATTCGTATATTTTGTTTTATCCGCATTATTTTTTTGTTCTATCTGCATTACTTTTTCGTTCTATATTCACTATATTTTTTCCTATTTTTTTTATATTTATTTATTTTTTTTTTTTTATATTTATCGAAGTTCACTTGCACTTCCATATATCTCCGTTCCGTGTGAACGATATATAACATGTTTGCCAGGTCGTTAAAAGGGAAACACACCATCCCAATTTATTTGAAGTTACAAAGTATATGAACACCTTAATAGATAAAATAAGAGAAAAAAAATAAATAAAAAAAAAAATAATAATAATAATAATAATAAAAGAAATAAACGGCTAAATAGATAAGCAGTAACCAAATGCACTATTTTCCGCGATACGGAAAAATAAAATAATTCTTAATTGGTCGGGTAAACAGATAAACGAATAAACTGTAATAATTGAATAGGAATAAGTAGGTGCGAATAAACATACGGTAATATATAAATGACGACTGACTGAGCACCGCCTGATAGGCATAATAACACTCTATCATGAAAAAGAAAGTGCAATCTGCTTTGAGAAGAATAATTTCCCCTTCTATGTTATGAATAATCAAGGCAGGGAAAGACCATTCTTAAAAAAGAAAGCAATAGATATGTACATATATGGATATATAGATCTATGAATTTACGGACTGATACTCAGTTAGGTACACGCACATATAGAGTTATACATATCCCCCCCCACACACATATATATATATATGTATATATATATATATATGTATACATACATAGAAAGGTGGATAGAAAATCGAGAGGGGCATGAGTGCTGCTAGGTTCGTGGGCATATACCATAGTCAGTTCTCTAGAGAAACCAAAAAAATGGCCTTCAAGTGGCTTCTAATCTCCGTAATAGTATTCGGAAAAAAGGTACTCACATTAAATATAGTAAATAGTATATTCTACCAGAAGGACGAGATAAACAACTTAACATTTTCACTAGATCATAGAGCAAGAGAAAAAGCAGAAAGAGCAAAGCTACATTTTAAAAATGGGGAAATATCATATGTTTATAGTGATAATGGTATTTCTTCAATATTTACATTAACAGCTGAAAAGGATATAAAAGAATTTTTTTCTCTTAATGAAGACATAAAATCATGCGATTATTTTATAACAAAAGGGGGTTTATTAAATAGAGAAAAAAAGCATAAATGTTTTAGAGAAACGTTTTGTGGAATAGTACCAAATTTTAAATATATAAAAAAGAAAAAAAAAGAAAATGATATTTTACTATATTGTGCTTATTTTAACGAAACACATATAATTATTTATCATGTTGGGAAACCAAAAATTTTAGAACCTAACATAACATATGAAAATATTTTTTTTGAAAAAGATAAAAAGGGTATCATTAATTGTTATGCTATGGATATTGATATACGATATGTACATGTATATGCAACAAATGAATGTGTACATAATTATTTTTTAGAATATATTAAAGAAGCATGTCAAGGGAAAAAATATTGTGAACTTGATTTTACGACAATTAAAAATGGGGAAAATTGTCCTATGAGTAAAAATATTTTTATCACAGTGCAATATACATGTGTAGCAACATGTAATCCTAAATTGAACGAAATTTGTGATATACATAATTCAAACGGATTGATGCAAACGTGCAAATATGGATATAATATGGCAATAGAACTATCTGATGAATGCGAGAGAAATTATACATGTGGTAATAGTGATATTTGTTCTGTTAATGCATACTGTAACGAATCTAGTAAAACATGTAAATGCAAAACTTCCTTATTACCATTCATTTCAAATAATTGTGTGTATAATAACATATGCAAAGTTTTGACATGTCCTGAGAATTCAACATGTGAAAAAGTAGACAATGAAGAAAAAGGAGAATGTAAATGTCAAAAAGATAAATATTTTTATAAAAATAGATGCTATAATAAATATGATTTAGAATTAGCTATAAAGATGGAATTACCTATACGAAGGAGAACATATTATGAACATACATTATATGATGGGTTATCATTACGACCTGAACATATTTATATGCAGTGTGAAAATGGCTACTATATTGAAGTTGTCAATGCATATGCTTCATGTTATCATGTTTCATTTGAAAAAAATTATATGAAATATATAACTGATTATTTAAAACGCGCATGCAATGGAAAAACCAGGTGCGCTTATGGAAATAGTATAGACGCTGTAGAACATATTGACATTGACAATATGTGTAATGAGCATAAAGTCATTTTTCACTATGAGTATTTGTGTGCACAAGATGATAAAATAGGGAAACCGCTCCTCATGTTGGAGGGTTCTACTCTTCCCTTAACATCTCCTCCACAGATGGGAATTATTGCTCCAGGTGGAAATGATATGCACAATTTGTTTGTTCAAATGCAGGGTGGGTCAAAGGTTCACACAGAAGGGGGAATGAAATGGGCAGCAAAAAGGACAATGGAAAGGACAGTCTCAAGCCCAGTGGCACTATCTGTGGAAGAGATTAATCCTGCACAAAGCTATAACAGGTTTAAAAGAAAAAGCGAAATATTCAGAAGCAGGTTTTCAAGTAAAATACGGTGCGATGGTGGAACGATAACAGTAACAACTGCTCTTTTAAAAACAGGAGATGGTTGTGAGGATTTAAATATGACTTCATCTGTTAAGTCTTACTGTGATGGGTTAAGTGATTGTGATATAGGATTAACACATCATTTCGATACTTATTGCATAAACGATCAATATCTTTTCGTATCGTACGAATGCTTAGACTTATGTACATATTGTCCACCTAACTCTTCATGTTATGGTAACAAATATAATTATAAATGTTTATGTGATAGCCCATATATAAGTATTCGAAATAACACCGCTTGCCAAGCACCTACAAATTGCAGCGTTGCAGTGTGTGGAAAAAATCAAGTATGTAAACAAATAAATAATGATCAGTTCATATGTGAATGTAATAGTGGATACAAAAATGTAAATGGTACATGTGTCATTGACGACAACTGTGATCTGTTATGTCCATCAAATAAATCTTGTATAATTGAAAATGGGGAAAAGATATGTAAATGTACTAACGGACTTTCCTTAGTAAATGGTGTTTGTGTATGTAGTGATGATCATATTATTAATAATGAAAATTTATGTATACCTAAAAATAAATGTAAAAGAAAAGAATACACAAATATATGTAAAAATAAGAATGAAGAATGTTCTTATGATGCAAAGGAAGACATTGTAAAATGTGTATGTATGGAACACTACTTTAGAACTGATAGAGGTGATTGTAAACCTATTAATTATTGTGAGAATTTAAAATGTAATGAAAATGAAGAATGTAAAATTGTAAACTATAAAGCTACATGTGAATGCAAACAAAATTTAAAGAGAAATACTTTAGGTCAATGTGTTTATAATAATTTATGCTTAATTAATAATGGGAATTGCCCTATAGATTCCAACTGTATGTATTACTTAAACAAACCACATGAATGTGTTTGTCATAAACAAGGTTTTGTTGCTCACAAAGGTAAATGCGTCTTACTAGACAAGTGTAATGAAGGTAATACGTGTTCAGAAAATTCTATCTGTGTTAATGTAATGAATAAAGAACCTATCTGTATATGCACATTTAATTATTTTAAAAAAGATGGTCTATGTATATTACAAAATCCTTGCTTAAAAGATAATGGAGGTTGCTCAAGAAATTCAAATTGTATATTTAAAAATAATAAAATTACATGTGCATGTAAAGAAAATTATTTAAATCTTAATAATTCATGTGTACCTAAAACTACAAATATGGATAAATCTTTTACCTTCACTTATGATAAAGATGTATCTATTGTACTAGGAAGTTGTGCTATAATAGAATTATTACATATAAATAATCAAATTATTTGGAAAACAAACTATTCAAATGAATCCTATATTTTTAATTATGAATTTCCCACATCTGGACAGTTGATTGCTCAAATTAAAAATCAGTTTAGTAGTAGTATACTTTATTTAAAAAAGAAAGCCCAAAATGATTTTGTCTATGACGACTTTCACATGGAACATAAATCCTGCAAATACGAAAACGTGTTCTTCTACAGTCACAGGGATGGAAATGCGGAGCCGGGTGAACTGGGTGAGCCCTTTGCGCAGGATGCGCAGGGCGAATGACAGTTTCCGTGTTGTCAACAAAATTTGTCCTCACGCAAAAATGCATACACGCGTACATATGTATAAACAAACATACACATAAATATACATATATACATATATAAGTATATATATATATATGTACATACATCAAGCTGCGTGCTTGCCTTACCAATTTTTTAAACACCTAAGAATTTTTTTAAATTTATAACATGCATATGTGCATGCACTTAAAGTTAAACTTATTCCTTAACAAAAACTTTTCGCATGTACATAGCGTGCGTATCTTGATATATGCGCGCTTGTGTACATATATATATATATATTCCCATTCATGCACCTTCCCATACAACCTTCCGTACTACCTCCCTTAATACATACATTACTAGAACTCATTCTTACACTTTCAACAACTAGACCGCTGCAAATCTTGTTATATGATTTACTCCCTCAGACATGTGGCTTCATTCGACGAATTTATTAACCCCATTCCTGCTTTCACTGTACAAAGGGTTCATGTGCACAAATGTAGATATATACGTATTTGTGTATATATATGTAAATATCGTATACATCTGTGCAAAACTGATGCTTCCCCTCGTACGCACTCCAAAGAAACATAGCAAAAGGGGGAAAAACCACTTACACAAATTAAAGTGTTAAAAGTATAAAATGACAAGAATTAACTAAGAGGTATGGTTCAAAATGAAACAAATTTGTCTTAGAACTTCTAGTATTTACGTAGAAAAACAGGTAACAAAAACGATTTCCTGCATAGGTTTCAGTTTCAGTTTGCTCATGAGATATTCGCCCTGAAATTCATTTTGTAACTTAGTTTCCTATCCGTTTTGTCAGTTTAATTCCCACCATTTTTGCCACTTGGTACCCTATCCATTTTGTCATTTGCCTTCCCATTCGTTTTGTCATTTGCTTTCCCATCCGTTTTGTCATTTGCTTTCCCTCCGATTTGTCAGTTGTTCACCCGCTCACCCGTTTCAACGCTATTTTCTATACTAGAGCGAATTTCTCTTCCATTTTTCGAAAAAAAAATCAGAGATCTTGGTTTTTTTACTTTGGCAAAAATTGATATTCAATTCTTTGCTACATAGTAACAGGGGGGTATGTTCATCTGCTTCTTTCTCTATATCCTCGGAAAAATCAATTAAAATTTCAAAGTGCATACAAAGAGGATTAACTACCTTTTGGACGTTTGTATAATGTATATATGGAAACGTACATATACGAAAGAGTCTTAATAATTTAAGAAAATTTGTTAACTCCTTATGGATGTATAGACCGCTCTCATCGACGATCTGACGAGGAGTAGAATGAATATATATTTTTATATTGTATTGTGATAAGTTCTCTAACGCACTATTTTCAATATTCGTATTGTAAATATTTTTATTAAAACTAGGATCTAAAAAATAAAGAGAGTCAATCAAGGACCAAAAAAAGAATTTTTCTTTAGCTTCTCTTAGTAGAGAAAATAAAACTGTGCATCCTTTACTAAATCCAATTAAAATTAGTTTTCCCTTTATCCCTTCTTTCCGATTTATATTGTTACACTCGTTACAAGGTTTTTCTTCAATGTTATTTTTGCTTGTTCTCGTTTCTTCTTCATCAGTGTTTTTGCAAATTTGGGTATCACTCACTATGTCGCTTTCACTGATCGTGCTCTGTTGTCCTATCATATTTGCATCTCTCATCTGGGAACAATTACACGAAATTGTTGTGCCTTTTTTTTGACTTCCTAACAATGTTTTATTTAACGACAGTAGTAAACACAATAAATGTTTTGTACTTTGCGCTTGTGTAGTCTTGTTGTTAGTATAACTCTCCTCGTTCGTTTGGTACGAGTTTTTGCTAGTCCTGCTTATGTTTCCCTCTCGGTCATTTGCACTGTTTGCATGTACATTTTTCGCATTTGTGCTCAGAGATATATCAGATGAATTTAAAAAATTTGAAAAGGTCGAAAAATAATTCGAAAAAGTACTAGGTTTAATAAATACTATATGATCATATAAATACTTCGAGGATATAACCCAAAACAGGGCCTCATAACTGTAACAGTAATCGGTACATTCGTATGTTGATTGTAACTTAAAAGATGTGTATATAGAATTCCTGAAAAAATTTGAATAATCCCCAGGAAAAAATATAATATATTTACTCTCATAATTTTTATTCGTTAAAATGGGTTCCCTATATAATATCGTGTTAAGCTTCTCATTATATCCTGCCACATTATACACACAAAAACTTACCGGCATTTTCGCATTTTATGTACTTGCTATATATATACATGTGCATACGTGTACGCATCTGTGTATACGGGCCAATAGGCGCATATGTGTTAGCTCATACGTACATGTATATGAACCTATACGTACATATGTATAATCACAATATTTTTTCGAAAAATAATTTAAACCCTACATATTTTTATAAAGCAATTCCCACTATGTAAAAATTTTTTTCATTAATGTTAACATTTTTTTAAACTCTATATTCTTGCTTAAAAGCAACAGATTGTCATGTTGAAAAAGAGCAAATGGAAATAAAAAAAAAAAAAAAAGGAAAAAGAAAAAATGGAAGTAACGAGTGAGCAATCGCCATAAGTAATAAGATCGTTTGCTTCTTAAAAAAGACAAAAAAAAAAAATAAAAAAATAAATGAACTATGAATAAATAATGCTTAAATGGTGCATAAACTGCGTACATATTGTGCAAAAATAGTGAATAAATAATACATACATAAATGGGGCAAAATGCACGAACAGGGGGTCATAATGCAGAAGGCGGTTGAAAATGCTAAAAATACTAGTAAAACGATTTTCCAAAAAAAATAAAAAACTCCTGAGATATGAAAATTTACTTTTTTTTATTCATTCAATGCAAATTTTCTGAAAGAACACAAAAAAAAGCGTATTTGCTTTGCTTGTAAAAATTACCTTGCATGTTCATGTAAATATGAACAGTTAATACGCACTTGCAAATAAGCAAATACGTACATATATATATATATATATATACATATGCTTACATATTTATGTATTAATTTCCCCATATTTGCAAACCTGTTAAAATGCTTAAATTTTTCTCCAAAGGTAAAGTATCCCTTATATGCTTGTGACCCATTTTTATATCATTAAAGAGTATGAGATAAAAATTTTTTTCAGAAATGAAATATTAAATGGGTATGCAATGTACCTGACCGAGTAAGGTTCAAGAAAAAAAAAAAAATTTGCTGTTAATTTTTCTCCTATTCTTTTGCAGTTTAATGCAAACTTGAACAATATTTGCCGCATTATTAATTTTTTCCAATCTTGCAATATGTTTTGTGGGCTTCTTTTTCCCTCTCTGGACTTCTTCGGACTTGCGACGCTGCCTCTACTTCCCTTTTAACTCAACCGTTTCGCTGTTCAGCAAAACTTTAGCATGGAGTACGAAGAATGTTGTGTCAATATTATTTTTCGTGGCGGTTATTTGTACGACACCTTGTTTTTCCTTTGCCTGAAAAAATGTTTTGCTATTGATATAATTTTTTTCGTGTACTCCAGAAATACTTAATATTTGTATTTGGTTATTACCTACAATATTGCAAAGTTCTTTATTATTTAATACAAAATTTTTCACAAAATTTAAACTTGAATAGGAGTTTTTATATATGCATATTCTTTTAATGGCTAAAAAAGTGGAAAAGAAAAATGCACACAACATAATTTTTCCTATAATTTGTTGTGTTTCATTAAATGTTTTTTCTTTATTTTCATATTTATAATAATAAGAGCTGTGTGTAGGATTTCCATATATAGGGCATATTTCGTAGCTATAACGAAAGTAGTTATTATATAGGTTATTAAAACTATATATGGATTTATCGTTATACTCTTTTTTTCCTCCCTCCTCTTTTTTGTCCTTATCAGCATTTTTCCTCTTTTTCTTAACCATCATTATGTTGTTTATTTTCCATTTTGTGGTCCCATTTTCAATAATATGAAGAATTTTTTCATCTTTATTAGTCACTTTTTTTCGATCATTTATGTCATACTTTTCAATAAATTTTTTTGCGTTGGAATTTTTTTTTTCTTCTTCTTCATTATCTTTACCCGAAATGAACGACAAAATGAATGATTTTACTTTTTTAAAAAAAAATTTTATTTCTTTTTTTATTAAGTATGGATTTTCTAAATATTCCGAGAAGTCTTTATCTTCTTCAGTGTACTCATCATCATACTCGTAAACATCTTCTGGGTTACCTACGTCCATTTTTTTTTTTTTTTTTTTTTTTTTTTTTTCCTTTTTTATGGCATTTACATTAAGATATATTTTCTCACTGTTAAATAATAGCAACAATTCACATTTAGCTCTATTGTTAGATGAGTCTATATTCCCTTTCTTTTTTACTAGTTTAAGACTATCTTTTTTTGAATAATTTAAATGTAATTTTAAAATGTTTACTGCATCGTCTAGATACGAATGCCGATGATCAAAGTTGTTCATATATTTCACAACAAAAAACAAACCGCTGTTTATAAGTAAAAACCATGTACTCCCCAAAAAAAAGGCAAAGCTGTTATTCCTGTAAAAGTTCAATAACCTTTTATGCACGTACATTTTGCACCTTCAAATATGTTCAAGGAACACTGCGGTATGCCTCTTCCGTTATGCTATTCTTCCGTTCTGGTAATCTGCTGTTTTTGTTCTGTTCTGTCCTATGCTTTCATTATTTATTGCTCTTCATTCGTTATTCTTTTATTGTTATTCTTTCACTTCTTCATTACTAATTTGTTCCTTATTTTGTCATATCTTTTGTCACATATTTTATCTCATATTTTGACATATATTTTGACACATTATTTGTGATTTATTTTGTCACATATTTTGTTACATATTTTGTTACATATTTTGTGATTTACTTTGTCACATATTTTGTCACATATTTTGTCACATATTTTGTTACATATTTTGTTACATATTTTGTTACATATTTTGTGATTTATTTTGTCACATATTCTGTTACATATTTTGTGATTTATTTTGTTATTTTCTTTATTTTATTTTTTTTATTTCACTCACCCCTCCTCTTTGTTTTCTCCCGCGCGCATATTCAATTTCCTACTTTTTTTTTTTCCTTTTATGTATTACAGTAAAATATTTTGTCATGGGTCGTATTATTCGACAGTGTTAGGCTTACCATACAGACTTTTATAGAATGGTCATATATTCATATATTCACATATTCATACATGTGATACTAACCATATATTACAGTGTTAAATTATACAAATTTCGTTCAAGCATATTTGTCACGTCGTTCATTGTTGCAGTTGTGATATTCTTTCTTTCATACATATTGAAGGAATGTTAAATAATTTAAAAAAAAAAAACAAAAAAATGAATGCAGTTTTTTTTTTTTTTTTTTTTTTTTTTCATTTTTTGTTACAATGCGTTTGTACAAAAAATTGTAATTTGCATAACATTTTATTGTTTTTTTGTATTTAATTATTTTTTTGTATTTTATTGTTTTTTTGTATTTTATTGTTTTTTTGTATTTTATTGTTTTTCCCCATTTTGTGGGTTTTCTTTTTTTTTATATAACTTAAATTATCGAAAATGTTAAGAGATTCATAATTGTGATAGGTTCTCAGTATAAAGCTCATTTTGATAAAGTACTCGCAATGACGGTATCTCATATGCACATATTTGTGTGTGCCGTGGAGGAGGGCATGTGTACATGTGTGTATTTGTGTGTATCTGTATTTGTAGGCGTATGTATATATTTCTAGGCTCGTAAAATAAAGTTATTTTTCCTCTTTTCAAATTTTTTCAAATTTTTAATATCTTGTCAGAGTAGTAAACTGCCTATTCAACTTTGTATTAAATTTTAATTTTGACATTGTTAACATTTTTACTGCGAGAGCAGGCCATTGAAATTTGAACAAGTGATATAACTACTCAGAGTAGCTGCTCGTGCTCGTACATATGAAGGAAAATCGGGATGTACGTTCGATTAACTCTTTTTTTTTTGTCATATGTTTAGGGGAATACATTCTTAAAATGGTGCATATTAAAATGATGCATATTTGCACTCCATAAGGAAAAAAATAAAATAAAATATAAAATAAAAATTAAAAAAATTAAAAACAAATTCATAAAATGAATAAGATATATTGTGTAAAATACGTGAAGTGATGTAGGTGAAGTGGAGCAAAAAAATGGGGAATCATAAAAAAGAGCATTCGCCAATAAAAAAACAAAACAGCATGAACATACGTAAAAACTGTTTGTGCTTATGTGTTAACACATCTTTGTGCATGTGTGTATGTGTGTGTGTTTATATGGCGCCTACCAATTCAAAGAACGGGTTGATACAATTTAATTATTCCCCTTTTCCCCCTCCAAAAGAAAAAAAAAGAAAAACACATATTTCAACAAAAATAACAAACACGGAATGGGGAAATAAGGTTTTATAAATACATACGTGTTCACATGGAAATACATGAAAATGTTTTATGTACATGCATTGCTTATGTATATATACACGTCCACATGTCTACATACACTAATATGAAGCTCTATTTTCACCCCTTTCCACACGCGCACACACCCTTTCTCATCGGTGAAAGTATAAAAGAGATGAAAACACGGATAACAAAAAAAAGACCAAAAAAATATTAACATAGGGAGAATTATAGACAGACATTTTGAGAATATAAAAAATGCGCTCTATATTTTTTACGCTTTTATTGTTCTCTTTCGTAGATTGTATATCTGTAATAAAGCTGTTTGTATTTTTTATTTTTTGTACCTTGAAATTTTTCTTTACTTCACTATTTTGTATTGTGTATTTATATATAGGTGGAATAATGGCTATTGTTTTTTTATTATTTTTATTATTTACAAAATTATTAAAATTAGATGAATTTTTTTTATTTTTTGTTATAAAATTCATGCAAATAAATTTTTTATTTTTTTTCAGCTCACACTTTTGTACATGAAAAAGCAAAATATGTTTTAACATTTTATGAAATATATTTTCCTTTTTTTTTTGCTTTTTTTGTTTTTTCCTTTTTTCCATAATATATTCTTTTTTATTCTTCACATTCATATATTGAATAATGTAATACTTTGTTGTTAAATTTCTGTGCTTTCTGCATATGGATTTATAATTTACAATAAAGTCGTAAAAGACATATTGAAAAAAATTTTCCACAAGTAAATGTTTTTTTATTATATCCTTATCTACGTCTAAATTATTACATAAAATAGAGTATGGATAATACAAATATATATTGTTGTCTTTGTTGTTTTCTTTATTTTTAAAAGTTGAATTATTCTTGTTCTTATGCTTGATACAGTCATTTACATTACTTCTATTTAACAAACCTTCAATGTATTCGTCATATATATCCATCTTGTTAAGGGAGTTCTTTACGTTGCAATATGTATGCCTACAATTTTCGCATCGGCGAGTGCCCCTTTTATATCTATGTTTCTTTCTCCTTGAGTTGGTATAATATTTCTTCACTCCTCTATCACTCATAACCTTTCCACTTACTCTATCAGAATTGGACGAACTCAAAATTATTACATCATTGTTCAGATACTTTTTTGTCATTGTGTTTCTTTCATTTCCATTCTTGCAATGTGCACCACTGCTGTTGTTACGGGTGTTACTGTTACTGTTATGGCTGCTCTTGATATTGTCGTTACTGCCATTTTTGCTACCACTTTTACTTTCACCTTTGCTATCACTTTCATTACTCCTCTTATTGCTATCTTTCTTATCTCCGTCAAGGGATATAATCTGCTGCTCCTCGTGGTGCACACTTGACATATGCAAACCTGATTCCTCACAACTGTTATTGTTCATACTGGTCGTTATACTCTTATACGTGTAAAAGTTCATAAAAGACTTTTCAACTATCTTATTTTTTAAATCATCTTGTTTTGTTTCATAATTAAAATAATGCAAAATGAAAGGGTAACTGTAGATAGGAGAAAATGGAGGAAAAGAAATTTTTTTTTTTATTTTTTTTAAAAATGTTTCAAACGGTATTTTATAGTTCATGTAGTAATACGTCTTCTTAATAATATTCTCGACATTTATATCTTTCCAATTCATATTTTGAAAAATATAATGTGTTTCTGTATACATATTATTATATAAGAGATCCTTTTTTTTTTTATTTGCTAACTCAAGTAATTCTTCCCTTTTATATAGTATTATGGAACCAGTAAAGTAAATAATAAATATACCATCGTTAGACAATAATGTATCAAATATTCTTGCTAGTCTATCAAACTCTGTCAGAACATGCGAATAATATGTAACAACCCAGCTCAAGCAAAAAAAAAATTCAGTTCCACTTAATTTCAGGGAGTCTCTAGCTATTTCATAATTTCCGACTTTGCTACTTTTACCTGTACTGTTCATGCGTTCGTTACGACTAATGCAGTTGTTACAATTGCTGATTCGGTTATTGCCATCATTACCAGTAGAATTATTACCCCTATTATTATTTCTACCACTAGTGCTACAATTCGCCCCAGCATTTGCACTGCTACTAGTGTGCTTCAAATTTTCATGCTCCTGCTCCATCTGCAACAAGCAGAAAACGTCGTATACTTCCTTGTCTAAATATTTTAACAACAACCCTATGCACTTAAAAGTATTTTTAATTGATACATCGAGTGATAGTGTTAAGTAATCTATCATGTAAAATAAGAGAAATCTTTCACACAATAAATAAACTATGTACTCCTTTTTTTTTTTTTTTTTTTTATATTTTATATATTTTTCAAGGTCAATATTATTTAGTAGGCATATCTTTTCTATATATTTCTCTTCCATTAGAAACATATTTTTAACGTTGTTAATAAATATGTCATGATCATCTCCCCTTTTACTCTTCCCTTCCCTCCTCCTCAAGTCGATACCACCTCCATTACTACTGCTATTGCTACTACCACTACTGTTATTGCTACTACCACTACTGTTATTGCTACTACCACTACTGTTATTGCTACTACCACTACTGTTATTGCTACTACCACTACTGCTATTACTACTACCACTACTGCAAATAACATCGTTGCTACATTTTTTCTCATTCCCTGCAGCGTAAACTCTTCCAACAGACTGGTCATCGGACGGATCACCTCCATGTGATACGCGTCTATCCATATGTTCTGTATATTCCTTCATTTCATCAATCCCATGACTTATATGAACATGGTCATAATAATTTTCAGTATAGTAGTTGGTATTTCGTATATATTTAACATCTTTCGAAGGAGTAAATACTGCACAATTGCTACCAGTTGCTATGCCACTTCTATACCTTTTTGTAAAAATCAAATTGCATATTTTATTTACTACAAATTTTGATATGAAATATTCTAGGAAGACATATTTTTTATATCTTAAAAAAAAGTTATGAAAATATACTGTTACAAAAACAAGGCACACATCATGAACACCTTGTGCATAAAAAATTTTATTAGAATGTTTATACAAAATACTACATATAACATTTTTTAAAATATACTGGTATTTTTTTTTTATTTCATATATATTATATTTATGAATATTCCATGTGTTTACACTTCTTTTCACATCTTTTTTAACCTGCACACGTTCATTTTCTTCTAATAATACACTATCAATTATCCACTTATTCAAGTTTGAATTAAAATTATAATTATGTTTAATATTATCTTTTAAATAAGATAAAATATCATTTTTACTGCTTAAGTTATCTTTTCTTATGATATAATCTACTATATATAAATCTACTTCTAGCATATTATTATAAATTATTTTCAACAATTTTATTATGAATTTTTTGTTTTTATTTTTATCAAACGTTTCTTTTTCTTTATCTATTTTTAACAAGAAATTTACAATTTTGTTTGACTCTTTTTTAATAGACTTCTTCGCTTTTCTAATTATTTCGGAGTTAGGTACTCTGTTCATTTTTCTTTTCATTTTATATTTTTTATCTGAAAAGAAAAAATTAAGTACATGCGAATTTTTACTCTTGGTCTTATTTTCTACCTTCTCTTTTTTAATACAATAAATATCACGAGCACATTTAAAAAATTTTCCTGACGAGAAAAATTGAAGGGGACACTTTTTTCTCTGCATCTTACTTGACTTATCTACTGCTGTGTTAATATCATTGGAGTAGTTAGAAGCGAGCGATGATAAAGATGATGAACCATGAGTAGAAGACGACGAACTAACACCATCGGATAAATACAACGAATTTTCCAATGAAGAGTGATCTAATGAACCTAAGGGAATGGAGGGTAGGGGTCTCGTACACGATACAGATGAAAACGATTTTGTTGACGAGCTGTAGGAGAAAGCCGAATCGTAGTACTCCATCTCCCTTTTTTTTAAGAAAATTGGATTCTTAGCATTTCTGCTATTGCTTCCACTGCTACTACCTTCATTGTTGCTTCCATCGTTATAATTGTCATTTTTTTTTTTTTTTTTTTTTTTTTTTTAATTCATCTATGTTCGCGTTCCTCGACTTAACATTTTGCGTATGTAAAGCGCGCTTCTCACACCGGGGTGCTCTTAACTCCTTTCCCCCAACTGCATATATGCTACAACTCTGTTTATCACTAGTCCTTAGGAAATATTCACAATGATCAGTTCGATTGGTAGCATACCTGATGTTAGTTATGTTACTACTGTTAGGGATCTCATTTTCCTGTAGTTTCCTTTCATTACACTTGCCCAACAAACTTGCTGCATCCCCCTCCTTATAACCGACACAAGTGTTAATCTTTCCGCAATTCAGCCCATAGGAAGAAAGAAATTCCTTCTTTTCCTGGCATGAACAGTTATCATAATGGTATATTTTATTCTGCTTTTGTTTTTTCGATACTCTATTCCTTTTTCCTGTATTATTATGTTCCCTACTTATACAAGTTGATAAAAAAGAATTTTTCGATTTTTTTTTCTTCCATTTTAACTTGAAATGTTTAACATAATTGATATATTTGAATTTTTTTTTATATTTCTTACATAATATTGATATAGGATGTTCATTATAATTTTTTTCCTTCGATAAGTTAATATTAAATCCTAATAATAGTAACCACAATTTTTGTCTTAATTTATTATTCTGAAATCCACCTGGTGTAAATGAAAAAAATTTTATTAACTCATAGAGTTTTCTTTTTTCATTTGTTGTTGCATTTTCATATATTTTAAAAATTTTTTTTAAATATGTTAATTTCTCATCATTCGTTTCTTCATATTTATCAAAATGATTTTTATATATTGTTACATTATTTAACACATATAATTTATTATCATGCCCATTATTATTTACCATACAGTGTTTCTGAACATATAATATATATCCATTTTTTTTTTTTATTTGTAATTTTTTTTTATCAAATAATTCACTGTCACTATAATTTTTTTCTCGATATATAGAATATTTTATTTTATTTTTTTTTTTTTTTTTATACAAATTGTCAAAATCTAAGCAGCTATAATAGCCTTTTGCCCTTTGTTTTTTTAAAGGAACTTTCATATTATAACTCCTTTAAATATACTTACTCATTTGGACATACTTTGGCGGGAGAGAAGGAGAAAAAATGGGCAAATAATGCAGCAATAATGTAGAAAAAATTAAGTAAAAATAGGGAATTAATGAAGTATATATGAAGTACAAATAAGGAAAAGAATGTATGTGTGTATGTGTGCGTGGGTGGGAAAACAAATACAAGCATAAATAGAAGATTAACTGGGAATGAAATCCAATCAATTTGTCAAAACGAGAAAAAATTAAAATAGAGTAAAATAAAAATAGAAATAAAAAAACATACGTTCTCTATCTTATAACACGTAAAAAAAAAATATAACACACACTTAATTATGTGAATACAAAAAAATTATTATTATTTTATTTTTTTTTTTTTTTTCTTCCTTCTCCCCTCAATAAAATTAGGAAATAAATTTACCTAAGAGCAAATTCAAATTCAAATGCTTCTCTATGAACTTTTAAGAAAACATATCAGTAGAGCTATAAAAAGAGAGTTGACAAGGATATCTGCATTCACACATGTATTTGTGTGTGTATATATAGTATATATATACGAATGTACATGTGTATATGCATACGAATAGCCACCTTTTCGCACTGTTATATCATGATGCGTCATACACTTTCAAGTTTCTGAGATCTTTCACAATAATGTTTGCATACTATCCCTTCAGTTCAATAAATTTCCTTTTTTCCGCTTTCGACCTCACACATTTGAGAACAAAGGAAAAAAAAAAGTAGTTTTCTCTTTCCTCTTTACATAAAAAATTTTAAATTTAATTTTCACATATTAAGTACATGTAATCAAACTGGTCATACCAAAAATTTGATATAAACTCATAAACTTTTTTTTATGATCAGTACATCATTAGAAACAAAAAAAAAAAAAAGAAGAAAAAGAAAAAGAAAAAGAAAGGAAAAAAGGGAAAAAAAAAAAGAAGGCAAGGATGTTTATTTAAATAAATATATATATATATATTATATATATAATATATATATATATATATATACATATACAATAAATACAAAAATATCCGGGAGCACAAAAAATTAACAACGACGAAATTTAAAATTAATTCTACGTTTTACCACAAAACTTTACATAAATGTACATGCATGTGATATATATATGTACATTTATGCGTAAATATATATATATATATATGCATATAAACGTGTGTGCAAAAATATGTTCTATATTCTTAAATATATGTACATACCTTTAGACTTTTACCGAAAATAAAAAAAATGAAAAATGGAAAACTTATGGATTTAATATAATTAATCGTAAAATACCCACGTTCGTAATACGAACAACAACATGAACGTCATACTATGTTTAATGTTCTCCACCTCATTGCATAGAATATACATACACACACAGTTACATATATATACGTACATACAAGCATATATGTGTACATAAATACACTTGTTACCATTTTCTGGTTTTCCTAAATAAGTCCTTTATGCCACAAAAGCAATACTAACACTACACTGTCTAATGTAAAAATGTGTACTAAACAGTTTTGAAATATAATAAACAGTAAATAATTTATTCAAACGATTAAGTAGTTTGTGTATAAGTATGCATGTATATAAGTATGCATGTATATAAGTATGCATGTATATAAGTATGCATGTATATAAGTATGCATGTATATAAGTATGCATGTACATAAGTATACATGTATATAAGTTTGCATGTATGTACATATGTATAAACGTACGAGCATAAGTATGTATATACCTTTCAAGTTATATCTTTTTTGGGGGAAAAGAATTGCTTCCTGATTTTTCAAGTTATGCTGACTTTATATCCTCCCTTATCTTTTTTTCTTAATTATTTTTAAACATTGCGTTAATAAATAATGAAAAAAAAAATTTAGCTAGTACACAAGTTATTTACTTTTTCTTTTTCCGTAACGAAAGAAATATTTCACAACTACATTTGTTTTCAGCGCCCATTATGTAAATGAATTATTTATTTACAATTAAATGTATATATATATATATATATACATACTTACAAACACTCATATATACATACGCATGTACACATAGGAAGCTATGCATATAACAGGAGGGTAAGATTTATTAAAATTCAGTATAATAAATAGATATCATGTTTTATGCATCATACACATAAAGTGCATAATGTATTTATTTATTTATTTTTTTTTTTTTCTTTTCTTCACTAACTATTTCATTGAGAAATATTTTTAATAAAGCTCCTTAAAATTAAACGAAAACTTTTACGCGTACGTACATTAATACAAACATTCATAAACGCGTAAACACAGTAGATGATTATAAACATTATATATACATATTATTACATATTTGTAACGAATGACAATATTTGACACAGCTGATACTCAAAATAAATATGCATATGTATGTAAATAAATCCAAAAAAATTTTCTTTGCAAATGATTTACAGTAACATAATAAAAAAAAAAAAATAAATTTAGAAAAAATAAATTTTAATAGTTACATCATTTTGTGAAGGAATTGAAAATATCTTTTTTTTTTTAATAAAAATATATATCTTAAAGAAAAGCGGAATATAATACATATATATATATATATATATATATATGTTTGTATATACACGTGTAAGTACATATTTAAAGTAAATTTCACATTTTTACAAAAAGTTGTAAGGAAGAAACTAAAAAAAAAGAAAGGATTTATCTTAATTTTTCATTTAAAAATAATACCATAAAAATGCCATTAAATGTACAGGTTAATTTTAAGCGATACTTTTAGCACACTTATTGGAAATAAAGAAATTCCAAAAAAAAACAAAAAATTTTACTTTAACTTTTTACAAATTTTGAAAATTATTTTTTTCATTTGCATTATTATTATTTTTTTTTTTTATAATTACTGTAGGGAGGAAAAAAAAAACCTCTAAAAGCTGCGAAAAAGGGAGTAGTTGAAATGACGGAGGAAGATAAAGCTTTTAAAAAGGAAATGGCAGAAAAGAAAAAGTAATAGTCAAGAAGAAGATGCATATATATATGTGAGCTTAAGTACAAATGTAAATATCGGTTTATGTAACATTGCTACGTTTTCGCTGTTACATTTCAAAAGTATTTTACGTAAAGCTAAACATGTATAGAATTGTTATTTCTGTTTACTTTTTTTTTTTTTTTTTTTTAATATATGCATAAAAAAGCACATGTGAGCTCCTTTGTTACTGTGTGTAATCGTTACAGTATTTCACTGTTCATACTTTCACCACAGGACAGTGTAATGTGCATTTGTATATATACGTGTATATATGTATGTATGTATGTATTATATATGTATGTATGTATTATATATGTATGTATGTATTATATATGTATGTATGTATTATATATGTATGTATGTATTATATATGTAAGTATGTATTATATATGTATGTATGTATTATATATGTATGTATGTATTATATATGTATGTATGTATTATATATGTATGTATGTATTATATATGTATGTATGTATTATATATGTAAGTATGTATTATATATGTATGTATGTATTATATATGTATGTATGTATTATATATGTAAGTATGTATTATATATGTATGTGTATGCATGTATGCATGCATATAACATACGTATGTGTATTTGCATATGTGTCTTCATCTTTTTTTCCCTTTGTTCTGAATTCATTTATACGCAGAGCCGAGGAGGAAGCCAAGAAGAAGCTCTTGAATGCAAAGAAAAAATAGGTATTCACTTTTTTAGTTTACGTGTAAATATATGAAACATGGAAAATAAATGAACACTTATTTCCAAATTAACTGTAAAACTTATGGCGTACAACATATATATATATATATATATTGAATCTTTTACAAGAGAAATTATATGAATAAAATGGGAAAAAAAAAAAAAATTAATAATACCGCAAAATTAAATATAACAGAACAATCTTACATTATTTTTTAAAAAAAATCTCAGTAAGAATAGTATGTGTTTCTTCTTTTTTTTTTTTTTCTTAACTATTTAAGTTTATTTTTATAGATTAAATATTGAAATATATGTACAATATGTACAGGGCATGAAATAACAAAAAAAAACAAAAAATAAAATGCAACTGCTCTTTTTATATGAAAAGAGATGAAAAAAAAAAAAAAAAATCTTCTTTTAAATGATTACAACTTTTTTTTTAAATGTTACAACGTTTTCTGTTTTCTTTGAAAGTGAAAGGATATAGACGTTGAACGAAATTTATAGAAAGACCCCTTGTATATGTTGAAAGGGGGCAAACGAATAATGAGTAAAGATTCCTATTGGACTATAGCTTTTAAAAAAAATTAAATTAATGATTAATACATAAATATTTATACATATATATATACATATAATTTAACGAAAAATTTTAAATAATAAAACAATCAGGATGTGTAAGTTTGTATTACAAAAATAAGGAAGTTGCAAGCGTATTATTAATAACGATATACATATATATGTATATATGAGTGTATAAGCGTGTATGTATATATATGGACAACATTACAAAATATGGATTGTAGATATGCATTATTAATTAATTTTAAAATTAGTTCTCTATCTTTAAGGCGTTTCCCATTTTATTTTTGTTCATACTCTCTTCATATATTATTGCACAGTTATAATTAAAAATTTTTTTTTTTTTTTTTCTTGTTTATTTAACGCAAAAAAGAAAATAAACCGTTATAAATTCTTATACGCTACTTTGTTTTCGCAGTACTATATTTTGCAAGGGGCGTTTCTTTTATTCTACTACTCTTTGCTCTATAGTATTATTTCATTTCTTTTTATTTTAACACAGAACAGTTAATTCACATTTAAACATCTAAATTCACCTAGAATAAACATACACAATATATATTTATTTGCTCACGTGTTTAGTATATGTTAACCCATTTCATTTTATTTTACTCCTTTATTTTTTTAATTTTTTTTTTTTTTTTGTTTTCATGCCTTTGAACTTGTAAATGAACTTTTTAAAAATTTACAGGTGCTCGCAAAAAAAAAAAAATAAAATAAAATAATAATTAAAATAAACGAAGTCAAGCACAGTAGCTCTCATATTTTAGGGGGGGGGGAAAAAAAAAATTACATTCCTCCTATTAATTTTATATGAAGATTAGATTCTGAATTAGTATGAACATGTACTAATATAAATATAAATTATACGTCATATTATATAGTAATACAAATGAAAATAAGCATGTGAGTGAACGAAAAATATATATTATGTAAGGAATGACGGTGGCTTTTAAGCCTCATACCCCTTTATCACTACGAAAAGTTCAAAAAACTATGAAAAATGACTACATATATTTTGTTCATAACCCAATGAGTGCATAAAAACTGAACAAAATGCGCAAATTTTATTTTCATAAGAAATAAAATAATAATACTGCAGTTTTGAAAAAATTATATCGCAAATGCTACATAAAATATATGCAATAAGAGTACACATGGCAACAAACAAAATATGAAAAGCGTATTGTAAAGGAAAAATACTTGACCAAACCTTAAATTAGCTTGATAAAAAAAAATACATAAATATGTATACATATGCATATTGTAAATGTATAACATATAATAATTATATGTTTGTTGTTACATATATATATGAAAACACAATAAATTGTATCGAACGCAGAAAAAGCATTTTCGCACATATTATTTAAAATTAAAAAGAAAAGAAAAATCCAAAATTTTAAGTTTTTCATTACTTTGTTTACTCCGCATATTTAAATTTTTTTACATTTTATATTATTTCCCTTTTCACATTTATTTAACTGAGAAAATGGCAGTTGGAAAAAACAAGAGAACATCGAAAGGAAAAAAA
Source organism: Plasmodium brasilianum (assembly GCF_023973825.1). Lineage (NCBI taxonomy): Eukaryota > Apicomplexa > Aconoidasida > Haemosporida > Plasmodiidae > Plasmodium > Plasmodium brasilianum. Next base: position 905,817 of record NC_090121.1, read on the forward strand.
GGTGGAAAGAAAAAAGTAACTGATGTTTTTACAAAAAAAGAATGGTATGACTTAAAGGCCCCCAAAATGTTTCTGGTGAGAAATTTTGGTAAAACACTTGTTACAAAAACTATTGGAAAAAGTAAGTGGAAAAGATAAAAGAAGTTAAAATGGAGCTCATTTTTTTTTTTTTCTTTTTTTTTTTTTTTGTTAATGAATTATGCTGACTTGTTCATGTGTTTTTTTTGTAAAATGAAATGCGATCTAAAATATGTAACTTAAAATGTATAAAATATATGTTACAGTTTTTGAAATATGTAACTAATTACATGTTAGAATTCGCCCATGTAATCAGTTTTCTACCACAATGTTATATATGAATAACACCTTGCTTCATATTGCCATTTTATCATACATTTTTTGCAAGTTGTTTCTCACGCACTTTTTGCAAGCAGTTTTTTATGCACAGTTTGCCTACTTTTTATGTACACATTATTTACAACCTGACGTGTTCATATAATATAATGTATGTGTACCTGTGTGCGTTTACACAGTTGCTTACGTTATTACATATGATTGTTTGTATTTATATTTTTTTTGATGGATCAGATGTTTTTATTAAATAACATACCATTTTAATTTCGTTTCTTTTCATTTTATTCTCTTGCCATTCTGTTTTTATTTTGTTTCCATTATGCTGCCATTATCTTTTCATTTTTTTTGTTTTTGTACGCCTTCCCCCGTTAGAACTGGCAACTGATAGCTTGAAGGGAAGAATTTATGAAGTGAACTTAGCTGACTTGAATAATGATGAAGATCAGGCACATAAGAAAATAAAGCTGAGTTGTGATCATATTATAAATAGAGATTGCTACACAGATTTTTGTGGATTAAGTATTACAAGGGATAAGTTATGCTCTTTAATAAGAAAAGGGTATACCCTAATTGAAGGTTTTACAGATGTAAAAACTATTGATAATTACCATTTAAGAATGTTCTGTATTGCTTTCACGAAAAAACGACAAAATCAAACTAGAACAACATGTTATGCGCAAACTAGCCAAATTAAAAAAATACGAAAAAAAATGGTAGATATTATGAATGCTGAGGCGAGCAAGGTTTTATTAAAAGATTTAGTAAAAAAATTTATTCCGGAATCTATAGTTAAGGAAGTTGAAAAACAATGTAAGAAAATTTTTCCCTTACAAAATGTTTTAATTAGAAAAGTAAAAATTTTAAAAAGACCCAAATTAGATATTTCGAAACTAATGGAATTGCACACAGACCCAAAAGAAGATTCAGGAAAAACTGTTAAGGCCTTACCAGAGTCCAAAGAGGCTACTAACATTTTAACTGCTGAACTTAAGCATTAAAAGCAAGTGGATAAATAGCTTTTTTTAATGCATTGTAGAACTTTTCATAAGCTCATACCAGTATGGGGCGTACATATGTATATGTATGTATATATATACCATTACGCAGTTTATATACTTGTGTATATATGTCTCCATTTCAGCCATTTCAGCCATTTCAGCCATTTCAGCCATTTCAATTTTTTTTTTTTTTAAATACATATTTGTACATTTTATTGCACATCTATATATGTATACATACATATGTACATAAACACATCCTCGTGCATATGCGCTTATACGTGAATATGGAAGTGTTAATGTTGTACCTATTTACATTGTATTTAAAGAATGGAGTCTTTTTTCGTTTTTTATAAATTTTTTTAAAATACATTTTTTATGAAAAACATGATATTATATATATATATATATATATGTATGCGTATATATTTAAAAAAAAAAAAAAAAAAAGTCAAGGTTGAAGTCAAAGACAAGGTTAAATCAAAAAATGTGTAAGCATATACTTTGAAAGTAAGAATTATTATTTTTTTTTTTTTATCTTGTATAGGAAAATTAAAGGTAAAAAATTAGTTCAGTTTTATAATTAATAATAAAAGTACGTTGTGATGGAAGTTATCCTGAGTAACTTGTTAAGGTGAAGAAGTTCTAATTTATTTTATTTTTTTTACTAATGTTCTGCAATCTAATTAATAGAGGCTTTAGATCTGTCGTAAAAAAATAAAGAGAAAGAAAGCATTTTAAAGTAGAATAATAAATTATATCGTCATTGGAAAAAAAATGAAAAAAGAAAAATCAAAAGTAAAAGCAAAAGGGAAAAATAATTTGAATAGTGGATAATATGCTTAGAAATATGTTCTATGTTTTTTGTACCCTTTTCTTGTTCGTATTGGACATGGGTTTTTTTAAATATTTCTTTAATGTTAATCAACAAGTCCTTAAATAGAAAAACAGAAATAAACGAAACAGTTGATGTTACATGGATATACTTGCTATTTTGCCATACGAGTACATAATATATGTGTGCTTATATACATAAATATATATGCTTATGTGGACATACATACATGTACATTTATGTGCATATACATGGGCATTTATGCACACATAACAAGAGAAATGGTTAATTTTTACGTTTAGCATATTTGAATGTTTGCTTATTTCAAGTTCAATTTTTTCCACTTGTTCCTCAAGTTTTTTTCTTTTTTCTTCCACAATAATATTTTTATTCTTAAGGATACTTGCCTTTTCTTTTTTAAGCTCTACTATTTTTTTTTTAAATAATTTAAGAAATGTATTTTTTACGAAATGCAATGGCAGGCAAGTTGGAGGAAAAAAAAAAAAAAAAAAAAAAAAAAAAAAAGAAGAAAATATTGGCAAGTAATTAATTAGACGAAAACGCATGTAAACAAGTCGTAAATGACCAAAATGCACTTATTCATTAATTACATATTTCACTGTACGACTTCTCGGACAACATTTTTAAATCATCTAACATATCATGAATTTCTTTTTCTATATTTTTATATTGGTTTAGTATCTGTTCATATTCATTTACAAAATTTTCGTAGTTCTCTTTGTTTTTTATTTCTAGCTGTTTAATATTTTCGATTTTATTTTCTCTTTGTTCTTTTATAATGTTCATAAGTTTCGTTTTTTCCGCTGATTACAACGAAAGGGGAAAATGGCACGGAAAAGTGCATAACGTATTTAATTATTTTATTTGTAAAGTGAACGAAGAAAAGGGGAAAGGTGAGGAGAGATGAGAGAAGAAAAAAAGGAAGAAAAAAAAAGAAAAGAGAAGGGGGAACAGAAAAGCGAGACGTTAGAAGAGAAAAAGTGAAAGAGGACAAGTGACGAAGGAACAAAATGGAATGTGAAAAAGTAAACAGAATGGTGTTACCTAAATCGTTTTTCATAGACTCTATTTTTTCTTTCAGTTCTCTTGCCTTCATTAACTGTACATCTTCTTTCTTTTTGTTTTTATCTGCTCCTGATTTCATTTTTGTTTATATTATTTTTACTCAATTGAATTTTACAAGGAATATTATAATAATTAAATTAGTATAAAATAATATGTGATATAATATATATATATATATAATTGAGTTACTACACAAAATATAAGGAGAGCAACAAGCACATTTTTATTAAAAAAGATGGACTGTCTGATAGACTATCTAATGAACTGTCTAATGGATTTGTTATTGCACTGACTAGTGGACTGTCTAATGGACTACCTATGAGTTTAATTTTCCTTTATCGACAAACATATAAATGCATTAACAAACAATTTTGCGCATAAAAAGAGGAACATATGAAACACATATCTACGTTCTGGAATGTATAAATGCGCACATTTTTACGCATATATATATATATATATATATATATATTAACTTATACAGGGGTATATATGTGGGCATACAAAGTATATATTTATGTACGTACATAAGTATATGTATTTATATCCTGTCATTTCCCCAAAATAATATGGTAACGAAATTTTTGCTACATCCTAAAATGAAACTTAATGGAAATAAAAACCATATCAGTAGGAATACTCTCTTGAAAAAAAAAAAATTTATATATTTAGACAAGTTATAAAATAAAAGGGAAAACGACAAAATGGCATAATGGAAAGGAACATTTTTTTTTTTTTTTTTTTTTTTTTTTATTTCGTTTTCTCGCTGTATTGTTACATTACTATATAATCGTCTTAAAAATATACGTGTAAATACATTTTCACGTAACATATTACTTTGAAAAAATATAATAGTGTTTAATATTTTGTGCAATTCCAGTAAATGTAAAAAAAATTGGAATTTTCACAAAATTTGAGAAATTTACATTTTTCTTTTCTGCTAATACTTGTAATTCCTCAATATATACTTACACGTGATTAATTCGAGCTCTTTGGGAAATATAGAAAACCATTAGACACATACACATTGTGTATATATAGGTAAGTATGTGAATATATAGGTAAGTACGTGAATATATAGGTAAGTATGTGTATATATAGGTGAATATGTGTATATATAGGTGAATATGTGTATATATAGGTAAGTATGTGAATATATAGGTAAGTATGTGTATATATAGGTGAATATGTGTATATATAGGTGAATATGTGTATATATAGGTAAGTATGTGTATATATAGGTGAATATGTGTATATATAGGTAAGTATGTGTATATATAGGTGAATATGTGTATATATAGGTAAGTATGTGTATATATAGGTGAATATGTGTATATATAGGTAAGTATGTGTATATATAGGTGAATATGTGTATATATAGGTGAATATGTGTATATATAGGTGAATATGTGTATATATAGGTAAGTATGTGTATATATAGGTGAATATGTGTATATATAGGTAAGTATGTGTATATATAGGTGAATATGTGTATATATAGGTAAGTATGTGTATATATAGGTGAATATGTGTATATATAGGTAAGTATGTGTATATATAGGTGAATATGTGTATATATAGGTAAGTATGTGTATATATAGGTGAATATATGTACATGTAAGAGCATTTATGTACATATAAATGAATTTATTTACATATACGTGAACATATGTACATATATGTTAACACTTAAACATACATTTGAATATATGTTGCTGTATATACAATATAAAATTATTATATATGTATATATTTAGCAACGTGTACATTTATTCATTTGTGTGCGTAAATGAATAAAGGCAAAACAAAAACAAAAAAAAATAAATTAAAACGCAGCAACATGTTTTTTCCTATTTTTTTTTTGCACATAGTGAGAAAAAGCTGAATGAAAAGTATATGCTTACATGTATTTAATACGCACATAGGTACATGTATACGCATATATATGTAATAATTTGTACGTGTTTGTATTTTGAAGGAACTGGCGTTTCTAAAAAAAAAAAAAAAATTCTAAAATATAACGTTACGCAATTTAAGAATGCTACGCATAAAAGTAATACGATTTATTTTTATGTTCTCTATTGTTTCATATACGAAGTAACTCTTATTTAATTTAATTTTTTTAAATAGAATTTAAAAAAAAAAAAAAAAAAAAAAAAAAAAAAATTATATAAAAACGGAGGTTATAAATAATTTATTTATATTTATGTAACTACGTTTAAAGCTTTGTAAAAGGAAATATTCACTTAAACTGTTGGGAAAAAAAAAAAAAAAAAAAGAAGAAAATTCTTAAGTTTATCCTTTTTTTATTTTTATTCTTTTTTTTGTTTATTTTTCATTATTTTGAATTTTTGGAAAATCTCCTTTTCGAACATAACTATGTTACATAGCATAAATTTATGCATGTATAAACATATATGTGTATGCATATATATGCACGTATATTTGGCAAGGGAAAAAAGGCTTAAAAATAATGTTATAAAACTCTCGCTTTATTAATTAATTGGTCTTTTGACAAGTACGCCTAAAATGCCTTTATGTCATTTCACCGGAATACTCATGTATAAAAATGTACATACATAAACGTACATACATAAACGTACATACATAAACGTACATACATAAACGTACATACATAAACGTACATACATGCACATACATATATATATGTATATGAATGTACATATATGTATGTGAGTATGGATGAGTATATATGAACATGTATAATTTACACGCTATGTTTTATGAAAAGGAAAATGTGAATAATATTTTAATTCCCCCTCGAAAATGAATAAAAAGAGCAAAAAAAAAAATTACAACAATAATAGTAGTAACTTTGGCAATAACTTTAGCAATAACTTTAGCAATAACTTTAACACTAACCTTAGCAATAACTTAAGCACTAACCTTAGCAGTAACCTTAGCAATAACCTTAGCAATAACCTTAGCAGTAACCTTAGCAATAACCTTAGCAATAACCTTAGCAGTAACCTTAGCAATAACCTTAGCAATAACCTTAGCACTAACCTTAGCAATAACCTTAGCAATAACCTTAGCACTAACCTTAGCAATAACCTTAGCAATAACCTTAGCAATAACCTTAGCACTAACCTTAGCAATAACCTTAGCAATAACCTTAGCACTAACCTTAGCACTAACCTTAGCAATAACCTTAGCAATAACCTTAGCACTGTCTCTTTCGCCCATGCTGAGGGTGCTAGTAGGGACAAGTGTAAAAAAGAAGGTGAATCTACATTTGTGTACAAGCAAAATAAAAAACGTAGAAATGTATACGTCGGTTATGCCAGTAACGCAAATGATAACAATGCATATGATAATAATGCATATGATAACAATGCATATGATAACAATGCATATGATAACAATGCATATGATAACAATGCATATGATAACAATGCATATGATAACAATGCATATGATAACAATGCATATGATAACAATGCGTATGATAACAATGCGTATGATAATAATGCAATTTTTAAAAATGGTAAAAATGTTGATGGTAAAAGTGTGAATGCTAAAAGTGGTAATGTTAAAAATAATAAGAATAGCAAAAATGATGGTACTGGTTCTTTAAATTTCTCCAACCACTCTCGCTTCTCAAATTTTAAAGATTACATAAGTAAAAATGCTACAACGAAAAAGAACACATTTAATAATATAAGATCGAATATGAGCATAAATAATAAAGAAAATTTATATAAAAAATATATAAACAGTGAAAATGGTAGGAATAATTTTATAAATAAAAGCCAGAAAAATTATAATTATGCTAGTTCTCATTTGAATATGTATGGCAGTTACGCAAATAATTTAATGAAAATTAACAATTTTAGTGTTTATTCTGAAAGTCAGAAGAAAAAAAAATTAAGAAACACCAACACGGATGGGGGATACACAAGTGTTGGTAGTGGTGTTGGCGGTGGTGTTAGCGGTGGTATTAGCGGTGGTGTTGGCGGTGGTGTTAGCGAAAATTTTAGTGTTAATGCCTATGGAAATATCGGTAGAAATAACGACTTCACAAATAACAATAGGCGTAAGGATAATGTTGTAAGTAGTAGTAGCTATACCCGTAACCTGTATAATATCAATAGTGGACAGAAAGAAGAAAGTGAAAACCATCTCTTTGACAACTTAACAAGTGAAAGAATTAATAAGGAAACAAATAAAGTAGCGAATAACCTAGCTAGTAATGTAGCGAATAACCTAGCAAGTAATGTAGCGAATAACCTAGCACGTAATGTAGCGAATAACCTAGCAAGTAATGTAGCGAATCACCTAGCAAGTAATGTAGATAATAACGTAGCGAAGAGTTTAGTAAATAATGATGATGTGAAAAATAGGGGAAACCTACTTCATGATGACGTAGGGCAAATAACCTTCATCAGCCCCAATATGGAAAAATATAGTGATAGCTATTACAAAGTAAGCAATAGTAGTACTGCAAAAGGTAGTTTCTTCATGTGTCAGGATGGCGTTTACTACAGCACAAATAAACATAACAACAACGACAATAATAATAGCAATAATAATTATATTAGTAATAGTAACAGTAATAGTAATAGTAACAGTAACAATAATAATAATAGTAACAGTAACAATAATAGTAATAGTAACAGTAACAATAATAGTAATAGTAACAGTAACAATAATAGTAATAGTAACAGTAACAATAATAGTAATAGTCACAATAATAATAATAGTATGGGTAACGCCAGTGATGGTTTACGGATGAAACCGAGTGAACACATTTATAACAACAACTTGATGTACAGGAAAAAATTTAACAAAATTACTATTTCGAATAGTAATATAAAACAAGAAAATATTGATACTTCAAAGAATAATAGATATGCCAACATGAGTGTTTCGAAGGACTTAAAAAAAAGTGAAGACAGGATGAATAATGTACATGTACAAAATAGTAAAGAAAATATTGATATCAATTTTAAAAATGTGTATATCCATAAGAAGAAGAACAATATTTACGAGAATGACAATAAAAATTTTTTGGACAGTACACACATTTATAATCTTAAGCCACATCCTACTCGCAGTGAAGCAGATACTGGATCTAACTATGACAGCGTTGGCATTGCGCGTAGCGTCAATAATGGTAGTAGCACCCACGATAACGATTATTTTTATCGAATGAGCAATATCAGTAGTTCTAATGGCAGCAACGCGATTGGGAGCAATGCCAGTAGTTTAGAGCGGGGAAACGATAGATTCCCACCTGCAAGTAACAACTCAAACCTTTTCGACATATTGTCTAGATATTTAAGCACGTTAAGCAGTATAGGGATAAACGATTTGAATGCTGTGTATAACACTCTTTCTCAAAATAAAAATAGCGAAATGGTAAGAAGCCTTCTGAACAGCTTAAACATTGGTACAGTTGGTAGCCCAGTTGGTACAGCAACTGGTGGGGAAACTAGTGGGGCAACTGGCGGGGCAACTAGTGGGGCAACTGGTGGGGCAACTGGTGGGGCAACTGGTGGAACAACTGGTGGAACAACTGGTAGCCCAAATAGAAGCACATTCAGTGGCATTACTGGTGAACGTGATAGAAATTATGGCTACCCCCTTAGTGGAGTATATAACCCTATGCAAGTGCAAGTGAACGCGCCCCACATAAGCAGTAAAACGAACGTCGAAAACATACATATATATGATAACAAACAGATCTGTGGTAACGAAATATTGGCGATTTTGAACAATTTTGGTTGTTATGATATCAGTGCAAATGAGCAAAGGAACGCAGAAGAATGTACCGCACAGTGGTCAGAAAACAAAGATAACAGTTTAATATACAAAAATAGCAAAGTTGATGGTAGTAGTACACGCGGCATTTATAGCGTTAGCAGAGATGTGTTCCAAAATGGCTGTGACAACAGGGGTACAATGGATAAAAGGAAAAAAGTTGAAAATGATGCAAATAATGCTAATAGCATATACAACGCTGGTAGCACTTATAATGCTGGTAATAAAACCATACTGAAGAGTGGGTCCTCCCATTTCAGTAAGCTTAGCCAGGACGAAGAGACTAAAACAAAATGGATAAGCGCAGTAATGAAATGTAAAAGCAGAAGCATACTAAGTAGCTTTCATAATATAGAGAATATTACTAAGAACAACATAAAAATTGTTAATATATTTAAGTCTTCCCTATTTTGTAGCAGTAGTTACTATCGTTATAAAAATATGCTCTATACAAATTATAAAGTAATAATTATGCATAATGTGAAATTTTTATTTTTGGAAAACCTCTTTAATTTTCGTCAAACGAAAGTGGAGGAGGAGGAAAAGAAGAAGGAAAAGAAAAAAAGTAAGAAGGTAGAATCAGGTGCCCATGAACTTATTCCATCATCAACTATTACTTTTGATAATTTTTTTCTATTTTTTAATAATTTTTATCATGTTACAGAAACGTATAGAAATAAAATTTGCTTTTACCTTATATATAAAATAATTATTATGAGTGAAGAAGATGAAGAGTATGGAAATTACTACAATTTAATTTTAAAAATTTTGAACGAACACACTTTGATTCTTTTTCTACTCATACTAATCAATATAATGAAAAAGTATTCACTGAAAGGAGCTTATTTTGTCAATTTAATAGAGCGTTTACTTCCTGTTATAACAAAGAAAGGGGGGGGAGACAGCTCAAAAAATTATGTAAAGAAAAATGCTGCAAATACTGGAAATGTCGGGGAACTACGTGGAGAAAGGTTGCTTTTTAACATTCTGTACTTCAAGCTATTCCGATTGATCTTAGACAAAATTGAAAGCTACCGGAGTCAAAAGAAGCACCTGTTATTGTTGTACCTGCGATATATTAAAAATTTCTTGTTAAACATATGTTCTGCAGTCCTAATAACACAATATATATTTATCAGATGTATAGACCTGATGAACAAATATAATAACCAGCAGTATATATTAATAAAAACGATATCAATGGAAATATCCTTACAATTGTGGAATAACGAATTGTTAAAAATGTATATCTTAAAAATTGGTAAGCCCTTAATTCGCTTCTTAATATTTATTAGTAACGTTGACTATGTACATAAAAATATCCTATCTTTAATTCTATCACCTGTAGAAAATTCTACACAAATGGATGTAAAACATAACCTACTAGCATCAGAACAACACAACAGGCACTACATTCAAGAGTGGAAAAAAATCAAATATTACATGAACAAATTCTGTCAGATGAACAAGCTCTCTTTATTTATACGACGCTATGATGGAGAGGGAAGGGAGATAATGGAAGAAATCTCCCTAGAAGGAAAGGAAGAAAAGGCAAAAAATGAGGAGCACCTGACTGAAGAAAACAGTGCAAAGGGCAGGAGCGGCAACTATGCTAGCAGTAATATTGGTAGCACTAACTATGCTAGCAGTAATATTGGTAGCACGAACCATGTTAGCACAAACATTGGTAGCATCAACCAAGCAAGCAGTAGCAACAGCACACTGCTAGACTGCATCCTGGAATTAAAGCAGAATCATAATTATTTCAAGTTACTACTATCGCATGATGAAAAAATGTGTATAAATTTTCTGCTTAATGCAAATAATCAGAACAATAGTTTTCACTTTAATTTATTTTATAATACATATATAGAAAGTAATCTTCAAAATATGATTCATGAGAATAAGTTGGTATACTACATTGAGTACATAAAAAGTAAAAACAACGTTAAGAGGAAAAACTCAATAAAGAACTTCTTTAAGGAAAATTTGAATTTACGCGGATTAAAAGGAATAAAAGAATGTATACAATCCAAGGAAAATGACAAAAAAATAAATAAAAAAAGGAAGAGTAACATGGGAAATACGTGTAGTAATCTTTCAAAAAAGACAAAAATCTGCTTACAAGAAAATGTGCATAATCCATGTAGCTGTTCTAGTATAAGTAATAGTACCATCTGCTGTTGTAACGTTATGAGTAACGCACAGAAGAACAGTTGCAGCACTGGAAGTCAATGTGATAGTAATGACCATGATGTACACACAAAGGAAAAAATTATGTATGATTTGCATGAAGTAATTAAAGCTAGCAGTTGTGTTCTTTCGAAAATATATTGTTGTCATATAAAATTAAGCTTTTTTTTCAGCATTTTTTTTTACAAAAGTTATGATATTCATAAAGTACTGTCCAGTTCTCTATTTATCTATAGTAAGAAATTTAAAAATTTTAAAAAAGATAACCATAAAATTATAAAATTTATGAACATAAACAACATGACTCACTTTTTTATCGTGAAATTTTTACTTAAGCTGTTGAATGGAGTGCGAAGTTCTCGCTGTAATTTGATTTATGTGAGGGGGGGGGCCAAACAGCATTTATCAACCCGTGGCAAAGTTTCGTCAACCCAATGCACCGCTTCATCATTTGACTTCACCTCATGCTACACATTCTTGGAATACTCACTGCGCAAGGATACAAACACGGCAAACACCTTTTTGAATTACTTGAACAAAATTATATTACACCTTTGTGAAAAAAGAAGAGAAAACATGGTTCTAAGTGTAATAATAACATTTACAATATATAACTTTATGAGTTATACGCGTGGAAAAACGAGTGTAATTGAAAATTTAGAAATTCTTAGTCTATCTGAAATATGCAATGATATATTTAAATATTGTATCATCGGTACATTACTTAAAGAGAATAATTTTTATATCGATAGTGAGACAAGATACATGACACATGATGATATATACAATTATGAGTTAAGAAATCATTTGAAAATAATTCCAAATAATATAAATAAAGAAATTTTTCAGTTAGTTAATTTTAAAAAGTGTATATTTGATAAGGGTATTTATAAAAAGATACAAGTCATAAAAATTATTAAAAAGAATATAGTAAACAACTTGTACACGTCAGAAATTTTAAACTATATTTATTACAATACTTTATATTTGCTTATTCATTTCATTATGAATATACGTTTTTATTACACTCTTTTTACCAACACCTACAAGAGGAGTGCTCATTACTTTTGCCCTGACGTTTGTCATATTGAGAGGGGAAGCTGCGGGTTTACGGCGATCGACACTGCTAATGGTAGCAGTAGTGATACAAGTGCCAACATAGCTAGCAATTCAGACAGTAACAATATAGCTAGCAATTCAGACAGCAACAATATAGCTAGCAATTCAGACAGCAACAATATAGCTAGCAATTCAGACAGCAACAATATAGCTAGCAGTTCCAACAGTGCCAAGACGTCTAACAATGTTAACACGTCTAACAATGTTAACACGTCTAACAATGTTAACACGTCTAACAGTGTTAACACTTCTAACAATGTTAACACTTCTAACAGTGCTAAGCAGGAAGAGAAGGATGACAAGTGTTCAACCGCATTAACTGTGGACCCTGATTTACGCGTGAATGAATATAATCTAGTAGGGAAGAACTTAAGTATCCCCTCTTTAGACGAAGAAATGTGCGATAAATCTGATAAGGAAAGGTGCTTCCTCCTTTTGACGCTTAGGAGACAGAACAACAGTTACTTTAGAAAAAAAATGTACATAATAAAATTTTATAATAATATTAAGAAAAAGCTAATAAAAGATATGAAGATATACACATTAGCAAGTAGCGTTAATAAGTACATAAAAAATTTGAGTGAAGACAAGCTTTTTTTAGAAACAATTTTTAAGTACGATAATTCCCCCCTGTTCACGCATTCGCTGGCGCTTCAAGTGCACAACGGGCGGGGGTATTCCCCTACATTAGGAAGAGAAGTAAACGAAGTAACAAGTAGAATACAGAGTAGAGTACCATACAATGCTCCATTTATTGCACCATGTAATGTTCCATGTCCAGCGGAAGAGAAACGAGTGGGACCCAACATATCAGACACAGCTAGGGAAAAAATACTGGGAGAAGGTAGACCTAAGAATGAAAATGATAACAGTGCCACGTGTTATATACATGCAAATGGCAATGATGACTGTATGGTAGACGCTTTACAGAAAATAGAAAACATCTACTTCTTTGTTAAAGAGATTAATAATATGGTTTCTTATATTGTTCATAATGGAAAGGCGGTTTATAATACAGTAGAGTATGTTTTTGAAAATTGCAAGTCTCATATGAAAAGGAGTTTATGCCTTTATTTTTATTTCTACGAAATATCGGATGAACAGTTTTGCTCAAATAAAACAGAGGTAAATAGAGAGGAGAATGGAAATAACATGGAGCATGGAAATGCCTCCAGCACCCACGGGAATGATACCCTATGCATGTTTCACTATAAAAGAAAGAAGGAAACGTCCATCGTCTATTTCAACGAGTTTGTAGATTATATCATATGTACAATTATGAACAAACGTTATAAGAAAGAAAAAATTCTGTATTGGTCAGAATTTTTTTACAGTTCAAAAAATTATGCTTCAATAAACTTTCATCTTTTTTTTTATTTATGTTCATTGATGAAGAGACTTACAAGAATGAGCAATGGAATGAGCAATGGAATGAGCAGTGGGATGAGCAGTGGGATGAGCAGTGGGATGAGCAGTGGGATGAGCAGTGGGAAAGACCACGTAGTTAAAAAGAAAGTTGATACAGGATGTGACAAGGACTTGACCACTACGTGCAACAACAGAACATCCATTGATATATTAAAGAGGAAAATAAAAATATGTGAACGCATATACCTTTTTTATTTGTTTAAAATTTGTCTGCTTTTAAATATTAGTATATACGAAACTTTTGATTTTTTAATTTCACTGATAAGTATTTTGTTTAATTATGATTTTTATCAGTTTTATATAAATAAAAAGATTTACAGCATAGAAAAAGAAGAACAGAAGAATGTTAAATCATTTCTGAAGTGCATAGAGGAAGAGAGAACATATATTTTTTATAAGTATGACCACATGGTATTCATGGAAAGCATTAATTATATAAGTGGGTCTATATTTTTAAGAAAGTATACAAAAACGTTAGTCCTTAAGAGCTTTTGTTTTGTTAATATCCTTTTTCATGTAGTACCGTTGAAGAACATAATAATCGATATGCATGATATAAATTCTGTACCACTTAAGGAAAAAAAAAGGGAAAAACGAAGAGAAAAAAACTTAGACGAATATTTAGAAGAATTTAAATTGGAAAATTTTAACACAAAAGATAATAAAAATAAATTCCTCAAGCTGCGGATGAAACATACGGAGCAAAGAGAGAGGGAAATAAAATCGCTCACTAGCAAAATATGTAATGACAAACAAATGATGCCGACTGATGAGTTAAAAAGCTGTAGTAATAAGAACGGCGTTAAAGTTGACATCCAAAGTGGAGAGAAAAAAGTTGATCTAGCTCAAGTGCAAAACGGAGCGAGTTCGTACAATTTATGTGGGGAAGGCACCGACATTCTCAGTAACCCAAAGGAAGATACTGAACAGAAGAGCAGTAGGAGAATCAATGTAAATAATAAGAGCAATAGTAATAGTTGCAATAGTAATAGTTGCAATAGGATTAACATCAGAAGTAGTAGTGTTAATAAGGAGGGAAATGGAGAATGCAGATTCTTTTGTGAGGACCAAGCAAGAGAGTGCACCAGTACACGTATGACAGAGGAGAAGGGTACATATGAAGACTATGTTACGTCGGACTGCTCAGAAAAATTTAGCGCATCATCTAGTGATAGTGCTACGATAAGTGATCATTTAGATAGTTATAGAAAATTTGAAAAATACAAAATAAATGAGAAAAAGGATGATATGGAAAAGGTATATAAGAGAAAGAAGCATTTTTGGATTTTTAAAATTTTAAAATATTTTTATATTCGGTCGTTTCTATGTTTTAGCAAAAGCAAATCAGAGGAAGAACATTTTTATGAAAGAAAGAAACAGTTTATTTATTTTTTTTTCCCGAAAATTTTAAAAAAAAAAGAAAAAAAAAATACCAATAAAATGGTAAATCATGATTTGTATATCCTTAAGAAAAAATTAATAAAAGAATATAATTTTTTAAATATGTGTAATCATGCCGTTATGTTAAAATGGGTATGTCTTCGATTATTTATATTGCAAAAATATGAGTACCAAACATTTAGTTCGTTCGAAATTTTTGATTTTATTTTTAAAAAATTAAATTCACTAAAAATGGAAAAGCCGTTTGTTTTTACCATATCCTTGGACACCTTACCACTGACGTACGAAAATGTAGATATAAAGTACGCACTTTATTTGTTCATCGAGCGTATAAACAATCATTTGGCCCTTTTGTTTGACAAGTACAACAAACTGTACAGAAAGCTCTGCCAAAAGAGTTCACATGATAGTACTCTAGAGGGTAAAGATGGTGAAGAAGGGAAGAAAGAGCAAGAGAGAGAAAAATCGAAACAGAAACGGAATGAATGTGAAAGTGAAAAAAAAGGCGAAGGGATAATGAGAAATAAACAGGAGGAAAAAATCGATCTAGTGCTAAATCAGATAAACGTTTATTTCTCTAATTTTATATTAACATTTTACCCCCATTTTTTGAAGTCAAGTTTATCATATGATATTTTTTTTAAATTGTTTAACATGTATCTTAATTTGTATTTAATAAGTAAAAAGAATAAAACCATTTCGGTAAGATCTCCTGTGTATTTAATTCTTTTAATCTTTGTTCACTATACTAACGTGAGTAAATACATGATGTTTTCATACTTTACTACCCTAATAAATTATTTTAAGTCGACTGATCCATCTGAAGTGTTCTGGGTGGACGCGCTAAGTCATGAAACCGTTTTACTGCTTTGGAGGTAAAGGATGAAAAGACATATGAGGAAAAAGCGGAAAAAAAATAAAGCAAAACAAAAAAAAATATAACAGTACAAAACTAAATGAGCAGCAGTTTGCGTATTAATGCATTCTTTTTTTTTTTTACATTAACACAACTGTGTTTTCTAAATTTTTTATTCATTTGGACGTGTGCCTCTTTTGTTGTAACTTTATGCCATTTTGTTGAAATTGTTTGATTTTTTTTTTCTTTTCTTTCATTTTGTAGAGAAAGCGTGGAATATTTTCTGCAAAACAGCAGCAAGGAAGAAGGGGTTTTATTTGATGACGTGCTAGTTAAGTGCGACACGCAGTCAATTTATTTGTTTTATCAGATGTTAGTTTTTAACGTCATTTAATGGAATTTGTTATTTAGAGGGAAATTAAGGAAAAATAAGAAAAAATAAGAAAAATTAAGGAAAAATAAGAAAAAATAAGGAAAAATAAGAAAAAACGAGAAAAAATAAGAAAAATTAAGGAAAAATAAGAAAAAATAAGAAAAAATAAGAAAAAACGAGAAAATACCAGAAAAAATGAAAAAAAATAAATAAGAATAAAAAAGGAAAAAAAAAAAAGTATTATTTTTTTGTCTAATTAACATAAAAGTGCATTTTCATTCGTTTGCACACGCGTTATTTCATTTTATTTTATTTTTTTTATTTTTTAAAGTGTTCGAACTTTTTTGTTTATAAGTGGTATGCAGTGTATGCTATATAATTCTTTACTTAGACGATTATACAAACGTTTACTCAGTCATTTACCCAACTGTTTATACAAATGTTTTATTTTTTTTCTTCTTTTTTTTTTTTTTTGTGTCGTAACATATTTTTTGGTATCGCTGCTTTGAAAATTAAGTCAACCTTTTCTTTTTTTTTTTCATTTTTAAATTATCTTTCTTCTTTTAGTTTGAATTGTTTTGAAATTTTAATGCTGAATTAAGGCCTTTTATTATTTTTTTTTTTTTTTGGTTCAACCGATTTGAAGCTTTTCCTCCTTTCCTATTCCACTCAGCATCATTTCCACTTTTCCAGCATTCCTTCCTTATGGGAAACCTTTTTGCCCGTTCATCTGCGCACATCCTTATCCGTCCTTCCGAGGAGCTTTAAGTGGAGCTGATTAATTTCGTCAAAAATTATTTGCGTGAACAACAAAATAATTTTCAATTTATTTAAATCGCTTTTGTCTAAAGATTTGAAGTAGTTTCTTCGGTTGTAGCGAATGTATAAAGCAAAGTAAGCCACTACTAATAGCATGTTGACAGCTATGAAGAGGGAATTTTTGTTATAAGATGCTAAGAAAAGAAAGTATTTAGAAAAAATACTAAAGAATAGTTCAGGTTTAATGAAATTAAAGTATACTAATAAATCATATCTGAGTAAAGATATGATAAAGCCAAAAAATATAGCCATATATTTGAAAAAATAAAATTTTATATTTTGTATTCGTAAGGATCTATTTTTTTTAATTATTTCATTATTATCTGATATTTTCTTTAAGCAACTATTTTGAATATTCTGTAGGTCTCTCTTAAGCATATATATACTTTGGTTAGTCTTTAAATCTATGCTTTCGTCGATTTTGAACAACAATTCATGAATCATGTTTAACTCTTTCACGTCTTCATTTCTCATTCGCATGTAGTTGAAGTTTCGGTTATTTGAGTGCGTATAAGGATAATTGCTCGGTTCATATTGGGGATGGACTTGTGGATGATCCCGATGGTGCACTCGTTGATGCAGTCTCGCTTCTTCACCTACGTGGTAGTATTTCCCTTTCGATGAGTAAGGGGAGCTTTCCCTTGGATCGTTTTCCACAAGGTAGTTAGAGGCCCTTTCATTATTTGTATTATATACACTATCTGTTATGTAAGAATTTCTGCTAATTTCATTAATACCCCGAAATTTATTGTTATTTATATACGACACATGTTCAATACTATCATTGTAGCAGTCATCATTGTTATTCTTATTTCCCTTACTAAGGAGGATAAAATCTTCAGGTATGCTTCTCCTCTGTGGATAATTTTTCTTTTTGTTAAAACGATTATTATTTATAACATCATGTGTATTATAGTTTGTGGTATCATTTTGCATCATTCCAGTATATTCTGTATGTTCATACTGTATATTACAGCTAAACTTCTTTCTCCTATCGTGGTTACAATGAATATTACTTTCTTCGTATTTCCACTTCTCTCTTTTTAATAAATCATAAGGCATTTCTGGTAAATATATAGTTAAAAATTCGAGGATTTTATATGCATTACCATTACTACTTCCACTTGCACTTTCACCTCTGTTGCCATTACTATTGATATTGTTATTACTATTGATATTGTTATTGATATTGTTATTGTTATTGATGTTACTACTTCTCTTTCTGGTGCCAGTAGTGATGGCATCATCCGGGTTGATATATCTCATTTTGTGTGCGTTGTCCAACTTTTGCATTTTTTCTACGTTAACAACCCTCCTACTGCCATTCGCAGTGATGTACCTATTTATTGTGGTATGGACTAAGCTATAAACTGTTGTTACGACTTCATACATTAATACAAATAAAAAGATGCTCATGTTCTTTAGACCGTCACTATAGTTAATTTTCTTTTCAAATATATTCTCTAGACGATTATTTTCCTTTACATGTTTGCTTCTATTTAATTCATTTATAATACCATCCCTTTCTTGGTAACTGTTACTTGTTCTTTCTACATATTCTAGTTGATGATTATTCCTTTTGTAAACTTTTGCAAATACATCATTTCTTTCATTTTTTACATCACTCCTTACAAAATTTCCTTCATAATTCTGTCCATCGTTGTAATTGAAATGACCCCCATGATGAGTTGTATCCTCCTGTCTTCTCCAATGCTTAGCAGCTTTGTTACTATTTTGGTCCGTCTCTTCTGATCCCATTATCTTTTCTTTAAACGAGTTGTAGCTTGTGGTTAGGATCTTTTTAAGTATGCTTTTCTCTTCCTTTTTTTCTTCCTCTTTTCCGGCATTTATTCTCACTGTGCTTTCTGCACGGATTGGTCCACTCATTACTCCGCAGTTTTCTTCAGTTTCGTCTTTTTCTTCGACCTCCGCTTGATCGTAACCCCCCATCCAACGGCCGGCGCTTCTTCTGCTGGTGTATCTACTAAATGGGGACTTCTCTTCTACCCCGTCCTCCCCTGTAATGTTGTTCAAATAGTATGAGCCAGAACTGGGAGCATTTATACCCTTTCTTTTTATAGATCCTTTTTCAGTGGTATTTTTTTGGCTTGTTATCATTTTAGCTAGCATGTTAGGAAAGAGGAGCACATTTTGAAAGGATCTGATTGATCTATTAAATAATATATTTATTTTTTCCATTTTGTTTTTGTTAAAAAAGCTTTTTCCATGTCTTTGTATAGTTTCATCCTCGTAGTCATTAAATTCCTCATCCTCCTTTCTTTTATTTGAAGTATCATTTAAGGACTGATATTTAAAAATGTTCAGATTTCTAAGAAAGTATTGAGTCAGGTAAAATACAACTCTGTATAGATTTATTTTTTTAATTATATCTATTCTAGTTAAACATATGGTAACTTTATTTATTTGATTATCTAGTAAATAATTAATTATTCTTAAGAGTCTATTATTTATTGAAAATTTATTCGAGTCAACAAAAATGAATATTAGGTCAACATATTTTGATAAGTTCATAATAATTTCATCATATTCTACATTGCTCATATCATCAATTCCACTTCCATCATCAATACCGCTAGTATCAATAAAAGACACTGAGTTTACTCTGTTCATATATTTAGTCAAATTATTTTGATAGTATAATTTTCCATATATATATTTTTTAATATCATGCCCTTTTTTTCGTAGTTGTTGAAAGGGCTTGAACAAATAATAACAATGTTCTCCTGAAAACATGATTTTTTTCCCCCCTCCTCCACAAGAATCATTCTCATTATAACAGTGGTCATCCACATTATGGTGGGTGGGGCCATTCATATCATGGTCTATGTAACGATCACCGCGAGTGTTACCGCAAGTGTTTTCATAAGTGCCTCCATACTTGCCGCCATACGTGCTATCATAATTAGCATGAGCTTTTCCATAATATTGCGCTTTCCCCGTATAATGGCCGTAACCCTCATCTGTTAACCTGTTCACGACCCCAAACTGATAATTCTGATTTTGCAATTTATTAAATTGAAACTTGAAATTGCTCTTAATGTCTACATAGGTAATTTGATTTTTCTTGGCAAGACTACTAGTGTTTTGCACGTAAGTCTCACTGAACCAGTTGATAAAGGAACTCTTACCACTTTGTGTATTTCCTAGTAATAGAATAGTAGTTTTTTTATGAAAAACGGATATATCTACATTTAAATATTCGCTTATTAAATTTAAGTTTAAATCATTTATACACAAATTGTTGTTATTATTATTTACACTTTTTAAATTTTTA
Source organism: Plasmodium brasilianum (assembly GCF_023973825.1). Classification (NCBI taxonomy): domain Eukaryota; phylum Apicomplexa; class Aconoidasida; order Haemosporida; family Plasmodiidae; genus Plasmodium; species Plasmodium brasilianum. The sequence continues at coordinate 926,358 of NC_090121.1, forward strand.
TATCTTGATTCTTTGTAATATATTTCATCAATTCGATCCAGCACATCACGTATAAAATCTCCTTCTTCATACTCAATGTTATTTGTATTACTATCCCTGTTATTCCAATTTATACCTTGATGACTTTTTAAATTTTCCTTTACATCTGCTTGTACATTTAGAGGCATGTTCTTATTTCTTTCTTCACTCTTGCAACTGAAGCAACATGAATTGGCGCTATCTTCTTCGACACAATCTTTTATACAATCTTTTATATAGTCCTTTGACAATTTTTCCTTTCTAACTCTATAATTCGATAATAATTTATTATATTTTTCAAACATTATTTCGTTTTTTTCCTCTTTATTTTTGCATTTTTCGTTCCGATTTTTATTCTTTAGTAATTGTTCTATGTTGTTTCGATATTTTTCACCCTCTTCATCATTATATGTTTCGTAGTAAGAATTATTATATGAGTTAAAATTAATTTCTCTTTGTTCATCATCATATTCTTCTTCGTCAAATTCATCGTCGTCATCCTCCTCCTCCTCCTCGTCCACTTCGTAATCTTCATCATCATCCTCATCCTCTTCTTCCTCTTCTTCCTCTTCTTCCTCTTCCTCCTCTTCCTCCTCTTCCTCTTCCTCTTCACTTTCATCTAATACTTCTTCTACCTCCTCCAAGTTACTCTTAACTTGATCTATTCCTCCAGATTGCCCCTTTTTACACTCACTAGTACTCACTACACCTTTATTGTCTTTTTTCTCTGCTAATATGTAATTTCCTTTTTTCTCTAAAGGATCTTTATTTAATAAGCCTAAAATTTTTTTCTTGTTATGCAGAATGTTTTTGTAGTTGTTTAAGTTTATTTTGTTATTCTCGTCATTTTCGTCCTTAGAATACATTTTTATAATTTGAAATGGGGAAACGAAGAGTAGTGTATAGACGTCGAAACAGGCTCATGCAGGGATGAGAATAGCGAACTTCTATGCAATAAGGCGAATGTAAAGGTGTGTGCACCTCTAATAATGCGTGTGGAGAGATGGAAATAAAAAGATTATGAAGCAAAGAGAAAAAAGCATTCACGTGTTAACATAAAACTGTAAATATACACTCGAAGTAATATATGTATGTATATATATATATATATATATATATATATATATATATATATATATATATATATGTATGTACGTACAATGGTATGTATGCATTTAAGCATGCGTACTATTCTATACTTGAACGAATTAACGCGAAGGGGAAAAAATAGAAGAACTATTTGTGAAAAGGAAAATGCAGCTTCACATATATATGTGTGGGCAATTATCCACCTACACATAAATTTTATTTTATCGTTTTTATTTGATAAAATGTAAGATATTTGTCTGCTTGATATATTGCAGCGCTATCTAGCATTCATGCTTATTTTATTTTTATGCCTATTTATTTTACTATTAATACTGCAAATAATTTTGCTATTATTTTTTCTAATAATTTATCTTTTTTTTTCTTATGCGCCTCTGACTCTCATACGTAAAGCTTTCGCGGGTCTTTCACCAGAGTTTTTAACAAGCAGTGATGAGAATAATAAAAAATTAGACAGTATGTTTTTTTCTTTTCAAAATGGAGTTTAACAGTGCAAAAACAAACAATAAAAATGTAAAATAAAAAAAATGAATATAAAAATAAATAAAATATAATATACTAAAATGTAGTGTAATATAATGAAATAATATAGGCCCAGTACCAATACACCGTCTAATTTTTTTTTTTTTTTTTTCGCACTGTAAAGTGCCACAGGATCATATCCATATCAGACAGACGTTTAGGTATACATTTATACGTTTTTGCATTTTTTACCTTTGTAATATTTTATATATTTAAAACCTAATTTGTATATATCTATATATATATATATATTTATTTAAATATGTCAGAGTGATGTGAAAGCGTTTAAGCCTATTTTTACGTAAAACTTTTTCATTTTTTGTACTCTCTACTTTTATGATTCCTCCTTTTTCCATTTTTCCGCGCTTAAAGATTTGAAAAATGAGAAGGTGAAAAGAGGCTCAACTGGCAGATACATACGTATACGTAAATACATGTACACACATAAACATACATAAACCTACACGCATATACATATATGCGTACATACAATATTGTGCTAAATCTGGTGTGTTATCATGAAAGTAATCCTGTATACTGTTTTATTTTTTTTATTTTTCATTATGCATTTGTGTCGAATAACATTACAGATGGGGGTATAACTTTTCATTTAAGGATTGTGCAAAAAGTGAGAAAATTTTATGTCGACAATTTTTTCAAATGTGCATGTTTCAGTACGCGTATATGTGTTTATGGGTATTTATTTAAATAAAAATTCCTTCATCCTGTTTAACATTTTTTTCCTTTTCTTGAATGGAGCGTTTCTTACGAGAAAAAAAAAAAGAAAAGAGAAGGAATTACCTAAAGGTTAATACTTGTAAGAGTTCGAGAGATCTATATATTGTCACTGCTCATGTAGATAAGCTAGTAATGTATCATACGGAAAAAGAAATTTTTTAAAAGGAGAAAATGAAAAAAAAGAGCCTACATTTTTTTGTTTTCTTCTAAAGAGATTATTCTGACTTGTTCAGGAAATGTGTGACACTCTCCTGTGTATACTTAAAAAAATAAAAAATAAATAAAATAAATCTAAAAAGGGTAAAAAAAAAATAAAACGTAAAATGGTATATAAAAAAAAAATAAAAAGAGTAAAAACAAAATAAAACGAAAAAGGATAAAAAAAAATAAATAAATCAAAAAAATATAAAAACAGAATAAAGAAAAAAATACACAAACAAAATAAAACAGAAAAATATTTATCTTTATGCTGAAGAACTGTGGAAATTAAACTTTCCTCCTCGAAAATAACTCACTACTTTTGTTCTACATTAAAAAAAAATAAAATGTACACAAAATTAACCTTTCGACAGATTGAAAATTTTTTATAACTATATATATACATATATGTACTACATTATATATATGCATAAATAAATATACTTAAGTGCGTGATTATATTCAAAAGTTAAGCAGAATAAAAAATATATTTATGTTTTTTTACCAGACTTTGAGAATTTTGATTTTCCCGTATATATTATAGTTTTTTGTTTTTCAAAACTTACATGAGTTTATCTTGCTGAACGTGTAAAAGCATTTCATAGAGATAAAATAAAAAAAATATATAATATATATATATATATAGATATATAGATAGATAGATATGTATAAATATATATATATTTATGTATAAGTATATATGTATAAATATATATATATATATATATTTACGTATAAGTACATATATACATATTTATATTTAGCAAAATAAGACTAAAGTTAACGATATAGGAAGGTGAAAGATAGCAAAAAATATAGTTCTTCAAAACAATGAAAACAAAAAGCAAAGGGAATAAACGCAGGACCAAAATGCTTACAAAATGTTTAAAATTTTTTCAAAAACGTACATGTGTACTATAAACATTAGGCTATTTTGGTTTTACAATGTACGAAAATATTTTTATAATGTACATAAAATAAAGAATTTGAACAACAGGCTAAATGGTAGTAGCATAAAGGAAAAATATCTTGATATTTCAAATGTGAATGTAAATAGCAATAAAAATGAAATATTTGAAAATCTGCAAAAAAAAAAAATTGTTAATGAAGAGAAGTCCAAAAATAAATTCTTTACAACAAATGGGAAGCATGTTAAAAATATGGAGTATATTTTAAATGAGTTTAACGAGTTCGTTTCGATCGATCAGTATGAAAAAAGGAGGGAAAAACAAAACACTATGAAATGCATGGAAGGAGGGACTAAAAAATCGGAAGCAAAAAGGGAAGAAAAAAACAAAGAGAAATTAAACCATAAAAAGGATAAAACAAACGTAAGTGAAGAAGAAGATGACGAATCAAAATTGGATAAATTATTAAAAAAAAGAAACGTTAAAAAAGATATAGTAACAATAACAGATAAAGCTAAATATGAGATTAAGAAAATTATAGAAGATAATAACAAAGAAAATAAAAATGAAAATTATGTTTTAAAATTATTTTTTATAACTAAAGGTTGTAATGGATTAACTCATTCTTTTAATTTTATTAACAAGGATGACATTCATAAAAATGATGAAATTATTTATGATGATACAAAAAAAAAAAACATTCTCCTAGTAATTGACAGCAATTGTATTCTTTATGTTATTAACACAACACTCGATTATTATAAAGATGACTTAACTGAAAAATTTATTTTCACAAATCCGAATATAACATCAGTTTGTCCCTGCGGAACGAGCTTTCACTTTTCAAAAAAAGAGGTAGATAAATTGGAGTAAATGTGTGTGTGTGTGTGTGTGTGTGTATGTGTACAAGTGGAAGAGTTACCACATAAGGGGTACAAACTGTACAAGCAGTTGTACACACGCGCAAGTAAGCACGCATATATATATATATATATATATATATATGCGTTTGTACATGTGTATATACAAATACACATATACCTTCATATGCAGACCTTTGTTTTAACCTGCGTTTTGACCTACGTTTTTGAAAACTTGAATTTTTTTATGTTGCGTGTTTGCATTTTTTTTCTGTTTTATCTGTATTATTGCTATAGTCATATGTAAACTCATTTGAAATATTCCTATTCCATATTGTTGTAATGTAGCAATTTCCCTATTTTTTTTTTTTTACTGAATGTTGTTTTCTTTTTTTATTGTTTCCATCAAATTGTCGATGTCTATTTCTCCATCTCTAATATAGTTTAAGTCCTAATCAAAAAAAAAAAAAAAAAAAAAAATATGAGCGTGAACGTGAACGTTAACATGTATATGCGTAAGTACATGCACATGAACGTGGTCATAAAATTCAGTACATCAATTTGTTTTAAGTGTATTACGTAAAATAAAAAAAAATAAGAAACATATAAACGGACAAATAAACAAACAAAGGAACAAATAAACTAATAAACAGGCAAATAAACAAACAAACAAACAAACAAATATTCTTATAAAGACGTATTAAACAATTTGCATTTCTCACATCGAATAATAAAGTAGTACACAATATTACACGCACGTATTTCGTATTACTTAACAGAGTAAAACGCATATCTTTTTATTTCTTTTAATACCTTAGGATATATGTTTGCGTTTTTTTTGCAAATCGAGTCATTTTTCACAATACAGTAATATAACATGTTATCATAAAAATAAAAACTATTGTCATGCACGTATTTGCTGCTACTATTGCCACTAGTCTCGTGAATGTCCGCATTTTTCAGTTCCTCTTTTCCTTTTCCTTTTTTTGAACTTAAATTGGAAGAGGGAATACAAAATTTGTAGATTCCTTTTTCCGCATAAGCTTGATCATTTATTTGTGTGCCCTTATTCCCTGTGTAAATATAATTTTTCAAAAATTTGTTTGTAAACGTAGTATGTTTGTTTTTATATAGCCAATTTTTTGCATTTATTAAAATAACTTTTTTTTTTTTATTATTTTTTTTAAAAGTATGTATATAAAGCTGAAATATATAATGATCATAAGCGAATGAGTTCTTCAAATTTTTATCATAAAATGATTTTATAATATTCAAGGTGTCTATTATAACATCCGCTTCATTAAGAAAATTAAAATAATAATTTAAATTTTTCTGCGTAACAGCTATTATTCGTTTATTATAAACATATACTTCAAACAAGAAACAAATGTTAATATTTACATATTTCGATAAAATTAGATATATATCCTTGTTTTTATTTTCTTTTAATATTTTGTACACACTTGTACAACTTTTTAGCATTAGTAATGCATCATATAATGTATTAACTTCTAAATTAAAATTATTTACAAATGAGCCTTTTTTTAAATTCTTATAATTTACTCTCAAAAAAACACTATTATTTAGTTCTTCTATTTTATTCTTTATTTTTTCTAAAATTCTTCGAAACTGTGTATTGCAAAATAAACTGTTCATTTTTTTTCTTTCGAGTTTGTCATTTCGCTTTTCGTTTTCGCTATCGTGTAAATCGTTTCCATCGTCTTTTATATTTCTCTTCCCATCATCTTTTACTTCGTCCTTCCCATCATCTTTTACTTCGTCCTTCCCATCATCTTTTACTTCGTCCTTCCCATCATCTTTTACTTCGTCCTTCCCATCATCTTTTACTTCGTCCTTTCCACCATATTTTACCTCTCCCTTTCCATCTCCTTTTTCCTCCTTTTCCTCTTCCTTCTCCCTTTCTGTGCTGCGTATGTGGCAGTTGTCGGATGGATCTTCGTCCGGTTTATGCTCAGAGGTATCTCTATTAACTTTTCCTTCGCACTTAATATTTGGTTGATTGCTGCATATAGTTCCATTCCCCTCTCCATGCTGTTTACTTGGTTGCTTGTGGTTACTATTCATATTATATTCGTTCAAATCCATTTCAACTGCAGTCTCCTTCACTTTTCTAATAATTCCATCCGATGATAATGAATCAGAATAAGAGGAAAAGGAAGAGTACATGTTTTCGTCTACATTTTTAAACTTATTTCTTTGTACATACTTTGGTAAGAATATATAATCACTTAGTAAATATTTTATTATTTCATTGTTTAATTTAACCGTTTTTGATTTTATCATAATTTTATTATACTGATCATATAACTGTTTATAACATATTTTGTTCCTCTTCTGAATAGACATATTATAAAAATCAGGTTCATATAAATAAAAAAAAAAATCATTTATCTGTTTAATTGTATTAGGTATATGATAATCAGACGAGTCTAATACCTGTGTGTTGAATAGTTTACTATAAATATGTTTCATCGTTTCTTCAAGTTTTTTGTTTTTATTAAATGAGTGCATCTGTATAATGTCAATAAAATGCTCTAGGAATGCCTTCTTTTGTTCTTCCGTTATTATGTTACATCCTTTACTAACATGATGGATTCCATCTTTACGATTGTTATCGCTACCAATAACACTACGACTACTTCTTTCATTAGCACTGTCATTAGTGCTCTCACTACTGTCGACAATATCGTCAACATCGCTAGTATTGCTAGTATTGCTAGTATTGCTAATATCGCTAATATCGCTAATATCGCTAGTATCGCTAGTATCAGTAGCATCGTTATAACTGTTATCTTTATCAATGACAGTACCACCATCGTTAACTTTAAATACAATTTTTAGTTTGCTGCCCCTTTTCGCTCTTTTTTCCTCTTGCTTTTCCTTATTATTTGTAACAATTGTACTTATATCGTAATTCCATCCCTTATCAATGAGTGTACATTCAGAAGAATTTATCTTAACAGATCCTTTGTTCTGCATGCATATTTTTATTTTTACATTTATTAAATTATAACTATAATCTACACTTTCATCGTTTGTATTTACTAGTAAAAATGCATCAAGGTATATAGCTTGCACATTCTCATATAAAGACTTCTTCACTTCGTTATTATTTTCATACGCGGTAAAAAATAAATCCTGGTCATTTCGATTTGTATGAGAATAGACTAAACTATTTCTATCGCATCTGCTACTTCCATGATTTTTACCACTCCTATTACTTTTATTACTCTTGTTTCCATTTGAAGATATTTCGTTTAAATTTATGTTTAGTATTCTCCTCTGAGCATCATACATTTCATCCGTAAACTGTATGTCGTTCCTTCTGCTACATTCATTATGCGTTTTAGTATTCCTTTTCATTGAACCATTTTTATTTTCATAACTCTGTTTTGGAATTATTAGCATGTTTACATTTTTAAAGAGGGCATAAATTTTATTTTTTAAGTCGCCCAAATGTGAATCTTTTATTTTGTACGAATTTAACAACAGCTCAATTTTTCCAAAATTCGTCATCAAATATAAATAAACAAATGTATTTAATAGAATTACATCTTCATCAAATTGATATCTTAAACAAGAACCACTATTTTTTTTTCTTCCTTTATCGTCATTTTTAGATTGACTCCTCCTTTTATCTTTATTAATCGATGTTTCCATTTTTTCTAATATAGTCTGGGTTAAAAATCCTCAGGTGATGGAAAAATCTCTCTCTATAATTGCTATATGTTTTGCACGGTATAATTTGCCGTAATTATATGTACTTAATTTTTAATCATTTGGATGTATACATACTTACATATATATGCAGTCCATAATACAACTCCATTCAGCTTCTACAATTTTGTATGTTTCCTGAACGTGAAATAGTAGTAGCATATAACAATAGTCAAAAAAAAAAAAAAAAAAGGCATAGTAAAAAAAAAAAAAAAAAAAAGGCATAGTAAAAAAAATAAAAAATAAAAAATTCAAGATAAATGGTACATAATAAGTGAAAAATGATAAATGATAAAAAAGCAGCCTACAAAGAGAACTAAATGACGATATCTATATCACTCGCATAGTACATTTTTATTTCTTCTTTTTTTTAAACATGTTAAGGGAAACGCAAAAGGAAATAGCGGGGCGTGCATACATATATCATATATACTTTTGTTTATATACATATATGTATTATCTATATTAGCATTCCCCTTTTGCGGCGCCCTGATGTTAAGAAGCCTTATGTCAAAAAAAAAAAAAAAAAAATCTCTTCAAACTAAGAAGTTTAGAGAAAGCGAAAAACCTAGAATGCGTAATGCGTATATATATATTTTTTTTTTTTTTTCTATTATAACAAGGTACAATATAGAAAGCAGTTTTTTGCCTATAAGCAAAAATTATAAAAACAATTATTAGTACTTTGCCAGTTTGTATAGCATTATATTGCGCGAGCAAATGAAACGGCCGCACATCATATGGCATAGTTAGTTTGTATATCTACATATATATATATACGTACGCGTTATAAAAACTGAAGAAGAAATTAAAATAGCCTTTTTTTCTTTTTTTCTTTTTTTCTTCTTTTCCTTTTTCCTTTTGTTTTTATTTAATTATATATTATGCATGTTAAAATTCATAATAAACGAAGAAAAACAAATTTATTCTGAGTTTATGAGCAATATAGAGCAATAAGAGAATATATAACACACGCAGCCACGTTAATGAAGGGAAGTATTATGAAGAGAGCACGTTCGGGGTTTACGTGTTCGTTTAGCACTTGTATGCCATAAATACGTACATATATGTACATATGTATATATGTATGCACGTATGCATGTATGTATGTATGCATGTATGCACGTATGCATGTATGTATGTATGCATGTATGTATGTATGCGCGTTTGTATATAAGTATGCACATATGTATTTGTTGGCATATATACGAGCGACCATGGATGCGATATATTATTTCTGAACGAAAATGCCTTTTTTATTAATCACTCCTCATGTGCTAATTTTTTAATAAAGAATAATTTCATTAAGTTATCCATTTTACTCTTTGTTGTTTAAGAAGCGCTACTGAGAATATTTATTTGTAAAAATTTTTTGCTTCTAAAAAAAACACTCATGCACTTTTACACATGCGTATGTATATGTGTACATATATATAAATATATAAATATATAAATATATATATATATATATATATATACACGTTTACATCCACATATTCATGTGCGTGTATTCAAATTTTTTTAAATGCCGTATATTTGGCCCTTAGTCTTTTTTTATTGATCGTTTTATTCGAAGTATTTCCGATTCGTTTGCTTCTTTGGCTTCTTTCGTATCGTCTACGTTTATGTTAACATTTTTTGTCATCAAAGAGAATGCATAATTTACTTGTTCATCCCCAAACGGTTCTTAAATATTTGCATCGAATATTTCATTGTTTATTCGCTTGTTTGTTTGTATGTTCATTTGTGGCATTGCATAGTTTCCCTTAATATGTACATCCACATATAGATACAAAGTATACGGAATAAAGGTAATAATAAAAAATATATTAATTTTCTCATATATGGAAGTATAGAGTTTGTGTATGTGTGGATAGTAAATACTTGTGATACTTTTTTGTAACGTGTTAGTACCTTACATGCGTAAATAATAAATGAGTACAAGTGCATTTCGACACTTCAAAAGAACGAAGTTTATGTATACTTTAATTTTTTTTTTTTTTTTATTCTCTTTTTGTGTTTCCATTTCGGAGTGTTAGTATAACCCTTCTTGTAGTTGTGCCCCGTGTAGAAGCATGTACATTCTCATTCATATATACACATATATATATGTACATATGTTTATACGTATTCATAGACATACTTTCTGCTAACATATTCTCGTGTTAATTCGATGCTTCTTAAGTAACTTTTTCTTCCCCACCTTTTAAGTAGTATACATAATACATTTTTTCCCCCACAGAATACATATATTATGAACAAGTCATACAAATCGTACAGAATTTGAAAAACCCAAACTAAAGAAGCTTAAAAAATATGAATGGATAATTTTGAACGCTTTTTTTTTTTTTTTTTTTTTTTTTTTTATCATTTTTGGAATAATAAAAGGCTAGAGTGTATTCATAAAACGTCGGAGTGTTTTTGTGATTGTCCTAGCGAATCAAATAAAAACATATATATGTGTGTACATATATATGTACATGTATTAACTATAATAGGTAAACGGGAGAAGAGGAGTGAAAGTGATACGCGAAGAGGAAGCGGTACACAAAAATATAGTGGAAGAAAGTTGAGTAAAAAAAAATGAAAAGCGAAGATGAAGCCATAAGAAAATTTAAAGGTAGACCACTGTTCGAAAATTTGCATAAAATGAATCAGACAAGTTTACTGTCGCACACGTCGATAGAAATAGATCTAAAAGGTTTTTTCAACTTAGTAGTTATTTTAATATGTACAACAAATTTCGTACTTGTTTTTGAAAATTTTAAAAACTATGGAACAATAATAAGTATGCCAACAAGTCGTGAGCTAATTGAGCATTTGCCATTGCTAGTTTGTTTAGTTTGTTTAAATGTAAGCGTTATATTTAGTTGGTTTATCGAAAGGTATGTATCTTTGTGGCTTTATAATTGTGTAATAATTGAGAATAAAAAGTCCAGTGGTATGGAAGTTTTCGTCCCAAAAGATATTGATGATGATATAAAGAGCGTAAGTAACCACGACTATTTGAGTAAAATGGACGATTCCACAACAAATGATGAAATAAATAATGATGAAACTGATAAGAGTAATGGTAGAAACGTGCATATGAGGAGGAGCTACGTGAATAGGAGGCAAGAGGAGCGGTGTAGTATACTTAAGGGAGAAGAACAACGTGAGCAGCGCATCAGCCGTACGATTAGTAGTGGTGGTGGTGTTGGTAGTGGCAGTGGCAGTGGTAGCGGTGTGTGCGAATTAAAGAAACGAAAACATGGGTGGAAAAATTTTCATCTGTCTATATTTTTATTGAAATTTATAAATAGCATTTATATGTTAAACTTGCCATATTTGACAGTATCCTATTGTGATGCGAAGCCAGTGCTATCAGCAGTACTATTAACCATTTCCATCGTTTGGTTTTTTAAAATATACTCCTTTCACGATGTGTGTTACGACACAAGGAAACTGTACATTGACAATATGAATATGAACAAGATAGATACAGATGGTGGCAGTAGTCGTAGTAATGAAGGGGGTAATCATATAAATAAAAGGAGCAATTATATCAATAGTAATAGCAGTAGTGGTAGCGGTAGCAACACTTGCGGTAGTAATGAGGGCGCCTTTGATTTGAAGGGCATCAGAACATACCCGCATTGTTTGAAATTAAAGAATTATTATACGTACATTTTAATGCCAACGATGTGTTTTCAATATACATATCCTAGAACGGAAAAAATAAGATGGATGCATGTAGTAAAGCATATATTTGAAATCGCTTTATTATTATTAATGATGAAGATAATTTCGGATCAATATGTATTTTTGACTTTAGAAAATACATTTACAATGAAAGAGTTTCGATCAGCAAATTTTTCTGTTAAAATATTTCTACTAATTGAAAGAATGTTAAAAATATGTATACCGACATTATATATATGGTTACTTGGTTTTTTAGTAGTTTTTCATCATTGGTGTAATTTATGTGCAGAATTAACAAGATTTGGCGATAGATTATTTTATAAGGACTGGTGGAATGCTAGTTCATTAATGGAGTATTGGAGAAAATGGAATTTGCCTATACATTATTTTGTGTCAAGACATATTAACAAGCCATTAATATATTATGGTTTTAATAAAAATACTTCTATGTTTATTGTTTTTTTAATATCAGCAATACTACATGAATATATTATAAGTATTCCTTTGAAATTAGGATTTTCAGGCTATTTTTTTTTTATTTTTATTGCTCAAGTACCACTAATGCAATTAACGAATTACTCATTTTTTAAAAAGCATAAGACTATAGGTAATTCAATTTTTTGGGTAGTCTTTTGTGTTATGGGTCAGCCGCTCATTTTGTTCATCTACTACTACTCCTGGAGTGTCAGGCGGGGCATCTTCAAGGATTGACAAGAGGTAGGGGATGGAGGGCATATATTACGCAGTGAGAATAGCGAACGTGGCGATCCATCCGCAAAAAAAGAGATTACACCCCAGTGAAAAATACCATATATATATATATATATATATATAGATGTCCGCGCACGGAATACTTTTTGCTTAATGTATGAACTGATCGTATTGAAGCGCATTAAGTAGGTGGGAGCATTCCTATTCGTTCGCAGGCATATCAGTGTTAACGTTCATTTTGTATTATTTTGTTATGTCATTATACCTCATTACATTATATTGTTTTGTCAAGTTATTATTACTCACTACTTTATATTACGTTGTCACGTTATTATATCTATGTTATTTTTCCATTTTATTTTTATTTTTTTATTTCAATATATTTTTTTATTTCAATATATTTTTTTATTTCAATATATTTTTTTATTTTATTTTATTTTATTTTATTTTTTTTCCCATATGCGTAATGTGCGTATGCACGTATCACGCGTAGCTACATTATTTTGCTATACTTTACTATATGTTATTTTATCATATTTTTCGTTATTTTGTTTTATTATATTGACTTATTTTACTATACCTTTGGATATTTCATTTCTCATTATTTTACCTTATTTTTTTTTTCCTTCAATCCTACATTGTGTAATCCTCGTTTTTTCCTGCCTTAATTTTTACAGTGCTACTCATCTCCTTCGCCTTTTAGTTACCTGTTAATATTTATGGCCTACATAATTTACCGTTTAAATTTTACTATTTACATTTTATGATATATATTTTATGATGTATATTTTATGATATATATTTTATGATGTATATTTTATGACATATATTTTATGACATATATTTTATGACATATATTTTATTTTTTACCATTTATATTTTACCTTTCTATCTCCTTTCTTCTTTACTTCGTTCCTTTTTTCTTTTTTTTTTTTTTTTAAACAGTATTATTAAATTAAACTGTTTTCCCTTTTTTTCAAAATGATATTTATTATGTTCTCACATAAATTACACACTTGTGTGGAGCTATTTTGTCTCTTCCCCTTTTTCATTTTTATAAAACCACCTCCATTCATTTTAAAGGCAAAAACATTAAGTGCGATCTCATTGTTTTGAAGTGGGAAGCAGTGAGTTGTTTAATCGTCTACTATTGTTTATTTGCATTTTATTGTAACATATTGTATGGGATTGTCTTGTCTGTTTTTAGATTTTTTTGTACCGTACCTTACTGTATTGTATTGTATTTTTTTTTTTTTTTTTTTTTTTTTTTTTTTTTTTTTTTTTTTTTTTTTTTTTTTTTTTTTTTTTTTTGTTGATACTTTTTAAAAACTCTTCAAAAATACTATACAATTGAGTAGAAAATATGCGAAGCTTACGATCTGCTAAATTTGCAAGTACAGTTTTAAATGTCTTCTTTTACTTATATCAGTAAGTGTTGACCCATATGTGCTTTTACATATATAAATGTACACACGTATGTACAAGTTAACGAAAAATTAAAGTTTAGCACTATTTGTAATGCAGAATATTTTCAGCAACCTTTTTGCACTCTTTTCTTTTTTTTTTTTTTCTTTTTTCTTTTCTCTTTTCTTTTCTTTTTTCTTTTCTTTTTCGTTAATAAAGGGCAAATTAACAAACTCGAATAAGGCCTTTCACGAACAGTAAGACTCAATGATGAGCAAAACGAACGAGAGAACAGCACAGTATAGTACAGTACAGCGGGACATAGCTGAGAAGCTCTTACCCATGCACAATGATCCATATATCAACAGAACAAAATTTATATGAATGTTTCCATCCACTTTTTAGGTTAACCTGTTTATAAGTCCATCGAGTTGCAGCTTCTTCAGTACTCCCACTTCTATTACCATTTGAGGAGAAGGAAAAATTTTATTAGCTTTTAAAAGGACAGTCAATAATAGCAATACACGGATGATGAAAGAGGGTAAAAATAAAAAAAAAAAAATAAAATACAGAACGATACGATAAGTTAAGTTATGATTAGATAGAAATTTCCTAGAGCATGGAGCAGCATAACTCCAACGCATGCATTTCAGTATGTGTGTACATGTGTGCGTATACTATATGTGCACTTATGTTTATCTAATTCTCTACCTCCTACAAAAGAGATTGGAAGTTATATAAGGAGGAAACCTCACTTGGGGCTGATTCGTTCAGTCGCTTGTTCTCCTTGTTGTGTTAAGGTATCATGTGCTGTGTTATGCTATGTTTTGCATTATTAATTTATTTCATTTTTCTGCTTTATCGGTGCTGCGGTTACGTGCCGACATCTCTCCCATTTAGATGACGAATTGAATCTTGTGAGAGACTACCTGAACGAGTTAAGCATGTGTTCAGAAAAATTATACAACACAAATTATTATAATAGCTTATCAAGGTATAAGAAGCTAGGGGATAAGAAGGACTATGCTATAATGAAGTGCTTACGAATGGATGAAGATCAACGAAATCAGTTTACAAGCATCGATAATGAGGAATTCTCAACAAGCAAGGAATGTGAGAGTAGCCTCAACGACTACTCGACGGAAGAAAAGACAGAAGGACAACCAAAAGGGGGGAAACGAGAAAAAGGGATAGAAAAAGGGATAGAAAAAGGGAAAAAAAAGGGGAAAAAAAAAAGAGGGGGAAATCATAGAAAGGAAGACAAAAAGGAGGACAAAAAGGAGGACAAAAAAGAAGAGAATGAAATAGCGAAAGGGATAGTGAATGAGATAGCAAAAGCGAAAGTGAGAGAAAAAACAACTGTACAGGCGAATGGAAAAAAGGAAAAACAATATATCACATTCTCTTTTAACAAGCAAAGGAAAAATCAAAAAGGATTTAAAGATAGTGGTACAGATTACAAGAGCTGCAAACTTATGCTATCTCAAAAGGACGAGGTACAACCATTCGACAAATCGATACACAGAACGAAAAAGGCGTTACATGAAGGAGAGATAATAAAAGCATTTCCGAATAGCAAGAGAAATGATTGTGTCTATAACACATATGATGATTGTAAAAAAAAAGAAACGAGGTTGATTGTATGTAGAGAGGGGAACAATGAAGATCATTTTTCTGTAGCTGAGCTGGGAATAACAGAGGAAGGTGAGAAGGAAAAAGATATGGAAGTAAAGACAACGACAAAACAAATAATTGGAAATTATATCAATAATGATAATGACGGAGTAAACGTAAAAAGGAGCTACGAAAGCAGCTCGTTTTGCACTCAAGAAGGTTCACTGACAAGTCAGTTGAACAAGATGAGTACGACGATTAAACCGTACAGACTTCTTAAAACCGAAAAAGGAAATAATTCATATAATGAAGATAAACATGAGCGAGAGAAAAACATAGTAGCCTTTTCAAACGAACATGAGCAAGAACTATTTGAATACCTAATCCTAAAAGCAAATGACGAAATAGAAAAAATTAGTAGTAAGCTAGAGAATAAATACAAGAATGAGTTATTACGTAGAGTTAACAATATAAAATATGCGTATGAAAAAGAAATAAAAAAATTATTAAAAAATAAAGCTTTTTTATGTGTAGAAAATGAAAAAATGAATCAGCAAGAGAAAGACAACCAGGAGATAATAAAAGAGTTAGAGCATGCAAAACATGCATTATTAAATGAAATGGAAAAAATAAAAAAAAATAATAATAATGAATGGATGTTGCATCATGATATGTGTTTTCAAAAAGAGATGTTAAAAAATGACAATGAAAAAAAAATTAGAAAACTAAGTGAGCAGGTGGACATAGGCAATAAACAAATACTGCAACAGGAAAAAAAGATATGTATGTTAAATGACAATCTGAATAGCAGTAGTGAAAAGTGTTTTTACCTTCAAAGTAAATGGGTAAGATGTCGGAGCTCCGCTTATTGCACTGCTTACTCAGTGGGCACGGGGTTGTCAACATGCTTAATTCTGCGCCGCGAACGTGTGTACGTGTGTGTACATGTGTGTACATTGGTTTGTATGTGCGTACGTGTGTATATGCATGCTCAAATGTGATTCTACCCTCGTTTCTTCTGCTTGTGCTTTTAATAGGACGCAGGAGAAAGAGCATTACGTCAGAAGGACGAAGAAATAGTATATCGAAACATAAGGCTGAATAAAATTACTCATCCTCTTTTGTACCAAAGCAAATGCATATTCATTTCATCAATGAGCTTGTGCATTTTTCACGTATATTAGTATCTTAAGTCTACACATACACGACTATTTTGTAGAGACTCCGCTTTGTGACTAGCCTCTTTTCATTTTTATTTTTTTTTTTTTACACATTTCAACATTTTAGGAAAACCTAAAAATAAAACTGCACAAATGGGTCCTTGAAAAAAATGAAGTTGAGGATAAATTAATGCAATTGCAAGATCAAAATGGGAAGGTGAAAAAGAAAAAAAAAAAAAAAAATAATAAATAAATGAATATAAATATGTGAATATACAAATAAATACATATATAAATAAATAAGAATGGAATAAGATGCAAAACAATACAATACAATAAGAAGGAAAAATAATTACTGTCCTGCACTGCACGCATTATACGCGTATGTTCATGCTTGCAAGCACTGCTCATTGACTCTGTTAACCATTTCTTTCTCTATTTTATCCTCTTTAATGTTTAGATTGAGAGAGACAATGACTGTCTAAGGAGCGAATTAAACAATGCAAAGCTCCATGTTGTAAAGCTGAAGGAGCAGAATGAGGAAGTGTAATGCTGAACGTATAAGCATGCGTGTGCGGATATCTATGCATGCATGTGTGTATATCTATGCATGCATGTGTGTATACGTATGCATGTATTTATTCCTGTATTTATTAAATTTTTTACGCATATGCATATTCCCTCCTTCAGAGAAACTAAAACTTGTACTTTTACATTTTTTTTCTAAGTCGCTAGGATATAGGCTCATCCAAATTGGAGCCATTACAATATGATCAGTATGTATATTGCTATTTAACTTTTTTTTTTTTTTAAGTCTCCAGAATAGTGACTACGTGCAGTCATGCTACAAAAGAGAAGAAAAGAAGTTGAAAGAAGATTTAGAAAACTACAAAACGGTAAAAGTGCACAACGTAGTTAGGCATATATATATACATACACGTACATACGTACACGCATACGTACATATATATTTGTATGCATGGATCATTTTATTATTGTCGCGCTAATTTTTGTTTTTTTCCTTTTCAAATTTAAAGAAATGCGCCTTGCTAGAAAATAAAAACGATTTGACACTTTTAGAAGAGAAATATAAAAAATTGCAGTAAGATACATGTAACGTATATATATAAATGTAATTATCTGCAATCTGTTTTTTCTTTTTTTCGTTTTTTCTTTTTTTTATGAAGACATATGTACACTAAGTACTTCTACCAACAAACAACACACACATTTGTATATGTCTTTTTTCTTCTCTCAGAATTGAGTTAAAAGACATAGAAAATGAAAAGTGCATATATGAAAGGACGTGCTTGAAAAACGAGTAATATATATTTTCGAAAAATAAAACATGAAAGCGTTGAAATGGGCATAGGATGAACTGAGCTATCTTTTGTGTCTTCCATGTTTTATGCTGTATTGTTATATTTTCCATTTTTTGCATTATCTGCATTTTTTCCATTTTTACTGTTTTCTGCATTTTTTCCATTTTTTCCTTTTTTTTCTTTTTTCAGAAGAACACAGAAAGACATGTGCACGGAAATAAAAAACCTAAAAAATGAATTGTACGAGTGTAAAAACAAATTGCATAGAATGAACAAGTCGAGTGTGGATGGTGTGCAGACAAGTCTATTCAAAGCTGAAGCAAAGGATTTCACCTTAACAGGTAGCGCGCTACATGGTCACAATGAAGAAAAAAAAAAAAAAAAAAATGAAAAACGGAAAAAGAAAAAAGAAAAAAGAAAAAACGAAAAAGGAAAAAGGAAAAACAAAAATGAAATATAAAAAATGAGAGAAAGCTAACGAACTCTACTTAATGGTGGCTTCTTTCCTGTCATATATTTTTATTTTTTAGAAAATGAAAGGAGTAACGGTGCAGGTAACAACGCAACTATCCACGCAGCAATCCATGCAGTTAACGATACAGGGGAATTACAAGTAACGCATTTCTCAACAATTTGCTATCTTAATGTGTTGTGTTTGAATAAATTAAAAATTGTTCTCATCATTACATAATATCTTTATGAGTATCTTTTCCATTTTATTTTCTTATTATACACATAATTCATGTACATTCGTGTGTCCTCATTTTTTTTTTTTTTTTTTTTTTTTTTTTTGTTGTGTTAATACTTGTCTTTATTTTTTTATTTTATTTTATTTTTTTTGATAGCAAAGAGAAGAACAGATTGGCAAGGGGGAAAGGTTGTAAAAAAAAAAAAAAAAAGAAAAATACAGACAAGTATTAACACACACACAAAAAAAGAAAAAAAAAAATAGTAAAAATAATATAAAGATAAAACAAACAAATAAGCATTCACACACACACACACACACACACAAAAAAAACTTGCAAATTTTCTTATTGTTTTGTCTCTTGCAGCTTAAACGAACTGGATACAACACAAAAAATAGCTTCCATAGAAAAACAGTTGATTGTACCAAATTTCTTTTTAAATTTAAAGAATATTTATCTCTTTTCTTTTTTTTTGTTTTTTTGTTTTTTTTGTTTTTTTGTTTTTTTTGTTTTTTTGTTTTTTTTGTTTTTTTCTTTTTTTTTGAATTAAATAATTTCTCATTCGTATCCTTTACATATTCTCATCGTTTCAGCTGCTGAAGTTAGAAAAGAGCAGTAAAGAAGCCGAGCTAATAAGGTGCCCCCAATATAGTATGCCCTAATTATTTTACGAGCAAGTCGAGAAAAATGTTTGTCCTTTTTTGTCCTTTTTTGTCCATTTTGACCATTTTGATCATTTTGATCATTTTGCCATTTTTCCAATTTTGGATGTTTAATATATTTTTTTTTTTTTTTTTTTCGTTTTAAAGGACGAAGAGCTGAAGAAATTAAAAAAAAGGAGTTC
Organism: Plasmodium brasilianum; assembly: GCF_023973825.1. Lineage (NCBI taxonomy): Eukaryota > Apicomplexa > Aconoidasida > Haemosporida > Plasmodiidae > Plasmodium > Plasmodium brasilianum. The sequence goes on from NC_090121.1 coordinate 945,872, forward strand.
CTTGAAGAGAAATTGAAATATCTGGACGAAAAAATAAACGTTCTCGGTCAAAATTTAAGATGTATTAAAGCGCAGAGTACCAGTGGTATGAACTGAATATGTTCTCTATTAATATTAGCTTCATATGTTTAGCTTATATGAAATAAACAAAAGCAACACAACATGTACCTCGTCTATTGCTTCTTCCTTTTTTGTTTCTCTTTTATAATTATACCTTAAATTAGTTTTGCTTTTTACACGTGATGGTGCTTGTAAATGCGTAAGTATATTATTTTGTTTTATTATTCTATTTTATCATTTTATCATTTTATCATTTTATCATTTTATCATTTTATCATTTTATCATTTTATTATTTTATTATTTTATTTTATTATAGTATTTTAATGTTCTGTATTTTATTTTTTTTTTTATTTTTCTTCTTGTAATTTTTTCAATCCACCTTAGTATTGTCATACAAAACGAAATAAATTATGTATGAACATAAATATATTTTTCCCTTTGTCCTTTTGAAAGACTTTTTTGCTCTCTCCTTTTTTTTTCTGTTTGCCAAGTATAAGGAAAAAATAGGAATGTATATTACATACACTAACGTACAGGATATATGCAAAATTAAATGAATGTATGTATGTATGTATGTATGTATGTATGTACGTTTGTATGCATATATGTATGTATGTATATATGCATACAAACGTACGTACGACAAAACTTAATATTAACCTCCAAAAATAAGAGAACATAACCTATATTGTAAAAGAGTGTTTATAAAACGTGAGTGCAATTTTGTCAAAAATTTTTTGTTATATAAAATACCTTATACGTTTTTAAGTATATATTTGTATTTAAGTATATATTTGTATTTAAGTATATATTTGTATTTAAGTATATATTTGTATTTAAGTATATATTTGTATTTAAGTATATATTTGTATTTAAGTATATATTTGTATTTAAGTATATATTTGTATTTAAGTATATATTTGTATTTAAGTATATATTTGTATTTAAGTATATATTTGTATTTAAGTATATATTTGTATTTAAGTATATATTTGTATTTAAGTATATATTTGTATTTAAGTATATATTTGTATTTAAGTATATATTCGTATTTAAGTATATATACACATGTAAGTATATGTGTAAGTATATATATGAAGTATGCATAATTTGTTCAAAAATTATGGGTGTATTTGTTGAAATAAAAAAAATGCTCTGAGAATACCACTGCTCTTGTTTTTAGGGGTATAACTGTAGAAGGGTAGTACTACTCGTAGAGCTCCTTTGTAAGCATTCCATTTGAATAAGAATGAAATGATTTCGAGTGAACACATAAACATGTATACGTTCTTTTGGTAAAATAAAAAAAAAAAAAAAAAAAATCAGAAAGTACAGAAAAACACAAAGGATTAAGATAAGGGGGAAATATGCACATCGTGGTCCTTATATTTGACAGATTTAGTTTTATAATTAAAGCATTTTCGTCGTTAGGGGTTTCCTCTGCTTTATTTCTCTAATCGAAGCGAATGGCGCGGGAGGCACACGAATTGCTGGATGGTAGCAGACCAATACCTATCGACAGAATTACGTATGAGTTAGCACAAAATATTATTTTAGCTTTTGATAATAATGAAAATATTAATATGAACAATAAAGATGTTCAAATAGAAATAGAAGCAAGGGTCGGGTTGGTAGTGGACAAAAATAAAAATAGACTAAAATTGCCGACAAACACAGATGCTATAGTTGAAAGTAGTTATTCTGATTTCCAGTCAGGTGTTGATAAAGATTCTTTTGAATATCTTTTAAATTATTTACATAGTATTACTCAGAGGAAAAAGGTAAGCATGTATACCAACAACAGTGGTATCATGAGTAGCAAAAACGAATTGTTAGGAGGTAGTAGTGATGATACTTGTATTACCAACATAGGGAGAAGCACAACTAGTTACACAAAAGAAAGTGGAGGCATCGAAATAGCTAGTAACTTTAACGATAAGGAGAATGATTTATATAATTTTGTACCTCTAAAAACAGTTAGAAGTGTAGATAAATACTATATACTAAGCAACACTAATACGAGAATTAGAGTGACTACATATTTAAATAATGAAGATAAGAGAGATAATGAAAATATGGTTAAATCATTACATAAAGAAAATTTAAATACATGGAATGTGTATCTTGGAAATAATCATTACTATTTTGATGAGGATGATGATGAGGAGGAGGAAGAAGAGAATGGGAAAAACAATTTAGCAGAACAGAACGGTTTGATTGACTATCGTATTTCAATAAATTTAGAGCATACAAAACCGATAAGCAAACTTTTCTTATCTAAAATAGTGCCTGTACATGAAAGGATTAAAGAACGAACAACATTCATAAATAAGTACTTGGGAATTCAGTTGGATTTGACAAAAATTAAAGCAAAAAATTTAGGCGGAAGTAATAGCGATAATAGTGCTAATAAGGATTATAGCACTGGAATCAGTTATAATAATAATATGCTTAGCAAAAGGAACAGCAGTGGTAATGGTAGTAGTATCATTGGTAGTGGTACTTCTGATTGTAGCAGCGGCACCTGTGAGTTATACGAGATAGAAATCGAAATGCCGGCAAAGAGCATCTTAAAGGCTATATCTAACCTAAGGAATAAAAAGGATTCAAACTATTTACATTTCATATGTTCCAATTTAGTTAATAATATTAGAGGGATATGTAATAAACTTAGCCATTTTAGAAAAACCAAAAGTTTATCCAAACAACCAAATGATAACAGTCTTCCCACTGTTCAAGTTAATTATATTCATCCTTTAAAAGAGAAAATTAAATTTCAAAAATATATACATTCTGTACTACCACTTATAGGGGATTATATGTACAGAGTAGTCTCAAAGAATGAGAAAAATATCCATACAATGCTTAACAATACAGATATTTCAAATACAGAAAAAATTAATATTTTTAAAGATGTAATACATATTAGAAGACATAATAAAAAATCGTTAATGCCTATGGATGAAACGTACGCTGAGAATAAGTGGAAAATTGTAAAAAAAGATGGACTTAAAAATGAGATCGTTTTGGTTAGTGAAGCGAGCGACTCAAGTGAAGTGAATGACGTAAGTGAAGCACATGAAACAAGTGATGACGAACAAGAACCTGAACTAAATATTCATGATAGGAAAAGTATTACCACTACACTTGATAACTATGATGATCAATGTAAATGTGCTAATGTAGATGACTTATGTACGAACGAAAATTATCTGTCCATTAACAGAGAACAAACTAGTGACCACCTCAACAAACAAGACGAAGAAAACTTTTACCATGAAAAACAAGTTATCCAAGAGGATACAAGTAAATACCAAGAGTTCTATGATGATACATGATTTTACGAAAAGGTAAATTTATAACTCACGTGCAGTCATGTGAATTTACGAAAACATGCCGTAAAATTGTACGTGTACTTTCATACATATGTATACATAATATAATACATGTGTGTTAGTGTGTAACATGGGAATGTGTACATTACCCTTTTGACCTTCCCTTTTTTTTTTTTTTTTTTTTAATATATTGCCAGTAATACATAAAAATATTTTTAAATTGAATGTGCATACGTGAGTTCTGTTTTGCTATTTTTAACTCTATTTTGTTTCATTTCGTCCATTTTGTTTCATTTCGTCCATTTCGTTTCATTTCGTCCATTTCGTTTCATTTCGTCCATTTCGTTTCATTTCGTTTCATTTCGTTTCATTTCGTCCATTTCGTTTCATTTCGTTTCATTTCGCTTCATTTCGTTTCATTTCGTTTCATTTCGTCCATTTCGTTTCATTTCGTTTCATTTCGCTTCATTTCGTTTCATTTCGTTTCATTTCGTCCATTTCGTTTCATTTCCGCTTTTAAAATAACCGCGCGCACATTTATATGGTGTTTGTTTGTTTATTTTTTTCAAGTGCTATATGTTCAAAGTCATAACAATGGACTAATTTTTTTTTTGAGATTTTTTTATTTTTTAAATTAAGACTCAAAAGATAAGAGCTCAAAAAAAAAAAAAAAAAAAAAAATGAAATAAAAAAGAAAATAAAAAATATAAAGTAAAACAAAAAATAAAAGAGTAAAAAAAAATACAAGTCTCCTCATGCTTTTTAACTTTATAAATATAATAATTTATATCATAGCAGTGATATATTTTTTTTTTTAAATTCCTAGTTTTTGTAGTTGAGGAATGTATTAAGGAAGAAATTTTTTTCTCATTCCTTCTTTCCTTAATGCCTTTTTTTTTTATTTTACTTTTTCTTTTACAACAATTAGGACGTGTAATTATAATGATGAACAACCATTTATTGAGTAAATAAACTTCTTATCACACCATAATATTTTTTATTGGTCTTTAAAAAAAAATATAGTTTACTTTTGGCTAATATATTGTAGTACATTAAAGAAAATCAGTCGAATGTAGATCATTCAAAGTTTCTTCCCCTACGTATATAATACCATAATAATATAAAGCTCTAAAAATGAAATGGTTTAATTGTACCTTTCAAAATTTACGCGATATCACAAGTATATAATACATACAAGCGTGTGAGGCTTGTACGCAAGAAGGCATTATATACCTAATATAGGTGTACATAAACATGTATGAATGTATGTATATATATTTGATGCAAACACAGTTTGCCTTTACTTTGCATGCAAAAAGAGAAACATCATGAATGTAAAAAAATTAGTCCTACAAAGAAAATATGGGCAATGAAAAAAGTAAAATAGCATTTGTAACTGAACAAAAAGATAGGAAAACTTCATCAAACACAAGAATGAGCATATATATATATGTTTATGCTTATATTCGTTTAAGAATGTAATAAATAAGAGTGTATGCATCTACAAGTGCACACTTTAAACGCCACCTAATGCGCATACCTTTATATTTATGACCTCCCAGTAAACACAATAGCTATAATAAATACTTGTGCACTAAAGGGGGAAAAAAAAAAAAAAAAAAAAAAACTAGCAAAATGGGGCGGGGGGGATGTATATATATATATATATATATATATGCCCTACATAATATTTCTGTACGCTGTTTTTCTTAACACGTATATTTATGCTAAAAAAACGTCATTTGAGGAAATGCTAAAAGGTAGCTACTGCGATGTATAATATATAAATGCATACATATAAATGGATATATAAATGCAATAAAAATGTTTAAGCGTTATCCTTATATACATACGTACATAACACCGTTAAAAAGGGAATAAATTAACAGCACTGTCATTAATGAATTATACAAAGGGTTATATATATTTTTTTTTTTAAATTCGATATTTTTTTCATTTGAAAGTAAAATATATTGTACTTGTATGATGTACTTGAAAAAGTAACGTACAAAGAGAAATCAAAAAAGCGAAAATTTTTTATTTTGAACTTAAATTGTTAAACGCTTATAAAAAAAAAAGAAATTATAGAAAACGAACAAAAATTAAACATATACAAAAATAAAGAGAAATTAAAACATAAATAGAGCATAAATAGAGCATAAATAAAACTAAATTAAAACAATTAAAACAAAATAATTTAAACACCATCTTCGTGGATGATACATTAAAAAAAAAAAAAATTAAATTGCAGTTAACTACATCTTATATATATATAATATATATACATATACAGATTTTCTTGGCGTAACGAGAAATATTGTTCCCATTATATAACCCTTTAAAGTATAAGAAAAAACATAGTAAGGAATACCAGTTTGTGGTATTATCTACATATATGTACATATATATACATATATATAGATAGATATATGTACATGTAGATATATGTTTATATACATATCGATATATACATATACATCTATACATATATACATATATACATATATACATAGATATATACATATACATATATATATATATATAATATATATATATATATATATATATATATATATATATCTATTTATAAGGCATAATTTCATTTCGGAGTACTTCCTCACCTTTCGAGTCGAATATATTTACAATGAGCCGAAGCAAAGTGTTTTTTGACATATCGATTGATAATAAAAACGCGGGTAGAATAATTTTTGAATTATTCAGTGATATTACCCCTAAAACGTGTGAAAACTTTAGGTCATTATGTGCAGGTGATAAAGTGGGTTCAAAAGGAAAGAATTTACATTATAAAAATTCTATATTTCATAGAATTATTCCTCAATTTATGTGTCAAGGAGGGGACATAACTAATGGCAATGGTTCAGGTGGAGAATCCATATATGGAAGATCTTTTACTGATGAAAATTTTAAAATGAAACATGATCAACCGGGTCTATTATCTATGGCTAATGCAGGACCAAACACAAATTCTTCGCAATTCTTTATCACCCTTGTTCCATGTCCATGGTTAGATGGAAAACATGTAGTTTTTGGAAAAGTTGTGGAGGGTATGAATGTTGTAAGGGATATGGAAAAAGAAGGAGCTAACAGTGGATTTGTTAAAAGGCAAGTTGTTGTAACTAACTGTGGTGAATTGTAAGGGAAGAGTTGTACTAATAAAATTACACATGTTTATATGTATGCATTAATAGGTTTACGTGTATATCTAAATGTATATAAACGTGTGTGTATAAATATATATATATATATATATATATATATATAAATACATGTACATATTTATGTTAATAGGTAAATGTATACAACAAATATGTGCATACTTATGAATACATAGGTACATACGCATATGCATATTAACCTAAGTCCATGTACATAAATAAACAAAGGGGGAAATACATTTAGCACAGTTACGTAGGTTCACGTATATTTATTTTTAAAATGTGTGTTTATTTAATTTCCATTTTAAGTACATTCCTTTTTTATTTGTATATTTCTTATTTTTGAAATATATATAAAGAATTAATATGGAAGAATTCGCGTGAAAATAGTCAAATAAGAGTGTATCGTGTATTTTTTATTTTTTACTCCCTTTTTTTTTTTTTTTCTTTTTTTTTTTTCATCAATACGTGAAAAAGGAAAACATGGCATTGTTCATTGTTCCAACGTACTGTATAATTTTCTTGTACAAACAAGTCATTAAGATTAGTCCATACGAAACACCCGAACATTTATGTATTCATATATATACTTTTTTTTTTTTTTTTTTGCATTTCTCTTCGTCCCTTTTTCTTTCCTCACGTTATTCAAGAATAACGTGTTTTAAAAATTAAAAAGTGTGCAAATTTTCGCTACTTAAGGTTATTAAAAAAAAAAAATATTTTTTTTTTTTTTAACATGTATTGTGCATGTTGTAATGGGCAGATTTTTTTTTTTTTTCTTAGCTAGCTACAAAGGGGATATTAACAAATTATCATACAAAAAAAAACTGTAAGCCTTTTTTCATGAATTAGTAATTTTAGTTTTTTAAAAATGTATTAATCTATATTATATTTCACATAAATGAAGGAATTATACCTAAATGTGAGTGTGTGCAAATATATACACGTACGTGTATGCATTTATGCGTATGTAGGTAAATATGTATGTATGTTCATGTTTTATGTGTAGGGGCTACAAAATGTACGAATTTTGCTGTTGTGAGGAAAGTATTAACTATTCATAATTTTTTTCGAATAATTAGAAAGTTCAAATTTTAATAATTTCTCCTCATATGAAGGTGTTTTTTCCATTTTAGCTTAAAAAGAGAAAAAGAAAAAAAGAAAAATGAATAAATTAAAAAAATAAAAACACTGCTTATTTTGCAACAATCACAATGTGCAATAGTAAATGTGTGGTGTCCATATTTTATACTTATTCAACGACATATGAAATTACGTCTACTATTTTTACAGCTGTTTCTGAAAGAGTAAAAATGAGTCTACAGGGTATTTCTTCGCATATGTATAGGCACATATATATATGTACCTATTTATGTACATAAACATATACGTAAACACGTGTAATGCATACTTTTACAAAGATTTATTTTATAAAAAACAGAACACTTAGTCGAGGTTGAGAAATAAATAAAATATGAATAAATTATTTTTCTTAAATAAATTATTTTTTATGGACATACTTGTTTCTCCCTACTTTTTTCGGTAGAAACTGTAAATTCTAGCTCAGCTGTTTTTACACATATCAGAAAATTTTCGCTGGGCATGTCGTAATAACATTATGTACGATTTACAGTTTTTAAAAAATGGAAAACATAAGTTTTTAAACAAATATAATGAATTTGCAAAAGTTCGAAGAAGGGATACCCAACTGAGTACTTTTGTTCATACGCAGCGTATATATGCGAACATTCATGTTTGCACATATAAGGACGTACACATAGACAAGTCCTACACACAAGTTGAAAGGAAATTATTTTTAAATTAACAATTTTAGCTTAAAAAAACAAAAACAAATACAAGTTTTTCAAAAGGACGCAAAAATGTATATTACTATAATGGTTAAAAATATTTTTGTTTCTGTTTCTGTTTTTGTTTATTTTTTTTTTTTTAAGAACATTTAAAAGAAAATAAAATAAGGAAAAATTATGTTCTGGTGGGGTATCTCACATACGTTCATTGTTGTTATTGTTGTTATTGCTGTTATTGCTGTTATTGCTGTTATTCTATTATTTCTTCACAATGCACTAATGTCATCATATGGCTTTCCCAAGTTCCTCAGCTGATGTTTTGCCGATATGGAATATGAAACAATCAAGATTGAAAGAATTATCTTTATAAATGCAAAAGAAAAAAGATGTTAATAAGTATATTACGGGGATAAATATATAAAAGGGTTAAACAGCATAATCAAATTTTCATACAATTTATTAAATTTTTACAACTATTATCCGTCCGCTAATTTGGGCATTCTCTCTATATATACATGTATACACATGTACATATACATATATATAAACATATACATATACATGCACATATACATATATATGCACATATACATATACATGCACATATACATATACATGCACATATACATATACATACATATATATACAAACACATATAATATATTTATCGTTCTTTTTTCTTTTCTTTTTTTTTCCAACCTTGACAAGGAACAAACAAACCCAAATCGATAAGGCAAAAGAAAACATAGAAATGTTTGATAAATAATTTAGTCTGAAAAATAAAATCAAATTTTGGAGTTACCATGTAAGCACCACAGTTTTTAAGCAGAGAGGTGTGTGCGTTATATATTTATGTGTATATATTTATGTGTATATCTTTTTCTGTATATATTTATGTGTATATCTTTTTCTGTATATATTTATGTGTATATCTTTTTCTGTATATATTTATGTGTATATATTTATGTGTATATCTTTTTGTGTATATCTTTTTGTGTATATATTTATGTGTATATATATTTATATATATGTACATAAGCGTATATTTACACATATGCTCACTTTATTTTATATTTTTTCCTGTAAATACAAACCTGGGAAGAGAACACACTATTAAGGTTACGACGGGCATTGACATATACCCCAGTCTCCTGAAAAGAAGAAAAAATAAATTAAATTATTGACAAATTAATGTTTGCACCACGCGAATGTATACACAAGTAAACATATGTATATATGTACATATATACATACGTACGTATATGTACACAGGCAATTCGCGTACTGTATTCACGGTGAAACAAAAGGCGCACAAAAAATTTAACCTGGTTGGAATGTGGGAAAAGCTAAAAATATTTTTGCATGGGACTTCAAAGGTTGAAGCGTTCATGTAATAAATGTTGTTGCTGGGGGTTCTTGAAATCAAAACATCGGCAAGGAGCGTCTAACAAGATGCACAAGAATGTACACGTCGTATATATATATATATATATATATATATATATATATATATATATATAGATAGATACACGCATAGACATACGCACGTATATTCATATTTATGTATAACTCGTCACAGTGCTTTTCTTTACATTTTTATTAATTTGTTTGCATTTATTTTACACTCTTTCCTAATTTGCTTACTTGGAAATATCTGTTTAACGACTCCGAGTTGAGCTTGTTGTATTTGAGCAAATACGAGTGCTTGCACCAGTCTACCCCTACTTCAAGCATTAGAATAATTATTAACCAACTGGCAATACTAATAAACGAATTTTGCGTTCTATATGCTGTTGACATTTTTAATAACACAAGAAATGCATCAACGAATAAGTAAAATCTCTCAACAGCATCTGAAGCTACAATTGTGAAAAGTGATATTTTCGTAAATTTTTTGAAAACCGTCGATTTTATTTCCGTAAAATTGCTCATAACTAGAATTAAAAACATCGTCGACTGAAAAAGGGGGGGAGAGAAAAGAAAAAAAAAAAAAAAAAAAAAATATATATATATAAATACATACATATATATATATATATATACATATGCATGTATGTGAGTGTGCAACATACTCAGCTTTAATGTCTGTACACAGACTTTACATAAAGGTAAGCGAAAAAGGTGAGGGAAAAAAAAAAAAAAAATAGGTTTACCTCTGACGAATTAATAGCAATGTTCAATGACAAGAAGCGAATAAGATGCGCAAAGGAATGAGTTAAAATGTAGGCAAGAACAAAAATATATTGTACGATAAATTTGATTAAAATGCTATAGAAAGGATAAAAAAGAGGAATTTTAAAATTTTTGTTTATTTTATCATCTTTATTATTTTTTTGAAAAAAGGAAAAATTGTTCTCTTTTTCATTGTAACGATGAAAATGGTAACTAGCCATATTTTTATTTTTATAATGTTGTCCTTGATATAAATCCTTACTATTCATATAATTTTGCATAGACTCGTTATTTTTAACACTATCCCATTGTGAGGTATCAATAAATTCAATTTTTTTATTTTGAGAATTAAGGTATCGCTGGTTTTTATTATCATATTTAATTAAATTTTTATCTTCTTTATGATTATCATGTTTTTTAATATTTACTCCCATCTGTTCTAGTAGTAGCAGTGGCTGTTCTTGTTGTTGCTGCTTCTGAGGCTGTTGAACTCCTCCTTCTTGGCGTTGTAAAAAAATTTGATCAGAATTTTCTTTTTCATTTTGTTCGTTATTATAACTATTACGTAATATATAAACGTACGAACGTAAATTTATAATTCGGATAAATGTTCTGATCATATTATCTATCAAATCTTTTCCTAATGACCTTAATAATCTTTCTAAAATTTCAAGCATATTTAATACAACATATAGTTTCATAAACGGTTGGGCTCTTATATAATGATATATTCTTGACGTATCAACAAACGAAAATATATAAATACAAATTAATATTAAAGAGAATCTTATCAAACCAGTATATTCCGGAAAGGATAATTTTAGAGAATTTATATGCTGCTTTAATAGTTTTCTTTTAGTAGCTCTTACTTTTGTTTTATTTTTTTTTATACTCTTCCTTTTTGAATAACATTCATTTAGTTTGTAGTACACACAGTTTTCACTATTCCTTTTTTGAGAAGCGTGTAGAGGTTTGCGTCTTTTAGCATAAGCAATGTTCTCACCATTGTAATCATCATCATGGTTGTTACCATGGTTGTTTTCTTCATCGTTATGTTCATCGTTATGTTCATCGTTATGTTCATCGTCATGTTCATCGTCATGTTCATCGTTATGTTCATCGTTATGTTCATCGTTATGTTCATCGTTATGTTCATCGTCATGTTCATTGTTACCACCACCACTACCTTCCAACATATTACAGTTGGAAAAACTATCAGCATTAATGCCAACGCTTCTGTCATCTGTAGCATAAACACATTCATTACTATGCACATAACTGTTCTGCGTTCTATGAGAGCTGCTATATTTTTCCTTACTCGGATCATTTCTATTATTTTCGCCATTATTAAAAAGGTGTATTTTATCATTTAAATTAAACTCATAATTATTATCACTAGGATTGTAAACCATTAATTTTTTATCTCCGTTCATATTAATGGTTATACTTTTTTTATCATTTATTAATGGATTATTCTTATCTTCATTTTCGTGGTTGCTACATATATAAGGCATATCCATCTTTCTACTCCGAATTACAGACTTTTGTACATAAACATTGTCTTCACTATCCCCTTTTTGTCTCATCCCTTCGCTGTCTTCTTTTTCCGCATACCCTCCGTGTTCACCATCACTGTTACTCGCTTCTAAACTTTGCGCATTTTGATTTTTTGTAATTTCAACAACATTTTCATCATTTTTGTTTTTTCTACTATTGAGGTATTTCACCTCAAAGGACCTAGCAGCAATTTTTTTTTTTTGTTCAGCCTTTAAAATTTTAAACGTATATAATTTATTGATATCAAAAAAATGAATGACCTTCATACATATAGCGTTAAAAAGGGCTTTAAGATTTTTTATTCCATTTTTTAAAAAATTCAATATTTTCTTTTTTGCTGATACAAGTGGATTTAACAAATACGTCATAATGTTAGTCTTCTTTTTTTTCGTAGATCCGTCAAACGATTTTTTATTAATTATTTGTAATTTTCTTTTTTGTAATTTCATTTCATCCCTCGTCGATTTGTTCTTATACAATCTCCTTACACGTACCGTGTTACCATATTTCATATCTACACTGATAACATTCTTTATAATTTTTTTTTCTGTGCATTGACTAAAGTTGATTCTATTTGCACAGTTCGTATTGTTCAGGGCATTATTGCCACACGCATTACTAGGACAAGAGGTGCAATCCCTGTTGTTGTTATTTCCATTTTCTTGGCTTTCGACAGTTTTAAACATATACACATCCGCGTTCATGTGAGCGGAATTGCTGATGGAGCAGCTCTGTTCCTTCAAGTTGAATTCATCGGAGTTTGAAAAGTTCATGTGAAAGGTTAATCCATCTACGTGATGATTCGTACCATAACTGTTTGTCTGTTCTTTTTTGGAGATAAAAGAATAATCTAGGTCTTTACGTTTGGCGTTGTGCCTTTCTGCACTTCTTCCCATACTTTTGTTTTTATTTTTTTCATAATAATAATAATAATTATTATTATTATTATTATTAACATCATCATCATCATCTTCATCTTCATCATCATTTTTTCTATTATTATCATCATTTGCAATAGTAATGTGATCCGAGTCGAAAATTTTCCTCCCCCTATTATACGAAAACCTACTTGAATTCTTAATAACTCTGGCTTCATATTTTTTCAAATCTTTAAAATTACAAGTAGTGGCATATTCATATAATTTAAAATTCTTGAAAGCGATGAAGACATTTAGCAAACTATGACTAAAATTTTTTAAAAAAATATATACTAAAATAAAAATAGATCTAATGACTTGTACAGGCATAAAAGTTATATCATATAAAATATTATCTAAACATAATACAAATGAAATACTCATAATTTTTTCCAAAAAATATGGCACATTTAACATATGCTCTAAAGCATTATCAGGTATTGAATCAGACTTGAAAAAATTATCTAAAAATTTATAAAAATCATATTTATTTTCTTCCTTACTATTAATCTTTTTATTATCATATATAATATTTTTATTTTTATCAATTTCTTTACTCTTCTCTTCTGAATTCTCTTTGTCACTATGGTATGTATCACAGTACCTCCCTCCTCTTATTTCGTCCAGTATAAAATCATACAGCGTTATTCTGTTCATGTCTTTGTTAATATTTCATTTTTAAAAATATATACACATATATATATGCACTTGGCACGTTAAGTGGTTGCCACTACACGTGGGCATACCTTGAACATGTCTCTCTGTGCAATACAATAATATGTAGCTTATACGCACATATTCTATACCCCTCTAACTCGACTTGAATATTCGCAATTTTTGACTTATAATTTGTTAAATGTAATGTATGACCTACAATTTTTAATTTACATTTTATGACGTATAATTTTTAATTTTTAACTTACAATATTGTTTTCGTACTCGTAATGATATAGGCAAATAAGATGACAAGCATTCACGCCTCATATGGGACCAGACAAATGTTCATACATCACATTACAACTGCATGGTCAACAAACCGCGTAAATTATGTTCATGTAAAGAGGACCCCCACTTATGTGCACGTGTTCTGGCACGTATGTGTTGGTATGTATGAGCTTACGTACTTACGTGTATATATGTATATGTGTTTGTGGTTGGGTATGTTTAAATATTTATCTTAACAAATTCACATGGGCTGCAAACGCTTTGGGTACATACCATAATTCTCGCGTACTCTTTTCATTGTTTGCTTTATTTTTAAAAGTGTTCATATATTTCACAATGGACATTTTTTAGTCTTTCTCTTTGTCCTCTTTCAAAATTGCGTGAGCGCGAATGGAGAAAAGTAAAATTAAAAAAAAAAAAATTAAAAAAAAAAATTAAAAAAAAAATTAAAAAAAAAATTTAAAAAAAAAATTTAAAAAAAAATTAAAAAAAAAAATTAAAAAAAAAAATTTAAAAAAAAAATTTAAAAAAAAAAAGGAAAACATAAAAGGAAAACATAAAAAGGAAAAAAAAAAAAAAGAAAAAAAAAAAAAAAAAAAAGGCAAAAAACAAAAAATGGAAAAACAAAGCAAAAAAAAATTAAAAAAAGAGGAAAACAATAAGGGGGTATTCGTTCTTACACAGCTTTCGAAGCGGTAATTCCGAACTCACTGCATATGTTACATCACTACTTGCGAACACGTTACATAATATACCATAAAAAAAAAAAAATGCTTTATTTATTTTAGCAGCACTGTACGCATATATGAAAAAAAAAGGGAAAAATCATCCCTAAAAAAAGAACATACGAGTTGAACTGTTAAGTAAATGAAAATTTCTTCAAACTCATGCAAAGAATGCGAAAAAGGTACAGGTGAAAAAAATGAAAGACGTAAATGCGAAAAAAATCAAAAAAGAAAAGTAAACATGAATGAGGAAAAGGGTTTGGAAAAATATGTAAACGTACATACGTATGTACATACATACTAATACAAGCACAAATTTAGCAGCTAACGTACATCATACTGAAGGTAACAATTGCATAAAATATTTACATGTACAAGAATTTATGTGAGGAGTGGTATTTTTCCAAAAACTATTTTTTAGTTTTTGTGAAAAAAACTCACATTGTTTAAATGATTCATTTAATATATACATGTATGTACCTGTACATAGATATATATATATATATATATATATGTGTGTATATGCATTTACATGAGATGATGGGAAGAATACTGTTGTGTTTCCTGTATAACATTATATATTTATGTACATGGTCATGCGGGTCTAGTGGGGACAAAATATTATTAGGATACATCAAAAGGGGGGAAAGCGATAAATTACACGAACACTGACCCAAGTGCGATGAGTATGCATATATACATATATCTATATGTATATATATATATATATATGTATGTATATATTTACATCCATGTGCATACATATACATGTACGAATGTAACATAGGAGAAAACGAAGCGCGGGTAAGTATAAAATGGACAAAGCAACCCATAAATTTGAAGCACAAATGTGTGACTCTTTATACAATTAGGAAGTGAAGCTTCCTTTTCATTCCTTTCCATTCCTTTCTTTTCCTTTCCATTCCTGTTCATTCCCTTCCTTTCCATTCTTTTCCATTCCTGTTCATTCCCTTCCTTTCCATTCTTTTCCATTCCTGTTCATTCCCTTCCTTTCCATTCTTTTCCATTCCTGTTCATTCCCTTCCTTTCCATTCTTTTCCATTCCTGTTCATTCCCTTCCTTTCCATTCTTTTCCATTCCTGTTCATTCCCTTCCTTTCCATTCTTTTCCATTCCTGTTCATTCCCTTCCTTTCCATTCTTTTCCATTCCTGTTCATTCCCTTCCTTTCCTACCCTTTTTTTTTTTTTTTTTTTTTACAAATTCGCTAACCATTTGGGACAACATATTGTTAATAAAATGAAAGTTGATGAAATTTTGATTATCAAAGAGTACCTTTTTTTATGTTTACTTTTGTTAAAACCTATTTAAGGTAAAATAAAAATAATTCATCATTAACGCTGTCTTTGAATACGGTGTAGTATAATATATAAAAACAAAAGTGTGTATTAAGTAAAGTGCATATATTGTAATGTATAAGATAAAAAAAAAAAAAAGGAAATTCCATTTTTGTAGTTCTTTTCTGAGCTTATTCTTTCTCAAATTTTTGAGGGTCTTCACGGAATAATAATACATATAATTAAAAATGTAAAATTAAATTCTATAGTACAAATAAATAATTACACTTATAAAAAAACATAAGAAAGTGTACACAGTTAAAGGTTTTAAACAGGTGGTAAAATAAAAGTTAAAGTTAGGGGGTTAAATATTTTAAAAAATTATATAAAAATGAAACAAATATTTCTGAACATTTTAAAATGTTATATGTGTTATGTTTTTTCATTTATTTGTAGTCAATCTAACCTTCTTTAGACAAGCTCTGCATTCTCTCATGTTGTACATATAATATCGCAAAGTTTTACACAATTATATTTTATGCAAAAGGTAAGAAAAAGAAGAATTTTATTTTTATTTTTTTTTTTTTTTTATTTCTTTTCGTTTATACAGATGTTTTTTATTCCTGCGTATTTAAAGCACTGCTAACGGTATGTTCGCATTTGTATAATCCAAAAAGGGTAAAGCCTATAAAAAGTTTTATCTCCGCGTGTGGGTGTTTATACACACAAGTACAAATGCATATATGTACGCATACCCATACCATCACAGATTAGTTTGTTAAAAATAAATTAAGAAGCTATCATTGTTCAAAAAAAAAAAATAAATAAAATAAATATGAGCAATAAAGTAAATATGAAAATTAAAATATAAGTGAGGAATAAAAAAAATATATATAGCGCCTTGTCGTTATACACATTTTCCAGGTACATAAAACACAATTTCTTCAACAGTTACATATATTTAAATGTGATCATAAAATTTATGCCCACATTAACATGTTCATGCAAAATAACTTTTCGGGTCAGGATAAATTTAATTAAATCGAGAATCAAAATATGAACTACATTATTTGATGTCTTCCCCTAGTGTTATGGTGAAAAAATAGTACTTGCTTGTATATACATTTTTCTACATGTATTCTTGCAACATACGTTGTATATGTAGGTATGTACACATGTACGTGTGTGTGCATTATATTTATATCTCTTTTCACAAAAAAATTAAGACGTATTAAATAAAAAAAAATAGAACAAATAAAATTAATTTCGGAAAAAAAAAAATTCCTTTGCAAATAACATTGCGTGTACAGAAATTATTAAAAAACTGAAATGTACCATATTTTCTGTAAGTTTCATACTTTTCATATATACTAATCAAAAACTGCACATTTTTCAAATTCTTTCTCTTAGAAATGGGCATTACATTTATTCACATGGTGTACAATTATTGAACTAAAATGCAGTCCTATCTTACGGGATCAAAAAAAAAAAAATTAAAAAGAAAGCGTGCACACACATACGCTTATATATTATATATGGACATATACATATATATACATGGATGGATATACGGATGAATAGCTACACATTTTTAAGGACGTTTGCCGGATGCAGTTATGGAATGCATATCAAAGTTGAGGTAATCTTGCTCATCCATCATGATTAAATTTTCAACTATTTATTTATGAACTGTTCATATTAATAATTTCAAATGAACAAAAAAAATATGGACGTGGTAAAAATGATCTTTACAACTGTACTTGGGAGGCCTTACACTACTTAGGGGATATGAATTACAATAAAAAAAAAAAAAATTTAAATATATAATTACATAAATGAGCAAATGGACAAATAGGCGAATAAGTGAGCAAATGGACAAATAGGCGAATAAGTGAGCAAATGGACAAATAGGCGAATAAGTGAGCAAATGGACAAATAGGCGAATAAATGAACACATGGGCAAATAAACGAATAAATGAGCAAATGGACAAATAAACGAATGAATAAACAGCTGGACAAACTTCAAATCAGTGTTAACATATTTTTCACAGTTTCACTTTAGCTCCTTTTTTTTATCTGTAAAAATAATTTCTTTTGATATTTAGCTAATATTTAAAAAATGCACCTATAAACAACATATATTACGAAAAAAGTCGTTCCTTCTGTAAAATAATTTTAGAAAATTTTTTTTTTCATCTGTGCGTAGAATCCGTGTGCTCACTTGCACTCTTTTCTGTCTATTCCTTCTCTACACCCTTTTCTGCATATTCCTGTATACGTGTTATTCGAGCTAGGGTCTAATAACCACATCTTCGCAAGTCTTTATAAGAAAAATGCACCATATTATGTTCATAATAACCTGTGCGATTTATCATTCACTAAGCAGGTACTCATATACACACAAGCTTAAGTAAGCACAAATACACATATGTCTGTGATACGTATGCACAAGTATACGATACGTATGTATATGTGCACAGCCAAATGGACGCTCATCGCGCAGCTTACCCATATAGCTTTTCACAGGAAGAGGCAAACAACATTTACATAAAATCCTTATTAATATTGGAAGACCTGGTGTTGTAACGACTTCTCGAATTACTCAAGAAGCTTCTAGTATGTCTACTACTAGCCGCATTATTATTATTATTATTAATCCCTTCTTTCTTATTATTCTGCTCTTTATTTTTCAATCTATCACTTTTTCTTAAATTCAAATTAGGTAAGTTATCGGTATTTCTTTTTTTTTTTTCATTTTTCTTTCTATTTCTACCAGTTGTTCTACGCGATCTATTATTCCGTACACTGGATCTACCACCTCTAGCAGTTCTGGCTCTCTTTCTGTTTCTGTTCCTTCTGTATCGTCTATTATAAGAATTTGAAGCATTACTACAAGTATAATCGAAATCATCGTTATCATAATCATCGTCATCATCATCATCATCATCTTCTTCTTCATCCGAAAAGTAGTTAGCGGATTGGTCACTCGTAAAATTAGATGAATCTTCACTAATAACAGCAATTTCAGTATTTCTACCTGAACTAGCGAGGTTTTCATAATTTAATGAATTACTAGCATTATTATTAGCAGTATATAAATTATTTCTAAACATCGTAAAGATATCATTATATCTAGCATAACTTGATAAAAAAGAATTATTAAAACTTCTAGAATTTACTAAATCATAACTGTCAATAGGTGATCGAACATAAACAGAATATGGATTAAAATATGCACAAGTCATAATATGATCAATATTTTTTATAATACAATTTCTTCCTTTTAATGGAGAATTATTTAATAAATTATAATTTTCTCTTATTAAATTTTTTATATATTTTTCTTGTAACATATGTAACATATTCTTTGTATGACTATTCATATATATCATCCTATTATTATTTGAAAATACAAATAACCTATAATCATATTCCTCTTTACATTTATCTGCTTCCTCATAATGCTTTAAATAACGCTTAAAATATGTTTGTACTCTTAACCCATAGTAACTTTTTCTGTTATAGTAAATATAACTATCAACATCTTCTTCATCTTTGCATGGCAATTTTTTTAAAAATCGATAAAATATAGAGTTGCTCATTTCTTCCCTCTCGTCATCATAATTATAATATTCTTTGCCAAGGGGAAATATATCCTTATAACCCTTTTCTTCATTAACAAGCTTGTATATACTGCTAATTTTCATCGCGTTTATGTAGCTATTCTTGTATTTCTTTCTACTACTGTTCTCATTTTTGAATATTTCCATGCATTCGTTCGTCTTCCTTGCTATTTCGTTCTCATGAATAAAGGCTTGTGTAGTTCCATTTGCTGAATTACCTCCACTGCTTCCTACACGATTTATACTGCTAATCCAGTTATACTTTTCCTTCAAATTGATTGATGTTGGTTCATCTAGAGCACCAATCGTGCAGCTACTAATATCGTTAATGAAAATATTTTCATTTTGCAGAAAAGTTCGACCTGGAAGCTCCTTTATCGAAGTGCTTTTAGTTTCACTCTTACATAGAAACGTAGCCTCATTTTTGCAATTTCTATTACTATCGTTTCTATCCTTATGGTGGTATTCACTGCAGTTACGATTTGAGGACCATTCCAACTCAGATATGAATGGGTGTTCTCTTCTATAATTTAATAAAATTTTATATAATATACTGTAAATAATAATAGTTTTATAATTCACTTTCTCGTCTGTTATCAACTTTGTAGTCAAGTAATTAAAATAATTTATATGTACACAAACAGGATCTATACTATAAAATTTTAAATGATCAAAATAGCTATTATACGAATTGAAGCTTGAGAATTGTGGTAGTAAGGGTTGTAATTCTTGTTCATATATTTTAAATTTTTTATCAACAAATACATTTGTATTACTAAAGTTGTTTAACAAGTGTCTATTTTCTTCTTTACGATTTCGTTTTTCTTTCTTATATGACAAATACAATCGATGTGCACTTTTTGATGTATTAATAGAATATGCATGGTTACATTTTTCCTCATCATCATCCTTACCATTCAGATGGTTTCTATTCCTATTTTGAATATTACTTTCATTCATTCGCATTGTATTCTTCACATCTTCCATGTAATAATGGCTTATCGTTTTTTGTTTTTTCCTTTTCCTACCATACTCCAAGTCATTCTCATGCTGATCAACCGGACTGTAATGGTTTCTTCGATAATCATTTGTTATTTTAAAAGATACACCACTGTTACGATATAAATAAGGATCTATTTCTTGAATAGACTGATTTTCTCCATGTAAATGACTATCACTATCATTAACATAATCATAGTTATGGAACCATTTTACCCCCAAATCTTTTCCGCCTAATGCACCATCTTCCTCATCGGTGCTACTCTCAAACTGCCCTGGTAAGTTTTCCGAGTATTTTTCATAATTCGAGTCGTTACTAAAAAAACTAATAGAACTGTGTTTATCAAAATCAGATTCCAATTCTTCGCTCATAATGTGTTCTCTTTTTAAAGCATACAACTTATCACAATCATGATCCTTTTCTAAATTAAAAACTTCTTTTAATTTACTCCTTTTGTCATTATTTGAATATCTATGTTTTTTTTCCGTTTTCTTGTCATCTAAAATGCATTCATCTGAGCTTTTCGTCTGATTCCCACTATCAAATATTTGAATGTAATTACTGTCGTTTGTTATATCTACGTTTGGGGTTTTACTTGTAGTTTTGTTTGCACCGGTGCGTTCACTCCTGTTAGCATTATTCGTGTAGTTATTCATACTATTATTTACGCTATTATTCATGCTATTATTTGTGTGTGTATTCTCCTCTGCTTTCAGTGTTCGCTTTTCCTTCCTGCTATTCCTTTTGTTCTTAAGTGGATACAGACGAATGCTTCTACTTATTACATTGTCAATATTTATAATTTCTTTTTTTCCCGTCGAGTTATTATATTTCATGCATTCCTGATGCATATCCTCGACATTTATGATTTCTTTACTATTTGATGGAGTGATATCCAGGTTTATTACATCTGTACCTCCATGCATCCCATATGGATCCTCATCGATTATCTTCACATCATCACTTCCCCTCCTTTCATCGACATTACTATTGTTCCCACTATCGTTGTTGTTTCCATTACCATTGTTGTTCCCACTATCATTGTTGTTCCCACTATCATTGTTGTTCCCACTATCATTGTTGTTCCCACTATCATTGTTGTTTCCATTACCATTGTTGTTCCCACTATCATTGTTGTTTCCATTACCATTGTTGTTCCCACTATCATTGTTGTTTCCATTACCATTGTTGTTCCCACTATCATTGTTGTTCCCACTATCATTGTTATTATCATTGCTATTGTTTTTCCCATTAGAGTTCTTACTACCATTATCATTATGGCTTTTTTTTATATTTTTTTTCTCATTCCCCTCTTTGATCGAGTACTTGGAATTGCTGTCGGTATATAAGGTATACACTGTATTGGCTGAGCTTGACACATCCGAACTGTCTTCTATAATTCTACTGCTTTTCCTCCCCCTCCTTGTTCTGCTCCTGTTTCCATCTTTATTTACATCGTGTGTATTATTATGATTGTCACTGCACTTTCCGTTATGATTGAGAGTACAACTGGTGTTTCCACTTGTGCTATGGTTTTGACAAGTTTTACTCCGTGTGCTATATGAAACGTTATTACCACTTCCACTTACATCAATGTTTCCCTCAATATTGCTGCTGAGTGGGGGGCTGTTCGCCCGACTTAAAAGCGCGCTCCATTTGGTAGCAATGTTGTTACTATTGTTATTACGACTTGTGCTGCTAACATTGTTATTACGATTGGCACTGCTAACATTGTTAATACGATTAGCACTGCTAACATTGTTAATACGATTGGTGTTACCCCGCACGGGAAGTACTGCTCTATCATTTTCATTGTATCCACCATACGAATCATATATAAACACATCAGGGAGAACACTAATATTATCATAATTTTCGACATTTTCGTTAGAATTAGGTTCATTTAAATAACATACCTGTGAAGAAGTTAACTGTTCTGTTAAGGTAAATTTGTAACAACAATTTTTATTCATTGTAAAAATAGAAAAATAACCATAATTATGTGACACAATAAAAATATGACCATTTTTATTCCATTGTGCACTTATATTTTTTAACTCACTATCGTACGAAAATTTTTTTATAATTTTTTTTTTCTTTACATTCAATAAGTAAATATATTTTCTAAAACATGCAAAGAGAACTACATCCTTGTAATATGGATTTGGTTCAATAAAACTTACATAACTATCACATTTCTTCAAATCAAAATATTTAATCTCTTCACATGTTATTCTATAAAATATGGACAAATTTGTTTTCATTGTAACAGCATTAATGCTTTCTTTCGAAGCATTTGATTTATTTGTTATACCATCAGCAACTATAATATATTCATCTGAACAATTGAATGAGATATTACTTATTTTATAATGCAGTTTTTTTGCCCTCAACTTTGATTTGTTATTTGATTTTTCATTATACAAACAATGAACAGCTTTTTGTATTTGCTCAGGCTTACCACTAATACTACTAGTAATGGCTCCATTTGGTCCGCTATTTCTTAATATATTACGATAACTAGAACCGAAACTTTTAACTAGTAAGCTGCTACTACCACTACTACTGCTAATACTAATGCCTTCCTGATTTTTCTGCGTTTTCGTAAATTTATTTTTTTTTATTTTCTTTTCATGATTTTCCTTGGACAAGTCCTCTTGCTCACTTGATGAGTAACAGTATGAGGAGCAAGACGTGGACGATATGATAAATAAATTATTGTTTTCATTTTCCCTGTTTATTTCGCTCAACATATTATTATTATTATATCCGCAGTTATTACTGATGTTGTTATTGGCGTTGTTGTTTCCATTGTCGGTGTTACCACTGCCGCTAATATTATTACAACTATTGTTACCCCTGTTAATATTACCTCTACTACTAATAAGGTTTCCCCTAATTCTAATATTGTTGTAATTATTGCTGGTATTATGATTATGTTTTGCCTTGTTGTTCTCATTAAGCGCCGAGGACTCCAATATGAACTCCACGTAAAGTGAAGTGTAAAAGCAGCAGATTGAAATTTTACTTTTGCAATCGTGTGCTTTTTTATTTACCATTTGTATGTTTTTTTTTTTTTTTTTTTTTTTTTTATTAACATCGTTCAGGTAATTTTGGAAATTCCACAAATAAATAGATCCATTTGTATGAACAGTTAAGAAATCTGCTGAATTGTTTGAAAAAACAAATAATAATACTTCCTCATTAAAATCTTCAAATTTTTTAAACATAACGAAACCGATATTATTTTTAACATTCTGTAATATGTTAATTTCAAAATATTGGAAAATTTTTCGATAGGATATATCTTCTTCGTTCATTTTTTTTTTTTTTTCTCCTTTATATGATAGTTCGATAACATCATCTGCATGCAGATTGTTATAAATATGATCATCAATTTTGTTGACATATTTTGTTATAACAACATCCTTTGGGGATATATTCAGCTGTTCACTGTTATCCTCATCGTTATCATAAATTATTTTTGTCGTCAGTAAAAGGAACATGAGTTTCTTTCTCCTCATTTTGGAATTCGAATTAGCACTAGCATTAGCACTAGCATTAGCACTAGCATTAGCATTAGCATTAGCATTAGCACTAGCATTAGCATTAGCACTCACATTAGCACTCACATTAGCACTCACATTAGCACTCACATTAGCACTCACATTAGCACTCACATTAGCACTCACATTAGCACAGGCAATCGCACTGCTGCCATCGTTGATACCGTAGCAAATGGCGCTACCACTGTTGGCATTGACAAAGTCATCTTCATTCAGCCTATCCACACAATCATTCTGTGTATTTATAAAAATCAAATAGCTATTTTTGAGCTCTTTAATAGGATTTTTTGATATAATTAAATTGCTGTATATATATGGAGCAATATTATAATTTAACGAGTAAGAAAAGCGGAGGTAAGGGAAAAATTTAGTACCTTCTAAACACATATCTACTGACTTAATTAAATGAATATCATTATGTAAATCATCAAATTTTATTATAAAAAAATACGAATTTGTAGAACACAATGCATATGTTTTATAAAAATTCTTACTTGACTTCTTTGCTTCATTATAAAAAAATATAACCTTCTTCATAAAAAATGTTCTTCTATATGTAAATAAAACCTTATATTTATATTTGTCAACTAGCCAAAATTTTACTATACCTTTTTCATCACAAGATATAATATATTTATTCGATTTATGTATATCAAAATCAGTAATAGAATAATTATGTGCTCTTATACATAAAATTAAATTTCCAGTCATAACATGATAAATTTTTATAAATCCATCCTTTCCTGATGTTATAATATTCTCAAACAAATGATCAAACATAATTTTTGTAATAAAATTATAATCTTTTTTCTGTGGAAGGAAGTGTGATAATATAGTTATATTTCTCTTAATATTTTTTAGACAATAATTATATATATCATATTTATACCTAGTATTAATTATACTATTTCTTTTTTTCGTATCATTATATGCATAAAATAATTTATGTTTTATTTTATTATATAAATTATTATATCTATTACATTCATAACTTGTTAATTTTATCGATTTATTTTTATTATTTTCATATTCTTCTTTTAATTTATTTTGGCTGTTAAAAAAAAATTTTTTCACATTATGCTGTGGATATATACAGGTTAGCATATTTATTACATTTTTAAAAATATTAAACATATCACATTCTATTTTATTTTCTGTCCAAATTTCTCTTTTCCTTCGCTTCACTAGTTCATCTATATCGTGCTTCTTCTCCTCCGTTCCGCTCTTTAGTTTTTTCTTTTTTCTTGTCAAACTGTTTATGAACTCTTCCCCTTCAGAAGCACAGCCGAACGTTACACTGCGGCTTGCAGCGAGGGCATGATTAACAGTGGCATGATTGTACATGGCTCCATTATTGACGGTACGATAATAATAGTTTGACGTTTTATTATGAACTGCTGTATTGGAGCAGCTAATACAACTAGCATTACGATTCAACGGCAGGCAGTGCTCGTGCTTGTGCTCTAAGTTATCACACCTGCCACAGTAATCCCCATATGCGGTGCTGCTCCTGCGTTTTTCTTGTACATTCTTGTGTCTATAAGCAATTCCATGCTCATTATCATGATCATTGCTTCTGTTGTGACTAAAACTATAATCGTTGGACCAGTGCTCTACACGATCAGTAATGTAACTCATAACGCTCTCTTCACAATTGCCCTCAATGGGATTGCTTGCCCTTTTATGCTTTTTGCTATTTATGTTGTTTTCATTTAATTTCTCCTTTTTTACATGTTCCGATGTGTCAAAAAAATTATCACAATATGGTAATCTATCTTCCCCTCTAGGGGTAGTAGTCATGATTCTATGTTTATCATTCTTCGAAAAAAAAAAATCATCATTCGATTTGTAACCATCCTCTTTATAACAATACTCTTTATAACCATCAGATCTGTTATCACCAATTAACAAACCACAATCTTTTAACATCTTAAAAATATTGTTAATCCCTTCTCGGTTAGTGCTATTTTTCTTTATTTCCTTTAGACATACATTTATTAATACTTTATACGTATCACTTATATCACTAAAAGATTTATTCTTTTTTTTTAAATATTTCTTTAATATCTTTCTATTATTTTCATCAACAATGTTCTTTTTGTAGACATCATTTCTATTTGCATTTTCAGCATTATTAATATGATTCCATCTGTTATGATACCTTGTGTTACATAGGAGCATGTCTCTTCGTTTGTCAAAGCGTGTACTCTTACATACTTTTTCACAATTTTTTTTCTTCATTTCTAACTGAACGTTTGGACTACATCTGAGGGGAATCCCGTGCACTTCCTCCAAGGGGCCAGCATTACTACGATCGATGGGGGCAACGGTATGGGTATCAGCGCCTCCATTGCAACCTATAATATAACTCTTTCCATTTTCACCTACATTTTCACTGTCTACATGAAGCAATAATTCCTCTCGTTCTTTCCTGTTCATTATTACAAAGTTTTCTGTATCATTTAGTTTCTGTTTCTTACAGGATAAACTAGGGTCATCTTCTTTGTCATTTCGCCCTTTTTTTATATCCATTATTGTTATCTATATATAAGGTAAGGACAAAGGTTTATTCTAATAAATTGCATGCGCGTACAAATACATAATATTATATCATATGTCCTTTTGAAGAAACATAAACTTCACAATGTCTAATTCTTCTTCTTTTGCAATTTATATTTTGCAATTTGTAAAAATAATTTTCTCTTTGTTTTAATATCATCCGTACTTTTTTTTTTTTTTTACAAACATATTTTTTCACCACTTTCAATATTTGCTTCTTTTTTTATTTTCATTATTAACAAGTCAGAAATGTACATGCAGTTATTGGTAAATTTACGAACTTCTTTTTTAAGTAATATTTTTGCCTTTTAATTAATGCTGTTTTGAGGGATACGTCCTCTTTTTAAAAAAAAAAAATAATAAAACAATAAAATAATAAGACAGCAGAATAACAGAATAACAAAATGAAGAAATACAAAAAATAAAATAAAATGGAACAGAATGAAATAGAACAGAATGAAATAGAACAGAATGAAATAAAATAGAATAGAATAAAATAGAATAAAATAAAACAAAACAAAACAAAATAAAATAGAATAGAATAAAATAGAATAAAATAGAATAAAATTAAATAAAATAAAATTTAATGCATTACTATATTACATTTACTTTGGCCAGGCAGCTCGATGTGTAACAGTCTCTCTCTTTATTTAAATGTTTTATGCAAATACAAACGGACTGCTTCTTGTTATATTTACGTAATATTTTTGAGTTTAGATGATCGGGATATTGCAACTACTCATATTAATGTCATTCGAACAAGCTTTCGTGAACTCACATATATATATATATATATTTATGTACATGTATATTTATGCGAAGGAATGTGTATAAACACACATATGTATATATATGACAAACAATATCAAAAGTGTTTAAAAACTTTTTTTTTTTTTTCCCACTTTCTTTTTTACTTTGAAATTTTTTATTTGATTATTTTCTTATTTGATTATATACCTATTTGATTATATACCTATTTGATTATATACCTATTTGATTATATTCCTATTTGATTATATTACTATTTGATTATATTCCTATTTGATTATATACCTATTTGATTATACACCTATTTGATTATACACCTATTTGATTATATACCTATTTGATTATATACCTATTTGATTATATACCTATTTGATTATATACCTATTTGATTATATTACTATTTGATTATATATCTATTTGATTATATACCTATTTGATTATATTACTTTTTGATTATATTCCTATTTGATTATATATCTATTCGATTTTTTTCCTATTTGATTATATATCTATTTGATTTTTTTCCTATTTGATTATTTTCTTATTTGATTGTTTTCTTATTATCTTTTTTGATTATTTTGCTTATTCGCATTTCTCCTGTTTCACATTTTTCTTATGTTGACGCTCCGTCATTTTATTACTTTGTTTTCACTGCTTTGACTTCACTATTTCAACTTTACTGTTCTGATTATCCTATTTTTCCTTTCCTATCTTGCTTTAACTATTCTATTTTCCCTATATTGCTTTTCCTATGTTGCTTTTACTATTTTAATTTTACTATTCTACTTTCAACTCTTGTTATTTCCCTCCTTTGCTATGTAATTGTTTTTTTGTATGTACAATATGGTATATAATATACATATTATGTATACAAGTATATATGTATATAAATATATATGCATATATGCATATATGTATATATATACATAAGTATATATACTATATATATATTTACATACATACATGTATATACATTTTTTTTTTTTTAACACTGCAGATATGTGGTGAATATGCACAAGCGTATATTTCTATATTTCATAAAATTAAATAATAATGTACATGTATTTATAAAAAGAGTATTTAAATTTTAGATAAAACTATTTAACTATATGAGAATTTAAATATATATATATATATATATATATATATGTATATTATATATATACGTGTATCATTATATACATACATGTACATATATATAATATGCGTGTATAATTATGTACATTTATGTACGTATATATATTTATATATATGTAATATATTTATAGCAGTGAACTAAAAATTTTTTTTTTTTTTTTCCATTTTTGTTTGTAATATAGTTTTTTTTCGAAAGTTTTTTATTTCATTACTTCTTATATTTCTTTTTATTATATACTACATTTTCATATCATTTTTATCTAACAATTTTACATGATTATAAATTTTTTTTTTTTTTATTTTATATATGATATACACTTATATACACTCGTTTAATTCAGTTATTCTTTACCATATACTGAGAAAAGGAAGTGAAAGTAAAAATTAGAATATTTTATACTTACTTTATTTATGTTCTAGGTAAATTTTTAAGGGTGTTGGCATTTCATTAACATCAGTACTATTATTATGTTTTACATGGTTGATGTTTTACGTCCGCTCAGCGCCCTCTTTGTACTATTAAATGTGGTTAACTGATGAATGTACGAACTTTTAAACTTGCCAACTTTTGAACTTTCCACGAATTTGCCTTTTCAATATCTCATTGAAGGCAGAAAAATAAAATAACGACACTATAATATATACATATACATATATGTGCTTACATAAACACATACATACCTAATATGCGGCAGTTGTTAATGGCAGATCATGTGAAGGATAAAAATTTCCCTGTATTTGTTGTTATGTTTAAAATTAAAAAAAAAAAGTTTTCAGAAAATCCTCGTTTACTTACCTAATGGAAAATAAAATTTGGGGCCGTTTTATCATAACACATGCACGTGTACCATAAACATATACTATGTACACTTACACTTACACGTACACTTACACGTACACTTACACGTACACTTACACATACGCGTACCCATACCAATACACATACCCATACGCATATACTTTTATTTATAATATAACATAACACTGCATTACTTAACATAATTTTTTTATTTTTTTTCAAATTATTCCGCATTATAAAAAATTGCGAATTAGTAAAATTAAAATTGGAAACAACATTGTAGATTAATGTAAGTAATGGGAATACCAAAATGGAGATAAAGCATTCATGCAAAGGGGAAAAATAACAAGAAAATTAAAACAAGAAAAAAAAGAAGAAAAAGAATAAAAGAAAGATAAACATTGTAAATGTTTAAATTTTATTTTGTTTGATTCAATCCCTTGCCGTTACAACGTTCCCATTCTGTTCAAAAAAAGAAAGTATAAAAAAAAAAAAGAAGAAAAAATAATAAAAAAAATAAAGTAAATAAATAAATAAAATACAATAAAATACAATGCAATAAAATAAATAAATAATTAATTAATTAATTAAAATACAACAAAATAAATGCAATAAAATTAATTAATAAAATAAAATAACATCAAAAGTGGTACAAGTCAACAGCCAGTTATGTTCTTATATTACGAAGTTATTTCTCATTCGAACCGGAAAACTAGCATAATGTATATATTCTATGTGCAAAGGATATATGTGTGAATGCACACATATATATATATATACATATATATTTTTATATATGCGTAAGTACGCCTGCGGGAATATAATTTTATCCGAGTTGTGTCTATCCTTTAGTGAAAGCATTATATGAAATAAATTGCACACGTTTAGAAACATAATACTGTTGACATAAAGTGTTAATGTAGAAACAACTAATTTAATTTTTTTTACGTAAATTGTGTTGTGTGTGCCGTTGGCAGTTCTTTTCAGCGTAACACTTATAATAGTTGTACAAATTGAGGATGTTTCTATTATTTTATTATATTTCACAAATCATGCGTAAAAGAGTTTCATTGAAACAAATTTCAAGCTGCCTTATTTTGTTGGCTATATATATATATATATATATATATGCGCGTGAGTATTTGCATCAGTTGGGTTTTTTATATGAACATATTAATAGTATGACCAAAAGAAAATGAAGCAGAAAATATAACATGTGAAATATAAAACCTAACATACGTGGTGTGTAAAATGTGAAGTGTTTTTCCTTCTATATTTTCTTTCATTGCTGCGTCGAAGTTCAATGCACTTCTATTTGATGATAACAAGTTTTAGTTTTCATTTACATTAGGAACATTAAATATAACTCAGTAATGAGAGGGTATATGTGATTGTGTTTTGTATGTATAAACAATTTGAGATCATTTTCTGTCCTTGAATCATTCCTAAAATTTTAGTTACTCTTTTTCTTTTTTTTTTCTGCACACATTATATGTATTTATTTGTTCTTTTTATACTTACCTCCTATATCATTTACAATTATGCAAAAAAGTACAAACGAAATAGCTAAAAGGATATTTCCCTTAATACAAAAATGTTTATTGCTATATAATTTTTTTTAATTTGAATTGTCTTATGATCTTATATTTTTTTAATACTTTTCAGTGGTATAGGATTGGGATAACTCTATAAGAGTCCTCTTAAAACATATAATAATTGGATTAACAACATATATATTTTTTTTTTTTAATCATGCTTAAATAGAAGGAATAGAAACTTGAAAAAATTTGAATTTCCTTTCCAATTCTTCCTGGTACATTAAAAATTAAAAACATCTTTTTTTAATTTTTAAAACCGAGGAATTTTTGGTATTTTTTATTCGACTCTAAATTTTATATTGTTACTCTTCTGTAACAATTGTTCGCATGAACAACCAGAGAATACAGCTAAAAGGTAAACACATGAAAAAAGAAGAGAAAAAAGAAAAAGAAAAAGGAAAAGGAAAAGAATATGAAAATGAATATGAGAGTGAAAATGAAGATAAAAATGAAGATGAAAATGAAAATGAAAAAATACCACATAATACCAAAAAATACGAAAAAGTACCAAAAAATACCAAATAATACAAAAAAAACAAAAAAATTATGACCAGTTCAGAAAAAAAAAGTTAACACTATGAACAGACAAATTATCCGATTGAGGGAAAGTACTAAAAAGAGTAATGTGATAAAAAGAGCTTAAAAAATAAAAGTTTGAAGATTAAAATAAAACCATATGCTACTAAATTTTCCAAAAATAAAAAAAAAAGAAAAAAGAAAATTTTAAACGAACAATAAGCTTCTATTTCTTTTTTTTTTATTTTATATATAGTATGCATTTTGTATTAAGTAAAATATTTTCTATTTTTCCTATTTTATTATATTATTATTTTATTATTTTTCGTTTTTTCTTATTTCCTTATTTTTCGTTTTTTCTTATTTCCTTATTTTTCGTTTTTTCTTATTTCCTTATTTTTCGTTTTTTCTTATTTCCTTATTTTTCGTTTTTTCGTATTTCCTTATTTTTCGTATTTTCCCTATTTTCCCTATTTTCCCTATTTTTCTTTTTTTGTTTTTCTTCCCCTTCTGTTTCCTGCTTTTTTTCGCTGACTTTCTACTTATATAACTTTGTTTTTTACAATTTCTCAATTTTACAATTTTCAGCTATTCTTGTGCACATTTGCAAACAAATAAAACATCTGTAATATAATGTAGATGTGTATGTGCAAATATAGTTTGCTTAGGAACAGGGACAAAACATAGTAGGAGGCATTTAATCGAAGTGAATATTTGCGTAGAGTCTTTTAAAATATACATTTATGTATGTGCGCATGTGCATGTTTGTATGTATGTGCTTTTGTATAGTACATACATGTCAACGTGTATTTAAGAAAAAATGAAAGGATGAAATAAACATAATATGGAATTGGATGAACAACTGGAAAGTGAGTTAACAATTCATGAAACACATGTTCATACGGACGACAAAAAAAATGAAACACGCTTGAATAGTTTACACATAAATATAAAAAATAATGGATGTATGCATGACACAGTTGAGGGGAAAGAACGAGAGCATTTAATTAATTCTTATCAGGAGGATACGTATGAAAAAAAAAAGAAAAAAAAAGAATGTGTTTTACGTTATATTAACAATGAGGGAGTCTCTATGATCAGCAGTTATGATCATATAATCAATGTTAATGAATCTTCTCCCAGCAATGTGGACATTATTAATATACACGAAAAAGCGAAAACAAATTACAAGATTGATATATCATTAAGTTCTAACACGAGTGTAAAATATACAGATCAAAAAGCTAATAACATAAACAACGATGATAATAATTTGTCAGATAGCGCAAATGATCTATCTCAAGCAAATGTGTTTTTGAAGGAGATGAAGAGAGCAAACGCTGTCTCTTCAAGTCTATATGATGTAAATTCTTCAGACAATGAAAGAAAAAATTTGCACTTGGCATACTACTCTAGTGAATGCAATTTTCTGCCCAGGGAAAAAACGAACCGTTCGTGTCATTCGAGCGGATCATGCAGATCGAACCGTCCAACTCGATCAAACCGATCAATCCTATCAAACCGATCAATCCGATCGAACCGATCAATCCGATCAAACCGATCAATCCGATCAAACCGATCAAACCAATCAGACCGATCAAACCGATCAGACCGATCAAACCGATCAGACCGATCAAACCTATCAATCCAATCAAACCGATCAATCCAATCAAACCGATCAAACCGATCAAACCCATCAAACCGATCAATCCAATCAAACCTATCAATCCAATCAAACCGATCAATCCAATCAAACCTATCAATCCAATCAAACCCATCAATCCGTTCAAACCTTTTAAACGGTTTAATATTACCTAGTGAAGAAAAGATAAACACTCTCAAAAGTTTATCTTATGAGAATAATAAAAAACATGAACAAGCCAGAAAATTTAGCATTGACAAGGGAAATGAACCTTCTGGTCATAATAATGACGAAGCGGCTATGATAAACAGTGACAACTGTAATGAAGATAGTGATGATGACAAAGAAATAAAAAACATATTAAATGTACTTGAAAATTTAAAGAATTATAAATTTCATGATTCGGACAATTTTGAAAATGACGAAAATTATGAACATTTTGATGATAAAGATGGATTTAATGAAGAAAATTCCAGCTCTCATACGGATGAAAATGGAAAGGATAATTATAGAAAAGCTGCTAATTCTCTTCATGATCAGAACACACCTTTCTTAGGAAACGCACACACATTTGGTAGTGTGAATGGAAATGTAGATGAATATACGAAGGTAAATGCAAATGCAAATGCAAATACGTTTGCAAGTACAAATGCAAATGCAAATACGCTTGCAAGTACAAATGCAAATGCAAATACGTTTGCAAGTACAAATACAAATGCAAAAACAAAAGCGCGTGATAATAAAGAATATATAGATATTCCAAGGATAAAAGATGCATATAAGAAATATGCTGTTTTGAGCAACCATTTTGATGAATATGAACTAAAGGAAAGATATATAGAACAAAATAATGAAAACAGAGTGACAGTTCAATACATTTGCGGACAGAACGATGAGGAAGAAAAGAACAGTCAAGACGAATTGCTTGAAAGGAATTATGATATGATGGGTGATGAGTCGTATGAACAGTATGACCTGGATTGTAACAAAAAATGTACAAACGAAGAAGAAAAAAGAAACATACCAAATAAAAGCACATCAACATCATATGGTATACACATAAAACAAATTGTAAATGACGAATATGTAAACAATGAATTTTGTAGTTCATCGAATTATGTTAAAAAAAAAAAAAAAAAAAAAAAAGACATGGATATGGACATAGGGATAGAGATGGAAATGCACACAAAGCAGGACAAAAATGATGAGCACAATCAGAAGGAGGAAATAATATTAGATGCACAAAGTAGTAATATGATGCAAAACAACTGCTCCAGTACTGACAAAAAAGAGGCAAAAGTTTTAGAGAAAATACGAAAAAAAAAACTTCTAAGAGATAATGTTAATAACTTGAAAAATAAGGAGCAAAATTACCTGAACAGTTCAGGTGATTTAAATGCAAATGTAACCAACTCAAATGTGACAAATTATGCATGTACAAAGACGGACAGAATAGACAATAATGCTCATAATGTCTCTGATACGACTAGTACTAAGAATGTATATTTTCAAAATAAGGACTTATCTGAGGAAATCAAAAATATAATGAATGTAAACAATAGTGTAAATGAAGAAAGTAATTTTGAATTTGACCGTTATCTGAACAAGCTACAGAATTTGAAAAGTCTGCTTCACCAGGAAAATTGCGCCAGTGGGCATGAGGACGATAGCGATGTGGACGGTAAAGATGACAAAAATAATGAGGAGGATGGTAACGATGATGATGATGATAGTAGTAGTAATATTCGTGTAAGTAGAGATGAACAGTCTGACGTGGGTGATAAGACAGAAATTGAGGGAAGAGAAGATGAAGCAGAGATTGACAAAGTGGAAGAGAGAAAAAAGAACAAAAAAAGAACAAAAAAGGAAAAAAAAAAAAAAAAAAAAAAAAAAAAAAAAAAAAGGAAAGGGAAAGGGAAAGGGAAAGAGAAAGAGAAAGAGAGAGCAAAAGAGAGAGCAAAAGAGAGAGCGAAAGAGAGGGCGAAAGAGATAGCGAAAGAGAGAGCGAACGGGAAAGTCATCAAGATAACCAACACGATAGCCAACACCAAACTACTGTTCAGTGTCGAGGGGAGGAAAACAGTAGTGTACAAAATGAAACAAATAAGTATGCACTACGAAATAGTGCAAAGGAAAATTCAGAGCGTTCTGGCGCACGCACCCTAGAGATACAAGTGCTAGTCGAAAAGTACAAGTTTTTAAAAAATGAAATGAAAAATATGCAAAATAAAATAGTGAGCTACAAAAAAATGGAAAAAACATATCATAAGAGTAAAGAGAAATATAAGAACAAACTGTCAATGATTAATGAGTATGAGAAAAAAATTGATTACATTATAACAGATTTTAACAAATTAAAAGAAGCATGTACAAGTAAGGAAAAAAAGCTAGCTAAATATGAAGAAATAACAAAATATATGAATGAACAATTTTGTATTAGTAAAATACAATTCGAAAATAAAATGAATGAGTATGTTGTCTTTTTAAAAAAGAAGGATTCAGATATATATATGCTTAAAGAACTGATTAAAGAAAAAGAAAAAATCATTTCTTTTAATGAAAATATACTTAAACAGTATAAAAATGATATAGACGACATGTTAAGGCAAAACATAGAAAGAGTTGAACATGTTAAGGCAAAATTAAAAACGCAGCAAAGTATGATAGCAGAAAAAAATACAAAAATACAAAAAATGGAACAAGATGTTAGAATATATATAGAAAAAGTAAATAAAATGGAGGGTGAAATAAAAACATTAGAGTATCAAATAGATCTAGATAAAGAGAAACAAAAGGTATTAAAAAAAAATAGTGAAAAAGAAGCGGAAAAAAATGCAAAATTGACAGATGAGTTAGACCAAATGAATAAAGAAAATAGGGAGTTACATTACAAAGTAGAGCATTTATTAAAAAATGAAAAAATTATATTGAACGATAAAAACGAATTAGTTGAATGGAACAAGAACCTGAACAAAGAGATAGAAAAGGTTAGGATCGAAATGAATATACTTCTAGTGGAAAAGGAAAAAGTAGAAGAAATGTATAATATGAAAAAGTCAGAAAAGATTAAAATAGACCAACAGGTAGAAATACTGAAGGAAGAAAATGAACGGAAGGATGATGAACTAGTCAAATTAAAAGAAATGCTGTCCCATCTAGAAAAACAAAAAGTTGAACTAAGCGAAGAGAGGGATGAACTGAATAAAAAGAAAGAAATAGAAACTACAGAAAAGGAAAATATACAGAGCATTTTTGAGAAAGCAAATAAAGAAATAGAACAATACATACGTGAAAAGAAGTTATTGGAAGAGAAAGTAGAAGAATTACAAAAATGCAAAGATGCTGTAGTTACTAGGAGTGAAGAGGATATTAAAAAGTTGAAAGAACAGATAACAGAGTTAGAACAAAAACTGGATGAGGAAAATAAATTATATTGTAAAGAAAAAGAAGTAATAGAAAATTTAAATGAAGAAAAAAAAAAAATTATTAAAGAATGTGAAAAATTGAAAAATAAAAATAAAAAAATTACAACCAAATTGAAAGAAAATAAAATAAATAATGAAGAAAATTTAAATAAAATTAAAAGAGAAAAAGAGGATTTCCTTGAAAAGGAAAAGGATAATTTTTCGGAAAAGGTTCATTCACTCGAATTAGCTTTTCAGCAGTCATATAACGAAATACATGAACAAAAGAATGACTTAGAAATGGAATTAAAGGAATTAAAAATAATAAATGAAGATATAAAGAAAAACTCGAAAAATCTTCTAAATGTAAATGATGTGTTGATAAAAGAAATGAAAACATACAATGAGGAGAAGGAAAAATTTATTAAAGGGTTAAACCACATTAAACAAGCTTATATCAAAATAAAAAATGAAAATGAACAACTCAAAAAAGATGCTTTTACATATATCAAAAAAGAAGTACAAGAGAATTACGTTCCTGTCGATACGCATAATAATATATTAACAGAGCAAAAAAGGATAAATTTAGAAAAAGACATGCTCAGGACGCAACTGAAGGAGAAGGAGGCGCTCATAATAAACCTGAATAAGGAAAACTTCGAAATGAATGAACAATTGGGAAGAATAACGAAGGAAAACGAGGATCTAAACACAAACATAAAGGTCAAGGCGAAGATTACGGAGGATGTGGTGCTCAACGTGGAGGTGAAACTGCGAGACGCTAGTGCAGGCGTGTGTGTATATGCATATGCGCCTATATATGTGTGTGTACCTGTGGATGTGCATATTATCTGCATATCATATGCATATCATATGCATATTATGTGTATATTATGTGTATATTATGTGTATATTATGTGTATATTATGTGTATATTATGTGTATATTATGTGTATATTATGTGTATACGTGTTTGCTCATTAGCAGACACTCATTAACTTCTTTCCCCCTTTTGCGCCTATTTTTTCCGCGTGCAGAAGTTGAAGCTGGACTTGAACAGCAAAGAAGAAGAGATAAAAAAAAAGACGTTGGAGGTCAAGAAAATAGAGAGGGACTACAAAAAGTTATTAGACGATTACAAGACAGAAAAGAAAAATTTAGTTTCAAAATATGAAAATGAGTTAGATGCATACATGAGCAAGTGCGAATCTACCCATACAAAGTATAAGAAGTGTGAGGAAGAGGTGAGGACTGATATAATAAAATCATACTCGTGTGTTGTATAATAAATGCAGTGATGAATGTATTTATACCTGAACGTGTGCATGTACAATGTATTTTTCCGTAACATGTGCACAATTCGCTCAGCGTACGCAAGGATGAGGTTTCCTAAAAATGCATTTTTATAAACTACTATGAAGACATGCAAATTGGTCTTTTTTTTTTTTTTATATCACCGTGAAGATGTTTGCGGAATATGCAAACGAGCAGAATACACACGTGCATACATATACATATATATGCCTAACCTTTTTTATACATATTGACCGCAAAACATGCTTGTATCTCATTTCTCTCCTGTCCCGTAATATAGGTTAAGGAACTAAAAAATAAACTGAACTTGAAGGACGAAGTAATAGAGTACACCCATAAGGAAATTGAAAAAATTAAGGAAGTGTTCTGGTACATAAGAACAAAATGCTCCATTGTAGTATTCGTGCCAATATGCGTGTGGGTCAAAGTATTCGTTCTAGTATGCGTAGTAGTATTCATTCCATTGTGCATACGCGTAATAGTGTTCATTCCATTGTGCATACGCGTAATAGTATTCATTCCATTGTGCATACGCGTAATAGTATTCATTCCATTGTGTAACTTTGTCGGCATCATCCCGTTTTCTCATCCTTCTCCTAGCGTTCTAGCTTGTTCACTGCGCCGAGCTCTTTCATGGTACTCTTTTTTGTTTTATTTTTATCCATTTGTAGTAACGAATACGAATGCAAAATAAAAAATGTTATAGAAGAAAAGGATAAGGAATTATATGCAATGCAGAAGAAGTATAAGGAGCTGCATGAAGACAACAACGTAAGTTCAATTGTGAAAAAAAAAAAAAAAAAGCACACATGTGTATGTGCGTATGTGTGTGCATACGTATATGCAGATGTATGGGTATATGAATATACATAGATATATGTAATCACACATTCACATGTGCACACATTATATGCACTGTACCTGACGAATATTTTCACCCCTTGGGCAATTTCTTTCCCCTCAGGTAAGTAAAAACGAAATAATAAAATTACACAAAATGTTGGAGGAGGCAAATAAAAAAATAAAAAAGAGAGACATGGAAATGTACATACTACTTGAAGAAAACAAAAAACAAAAAGAAAAGGCTGCCAAGAAAATGAACAAGGTGAATGAATTGCTAAATAATATACAAAAGGAATATACAGACAATATTCCTTAAAATGTAAGTAAATTTTGTGCTTACGCTGTTTGCGCTTATGCAATTTTGCGGTTATGCAATTTTGCGGTTGCACATTTTTTCAGTTTGGGACATTTTTACGATCTACAAATTTTGAATCTCCTTTTAAAAATTTTCCTTTTTAATCTTTTAAAAAAAAAAAAAAAAAAAAAAAAAAAATCGCAGCCACATTGTTATGGTTATAATTTTGAATTCGTTGTGTCAAAAATTTTTTGTTTTTCGTTATTCCTTATTCGTTTTTTATTTTTTTATATTTCGTTTCTCATTTTTAACGTGTACCAATTTTGAACAGTATGTTGTGGTTTGTCTTATTTTGCATCCCTTGTGTTTACATACACAAAAAAAAAAAAAAAAAAAGAATAAAAATAAAAATAACGACATTACAAAATTAACAAGATAAATTATGATATGTGTTATATGGCATAATACGATGTGAAATAACAAAATAAAAAATAAAACAAATCGAAACAGAGAAAAATAATACAGCATGGAGTGCTATGAGATGGAGTGCTATCAGATAGTGCGGTACAGTATGGTACGGTGTAACTGCGCTTTCATAGGTAAAGGTCGATTACATATACATATTATATACATACGCGCCTTTTTTAATAAAACCATTATGATATTGTTTTAATAAACACAAAATTTTAAAAGACGTTTCCTTCTGCATTCACTAGTGCGATACACATATGTATGCACTTATAAATGCACGCATGCATGTATGTGCGTGTGACGAACAGTTTTTACTCATTTGATAATGCGTAAAATGCTAATAATAGTCAATCAGACGGGGGAGAGAAATAGGTAAATATCGAAAAATACACACAATTTTGCATAAAAACATTTATTCAGTATTCCTCATCTGAGGATGATAAAACATCATTAGGTGTAATCATATGAACACTTTTGCGCACAAGCTCTAAACTTCTAGGGGGAGTTGATATTTTCTTAAACGCAAGTTCACTAGGTGTTGATATGTTTGGAGCAGTTAGTCCCATTTTGTTCAAGGGCATATCAAATAATGCATCATTCATTTTCCTTTTCATTCTTTTCAGTTGTATGTCGTTATGTAAATTATTCTTCAAGATAAAGTTTTCCAGTTCCTTGTCGACTACTTCGTTTTTCTTCTTCAGATGGCTGTAAATAAGAAACGCTATTTTTTTTTCCGATGGGAGAATGAAAGTGATGGCTTGTCCTGACGGAAAAAAAAAAAAAAAAAAAAAAGAATAAATAATTAAACAATGCAAAATTAAATGAAGTAAAATTAACGAAGCAAGTGCACAAACATATACAACGTGCGTATATAAAAATATAAACTCATCACTTTCAACAAGGCACAAAATAAGATATACACCAAACGACAAACAATGAACGATGATCGACGAACGACGAACTACAAGCTACAAGCTACAAGCTTCAAGCTACAAGCTACAAGCTACAAACTACAAGCTACAAGCTACAAACTACAAGCTACAAACTACAAACTACAAGCTACAAACTACAAACTACAAGCTACAAACTACAAACTACAAGCTACAAACTACAAGCTACAAGCTTCAAGCTACAAACTACACGCTACAAACTACAAGCTACAAACTACAAACTACAAGCTACAAACTACAAACTACAAGCTACAAACTACAAACTACAAGCTACAAACTACAAACTACAAGCTACAAACTACAAACTACAAACTACAAACTACAAGCTACAAGCTACAAACTACAAGCTACAAACTACAAGCTACAAACTACAAGCTACAAACTACAAACTACAAACTACAAACTACAAACAAACGGTTAGCCAAAATTACAGAAACGGTAAAGGGCACGCATCCAACCCTGTTGGCGGTTATGTCCAAGAACATACAAGCACAAAATAGTGCATATACATATACGCGCAAACAAGCATATATATACATATATATGCATGTATTTACGTATGTATGTAAGCACGAACGCCGTAATGGAACAGGGTGGACATACCTGTGCTGTTCATCCTGGAACACCGTCCTATCCGGTGAATGTAAATGAAAATATCATTGGGGCAATCATAGTTAATGACGAAGTTCAAATCAACAACATCTATTCCACGTGCCATCAAATCTGTACTAATCATAATTTGTGTCTTTTTCTTTTTCAAGCATTCGAACTTATATATCCTTTGTGTTTGATCAATATCTCCATAAATATAGTCCATCGAAATATGTCTAAGCGAAATTTCTTTTTTCAATCTGTCATATAGGGACAAAAGATTTTTTTTACTATTACAAAAAATAAAGCATTGTTCATTTTTTATAAAATTTTGTATACAGTTCAACAAATACATATATTTGACATTTTCTTCAAGAATATAAAACTTTTTTTCTATAAATACATTATTATCCCCTACTTTTATTGTTATGAATCTTTTATTTAAATATGGTTTTACCAATTCACATATATGTTCTGAACATGTGCAGGAAAAAAAACCTCTTATTGCATCAGGTCTGATATTTTTCAAAATAGATATAACTGAATATATAAATTGGTTTGTAAATAATTTGTCAAATTCGTCCAGAATAACATATTTGGTATTTATTAGTGATAAGTATTTTTTATTTATAAAACTGATTAAGGTTTTTACATTCGCTATGATTATATCTACTCCCTTCTGTATATCATTATACGCTTTTGTGTAATTAATTCCACTAAATAATATACATGATTTTAATTTCTTCATCGATACTCTATTCATTTCGTCGTATATTTGTACACATAATTCCCTCGTCGGGGTTAGTATTAAAGCGTGTGCAGATGGGCAGCCCCTTCTTCCTTTCGTTTGAGGCTTCTTTTCGCTCTTATAGTCCTCGTACGTCTTCCCCTCCTCATTTTCCTCCTTCTCTGCTTGCTCCTCTTCCGCTATATTGTGCCTATCATCTCTATGATCCCATTTCTCCATGTGATAGTTTACCCTTCCTTCAAACTTCTTACAATTCATTATGTGAATAACTAACGAGATGATAAAGGAAAGGGTCTTCCCTGAACCTGTTCTACTAGTAGCTATAAAATCTCTTCCACTCAAAAAAATGGGGATAACTATACTTTGAATAGGTGATAAAACACTAATAGATAGATTGTACATATTTTGTAGTATATCCTTATCTATTAAATTTTTTATTTGTAAAAAGGAAAAAATTGGTTTAGGTACATTAAACCCTACAGCGCTAATATTATTTTTTTTTTTATATTGCACACTTTCTTCTAGCGTAAAGTTATTTATACTTTCGTCTGTAATAAATATATCCTTTTTAAATTTTTCCAATTCAATTTCTTCATAATTCATATCATCAATAATTTTATCCCCTTCCTTGTCGTTCCTCCTTTCGCTCTGGTACTGCAGACAATCGAATCCATCGTGCTCAACATGTTCATCATATCCATCATATCCATCATGTCCATCATGTCCATCATATCCATCATATCCATCATATCCATCATGTCCATCAAGTCTATCGCTCTTATTCTTCGCAGCAGTACCGCTCTTCCGGACATAGTTACCCTGCTTTCCGTTACCATCCTCAAGTATTTTTTCGTGTATTAACTCCTCATTTTTTTTTTCAAGAAATTCGTAGATATCAGCCGTGGCGTTGTTGTCATCCAGGCTGCTATCATCATTATCTCCATGTTGACCTTTTCCATTTCCTCTTATGTACCTTTTGCTCGCATGTGGACCCTCCTCACCTACTGATTCTTTCCCTTGATCCCTCTTACTTGTAACATGTTCATAATTATTCTTTAATTTTTCTTTTTTCTCTGATATTTTTTTCTCCTCTTCTATTACTTTATTTATTTCTTCCATGAACTGATCTAATGGATCAATTTCGTCTTTCCCTAGGAGTTCCTCTCCTATCTCATTATCTCGATTTTCCTCATTCGGGTTTTTTGTTACATTTGACTTTTCATTTTTTGCATTTTCTTTGTTTTCTAATTCTTTTCCTTTTCCTGCTTTTTCTTCTTCTTTCTCATCATCATGTTCAAAAAATTTACCTTCATCTGAGTTGCTCATCGTTAGGAACAAAACAAACAAATTCCCTTTTTGCGGCTTGTCACTCGAGTGCCTTTTACATATGTACCCATATCATACAATCGTATGAACAAGCATATGTATGTGTTTACATATGTATATGCTTACGTAAGTATCCTCTTCAAACTGTTAGCAGTAGAGCGATACGGCACGTTTCTAACTATTACGCACAAACGAAAAAAAAAAATTGATCCAACTGGAATAAAAAAAAAAAAAAGAAAAACGTTCATCGAAAGAAATCAAACAAGGGGAAAAATATCCCTACTCACACTGTTTCGTGTATATATGAACATATACATGTTGGTATGTACAAGTGAGGATATGAACATAAATATGAACATATACAATATGGTGTATAAAAAAGTAATGGATTCTTATAACTATTTACAAAAAAAATTCCAGCATGCAAGTACTATTTATATGTACATAATAATATAAATATATAAATATGTATATACATATATATATATATATATATATATATATATATATATATGTACGGTAAAGGCTGCAATGTATGCTGGTCGATCCGAAGGGGAAAATGCCTTTTGTGTAGTTCAAAAAAAAAAAAAAAAAATATATATAGATTGATAATATGATTTTTCCAAAAAGTTTAAAAAAACGATTTGAAGATAGCAACATAAATGAGAGGCTGCAAGAAAAAAAAAAAAAAAAAAAAAAAAAAAAAAAAAGAGCAAAGAAAGGAAACGAAAGAAATGAAAAGAAAAACCCACTGGCGCAGGCGGTAGTTTTTGACTTTGAGAGAAAGGGCCTTAACGTGTTCCCTTTTGTATTTTTATTTTTGTATCATTCTATTTTTTATCTTTATATCGTTATACTGTTCTATTATCTTATTTTTATTTTTTTTTTTATTTTTCTTTTCCCCTTCCCACCATGGCTCAAGTGCCGAATGCAGGACTGATGTGTATACATAAAACGAACATATATTACATGTGTGATACCCCACGCGTAACATGTACACAGTAGACACATACCGCGTTCTACTGCATACAGTTACTTTGGCGGACAATTAAACTACATGATACACATATACGTAAGTGTATGTATATTATGAGGATACGTGCTCGCCCATACATATATATATATATATATATATATGCTTATATATGCTTACATATGTTTGTATGTGAATGCCTATGGGTGAAGCTCCATCTGTGCTAACTTTTCGTAAGGTCTATCGTTTATTTAGAGTTATCTGAAAATTAGTGTGTCAATTCAGTGGGCAGCCTACTTGTTGATGTCTGGTTCAAGTGTATACATATATACATACAAATCGAGGAAAGACGAAGCAGAATGATGAACAACGCATGTATGGTAAGGAAAATTCCGCCC
This sequence comes from Plasmodium brasilianum, assembly GCF_023973825.1. NCBI lineage: Eukaryota > Apicomplexa > Aconoidasida > Haemosporida > Plasmodiidae > Plasmodium > Plasmodium brasilianum. The sequence continues at coordinate 990,385 of NC_090121.1, forward strand.
TTTATGAAAGAACTGGAAGAGACATACAATATATGCTTCAGCGGAATGAACAAAATTGAAAGGTGCATATTTGGAAAGAAGGTAGTAAGGCAAATAAATAGCAAATATATAGAAACGTATCAACTATGTATTGTACACTACCAACTATGTAACAAAGAGAAAATATATAAAATATCATACATTCAAGATGACTTAGAGTTATGTAATAGTTTCTTTGATAGAGAATCAAAAATGTATATATCTAATGATGGGGAAATTGGATGTTTATTTTGTAATAATGAAAATAAATTAAGAATAGACTTATTTAAAAATGAAACAAATAGTGGACAATTTTTTTTAACATGTATGAACAGTGTTCTTATAAATGATATACATAAAACATTTTTTATATATGAATCGTTTTGCTCTTTTAATTCAAATAATAATTTATTAATATATAGTGCGGAAAGTGATGACATAAAATTAAAAAAAGAAAATAATTTACTTCCAAAAAAAGATATAGACATGTTAAAAAAGATAAATAATGGATTTTATACTGAAAATTTTGGTGAGCAATATAATTATTCCTTTTTTTATTTATATGTATATAACTTAGTTGATAACAGTATTAAGTATATAACAGTAAAGGATGTTTCCGCTTGTTATTATAGCCCTCATTTTATCGACGATACTTCCTTCGTTTGTTTGGCGTATAAGACAGTGCCCTATCGACTTGGTATTTACGCTTTCAACACACGGCCAAACGACCTGTACTTGTGCACTCTCAACGATGTGGACCTGGAACCCCTTAAGGTTAGTAGTAACTGTAGCAGTAATAACGTTACCAATGTTAGAAATAGAACCAACAGAAAGAGCCATATCCGGTGTGCTTATCTGAAGCTGTCTGGCAAAAATTTCAAGCATACATGCTCCCCCATGGTAATCAAGTCCGATGATAACTCAATAGTTTATATAGCTTGCCTAGTTGTCTTTACAAAAAATGAGGAATGCCTACAACATATCACGCAATATAACCTAGTGCTAATTAAACTAATAAAAGAAGATATAAAACAGAAATATGTCAAGAGTAATAACAATTTTACTAAAGACATATACGAGGATTTTTATGAAAACGAGTCTTGTAGAAGCGGTGAACATAGCAGCAAAGAGAACAACAATGGATGCGGGGCGGAGCCGAGTGCTGGTGGAAGTTATCACAGTAACGTGGTCATGTCAAACGTAGATATGTTGAATATCATTGTACCGAACGCAGCTGAGCCTTGCGCTGTGTCTACCGCTGGTCCGAACGACAGTAACAACTGTGGAAGCAGTAGAGACGACTTGTGCAACTACAAGAAGGTAGAAACGGATGTACTAATAAAAGAAGGGCAGCACACGCCGTTCTTTAGGGGCTTATATACGAACGAGATTAAGGGGTACTGTTACCCGTACATATTTCTGAACAGCATTTTTTACAGTAACAGAATTGTTATTGCTGTACATATGTTTACAAAAAAATTATTTCGAATATATATAGATAAAATATATAATGAGTATGACATAAATACTAGTGTCGAAATATTAACTATGAAAAATGATAATTTGTTTTTAAGTATAAAGAATATGCTATTAAATGATGTGTTAGTGTACTGTATATTTGATGAGTCGAACATTAAAGATGATTTTATATATTTGACATATTTAAAAAGCTATAATATTGATTTCTCAACATATGATACTATAAAAAAAGAGAAAAGCATTATCTATTCATGTATAAATGATAATTCGAAAAAACTATTTATGATGCTAAGTGAGATGGAAACGAGTTTATTTAAAGGAAAACATCCATATATAAGAAGAAAAAATGCTAGTTTTAATTTATTATATGAAGAGGAAAAAGACTATATACATGATATAGAACAAAAAGGATTAAATTTACCAAATTTTAATTTATTTAATTCGAAAAAATTAAGAAATTTAATTTTATATATACATGGAGGACCTTATAGCACAACCATAAATGAATACAAAAATGTGTTCATATTTTTTGCTGCATGTGGATTTGATATACTATGTATTAACTATATTGGATCATTAACCATATCGGATAAAGACAATATACTGAATGGTTGTGTAAACTCTATCGAGATTGATGATATAATAGAAAATTTTAAAGATTTTTATAACTGCTTCAGTGATTATGAAAATGTCTACTTATATGGAGGATCATATGGAGGCTTTGCTGCCTGTTCTATTTTAACAAAATATAATATATTTAAAAGTTGTTGTGTAATAAATGGAGTATACGAATGGATTTTGTCCGCCTACTCAAGTGATGTTACGCATTATTTTCTTAACATGTCTGTTAATAAATATTGTGAATACGATTGCTATTTTAATAAAAATGAATATGCACAAACATATGAATTATCTCCTTTAAATTTTGTACATAATATATCTACACCTATTCTAATTATTTGTTCAAAAAACGATATGAGAGTGTCCTATCATAACAGTTTATCTTTATATAACAGACTCAGAGCACTTAAAAAGAAGTCGAAGTTATTTCTATTTGACGACTGTAATCATTCCATTGACAATTATACCTGTGAGGAAACCATGCTTATCAACGTAATTTTGTGGTTTTACGACTACGAGGATAAAAAGAGGAAGTGAACTTTTCCTGTTCTTACGTCACACCGGAAGGAGGTAAAGTAAGCGAGCACTTTACGTGCACAGATATTTGCTTGTTTTTGCGTTAGTACATGCCTTTTTTTTACCATTTTTTTACCATTTTTTTACCATTTTTTTACCATTTTTTTTTTTTTTTTTTTAGAGTACACACACTTAGCGCTTACCCCCACATCGGATACTTCAGAACAATGTAAACCGAACTACCATGACGTTTAACACACAGTCAATTTTCCTTTTCTAACAGCTGCTATTGTGTTATGGTCAAACAGTAATGGACATTCATTTCGAAGTTTTTTTCCGTAAGAATATTACATGCACATGTTCAGGCGAATGTTGCAGAGGCTATTTCATATTATAACTACATGTGAAGTTTTTGAATTTTTATAAATTCTCAAAAAAAAGGGAACTTTTTGTAGATCCATGTTGCATATTTTATGTAACTCATTTTAGACATTTTTAAAAGCGTAAAAAATTAACAATAAAAAAAAAGAAAAAAAAAATTTGCACAAAATAGCACACAACTACGGAAAATTAACGAAGAATAAACCCTTCTCAAAATTTTAAAAGAGCAAAAAAGAAAAATAAAGAGAGAATGATATAACTCGTTTTATTCTTCTATCATACATAATTATATCAAAAATAAAATAAATGTTGTGTAGTACTACGAAAGAGTAGCATTGCGAGGTGATCGCATTATCACCTCATGTTTGTTACTCTAACTACTGTTTTTAGCGTATCACATATTATTAAAGCTCGTTGGAGTCAAGCCAATTTGTGTTTTTTCTCCCAATGAAACATATGAACAGTTCAGGACAAGAATATCAACAAGCCACCAAATATCCCTTATTCATCTTCGTCCTCCTCAACTTTAAGCACATAATTCTCCAGTGATACTAACAAGTTTTGAGCAGCTCTGGTCATTTTAAGACATTAAAAAAAAAAAAAAAAAAAAAAAATGAAACGAAACGAAATAGAACAAAGTAAAACAAAATAGTACAATACCGCAATATTAAGTGAAACATGGAAACGAGGATATTGCTATTCGAACGAACAGCAGAAGTGTCCACATATCATGAATGGTATGTACAAGCGTTTCGTAAGTAAATCTTAGCCAAGCTGTGCACGCAGGTACATTACGAACCCGGTGCATTTCATTTATGTGCAATGAAGTATATGCAATTTGGTGTACGCAGTTAAGTGGTATGCAATTATATACGTGCAATATCTGCTAAGAAAAATAAAATTACTTTCTCGTATTGTTGTCCACGATATTTTGGGTCGAATGTCTCTCCCTCTCTGTGATTGAAAGAAAAAGACGAAAAAAGTAAAAAGTGAAAAAAAAAAAAAAGAGTCAAAATGGCAGATAGGTGAAGCGACAAAATGGCAGCGTTACGAATCGATCGAATAACAGAAAAATTTTGCACAAACCCATAAGTGCAAAGTGCGGTACAAAAATTGAGCAAACACAAATGATCCCATTTTCATGCGAATAAAATGAAAGGTACCTCTCAACCAAGGATGGGAAAGGAGCTCCTCGAGGGTTAAACGTAGCTCATAATTTTTTTCTAAAGTTTTGCTGAGAAAATCATAAATATGACTACTAAGATAATTATATTGTGCCTTTAAAGTAACAAAGGATATATTCTCATTAACAATTTTAAAATAATTTTTTAAAACGTTATTGTGTAAAAATGGATAATTTCCAAACAATAAAAAATATAATAAAGTACCAACATACCAAGAATTATTTTTATCATAATACATTTTTCTAATTTCTTGAGGTGACCTAATAAAAAACAATCCATATAAATCTCCTTTTTTGTCAATATTATCATATTTTTTATTTTTACTTAACAAACTTAATATTATTTGTTCCTTTCTGTTATCCTTAAAATGTATACAATACCCATTCACATTGCCATGATAAATTTCATTTTTTTCTAAAAAACGAAGAGCACTTATTATCTGGTAAAACCATTCGGCTAGCTGCCTCTCACTGATGATGAAGTCGTTATCCTTCAGAACATCAAAAAAGAAACCTCCCCTGAAAAGTAAGAATTGCGTATGCATGTACACGCAGCGAATGTATGGATATACATGTAATACGTATGTGTATATGTATGTGGGCATTTTACAAAATTTACGTGCAGCACTCCGAAATGACGTAGGCAAAATTGTTATCCGCAAAAACATTGTAAATTTTTAACACATATCTTGAGGTATTATATACACTCTCATATGTCAGGGTTCTCAATTTAAGTAAGTTGCCAAGCGTAGCTCCTTGTAAGACGCTTTTATTCATCTTTCGTATGAGTCGTCTTTCACCTTTTTTCAAAAATACGCAGGTGAATAATTCTGAATCGTCATTTAGATTGACATGTGCATCTAGCATGTATCCATGATGAAAGCATTTCGTATTTTCTTCTTTCGCGCTGTACAGAATACCCATTTTTAGCGCCAGATATAAATGTTAAAAAGCGATATACATAATTATATTCAACAAATGTGTATGTATATATATATATATATCTATATATATGTATTTATTTTCCTAAGAAAGAAATGGTTGACTGCATACGACTGTGCATACTATCGGGTTAAGTGTATATAAAACGCCGAAATATATACATACTCACACATGTCTGTTCAAATGTACCCATGACATATAGTAAAGAGATATAAAGTATATCTAACGCCACGCACAATTATTATAAGGAGTAAACACAATTTTTGTCTATTCGTATATGACTCTACGTTTTCTATTTTTTTGTCAGGGACGTAATTAAACGAGAAATTTTAAATAAATTATAATGTACATATGAAGTGAAGAACGGGGGGTCCAGGAAAAAAAAAAAAAAACTGATGTCTCTTTTTCTGTCCTTTTTTTTTTTAAAAATTAATCAAAATATTTTAACTGAATCTAAAAAATTATCATATCCGATATTTCGGAGCATGAAAAAGTTTCAGCTTACACACATGTGGATTTGTAAGATTTTGTTTTTTTTTTTCTCCTTTTCTTTGTTCATTTTTTGTTAATAATTTGTTCATTTTTTGTTAATATATTGTTAATAATTTGTTAATAATTTGTTAATAATTTGTTAATAATTTGTTAATAATTTGTTAATATTTTGTTAATATTTTGTTAATAATTTGTTAATAATTTGTTCATAATTTGTTAATAATTTGTTCATAATTTGTTAATAATTTGTTCATAATTTGTTCATAATTTGTTCATAATTTGTTCATAATTTGTTCATAATTTGTTCATTTTTTTTTTTTTTTTCTATTACCGTTGGCAGTTAATTTAACATTCGTAGTTACTGCGAATGTGTACGAAGTTGTCATCACTGATACAAAAATTATTTGTCTTTTATTAATTGTCGTTTGTTAACTGTCTTTTATTAATTGCTGTTTGTTTACTGTCATTTTCTTTAAAAGGGAAAATTGGGATGATAACTAAATTGTGTTAAATGAAGAAACAGCTAATCGATATGTGTACGTTGCTAAAAATTTTTTAGGGGATCAGAGGTCTTATTGTACTTCCCCGTATAATGTGCAAAAGTGTCTATGTGTGTATATTTTATATGCACTCGTACACGTTCATGCTTTTTTTAACTCAATGATATTCGCTTCCCCCTTTTTGGTGCAATAGTACGTTTTCATGGTGCACTGCTAAACGTTCATAATTACATTTTCATATTAACGCAAAAACGAACAGAAAAAATATAACACATAATAAATGAAAAGTAAAAAAGAAAAAGAAAAAAAAATATTTACATAATTTCACTCATTCTACTTTTATTGTGTCAGAAGCGAAGGCAACTGTATCCTGAAGCTTTGATTTTCTCTACCTTTTACTTTTTATAATTTTTTAGCTCTTTTTACTTATTTTAATATTTTTCCCTTTTTTAATATTTCCCCCTTTTTTAATATTTCCCCCTTTTTTAATATTTCCCCCTTTTTTAATATTTCCCCCCTTTTTAATATTTCCCCCTTTTTTAATATTTTTTTTTGCGTTAAAAACGGTTTTACATTGCATGTTCAGGTGTTTTCTACATGTAGTATATACATATGTGTGCATATATAAGTGTCTACAAGCGAATTCGAAATGGTAAGTGCTTCTAAATGTGAAATGTAAAAATGTGAAAATAAATTATGTAAAAGGGAATATAAGAGAGGCAAATAGGATACGGTATAAAATGTAAAGGTCGTAATGTAAATGAGCCAAGTTATACCCTCCCATATTTTTATACTAACACGAATTGTGTATATTTCATTTGCGTGTTTTTACTTCCATACAATGTTCTCATTTTAAAGTAAAAATAATTTTTGTTCAGGTTAAAATATGTTATGCTAAAATGTATAATTTAGGAATCTCATTAATTCCTTTTTTTTTTTTTTTTTATTTGTTTGTTTATTTGTATGTTTACATAATGAAGTAAATTAAAGATGATCTACAATGGTTTAACATTTTTAACTGTTTGAATGTATGTATTCGCTTGTAAGTATTGCTTAGGAGTGTGTACATGTATGAAATATTATGAAGTATACATGTAGGTACGCATGCGAGTGTTCATTTTTGTGTGTTCTTCATTAACTTTTATTATAAGAAAAATATGTTAAACATATAGTAACCAATTCGTAATTTGCAAAAATCGAGAAAAATAGATAAATCGATTTATAATGATGTACACAAGCATATTTTTGCATGAATAATAATTATTGGGAAAAAAAAAAGAACAAAAAAATAAATTGAGATATTTTTAAAGGTGTTTTTTATATTAAAAATGGCATTATAAAATTTTTTTTTTCAACAAATAGGATAAACAGGTTAGATTGTTTTTTTTTTTTTGCTCCAACAAGTGTGGTAGCACATACAAAACAATAAAATTTGTTTCATCATAGGTCATACATAATTGTAAAATTGTTTTTAGTGTAAGAAAAAAAAAAATAATAAATAAAATAATAAAACAATAAAGCAGTAAAACAATAAAGCAGTAAAACAATAAAGCAGTAAAACAATAAAGCAGTAAAACAATAAAGCAGTAAAACAATAAAGCAGTAAAACAATAAAGCAGTAAAACAATAAAGCAGTAAAACAACAAAACAGTAAAACAGTAAAACAACAAAACATTAAAACAATAAAAATTGGAACATAATTTTTAGGAATAACAAAGGTTAACATAAAATTAATCTGACAGACAAGTTAAATAAAGCAGCAAAAAATGAGATCATAACAGTTATTCTACTATGGCGCATGTTACAAATATATACATGCACATGTAATCACTTGAGAAACCATCACCCGTGCACAATTAACTATCTACTCATCTATTTATGTGTATACCCACATATATAAGTATATATGTACATATGTACACAGGTACGCACATATATATATATATATATATATATGTAGCGTACGTGTGGGAGGTCACTATGGCCTTAAGGATGTTATTCTTCACAATTATTATTATGAAGAGTAGCTTTCAGTAGTAGTTTATAATTCCATTCCTGTCGCTGTATATTTAAAGAAATACACGAACGCACATAACGACGTGTGCTTAACGCATATCATATGTATACGCATATGTAAATGAACACACGCACAGTCGTAAAAACGCACACGACGGCCGCCGCGAATGCCCATCACTGTGTAATTTCTAAAGAGGGTGAATATGAAAAAATATGAAAATGATTCAAGTGTTCCTTCGGAAATGTGCAGCCTCTTAAAAGACTGTGTGCAGGTAAGAACAGAGGGAAGAGAAGGAACAAAATTAATAATGAACGAACTGGAAAAAATGAGCGCTTTGACAAAACTGGCAGTACTGAAAAAACGAACTCATGTAACGGAAAGCGATGAACAAAGGGGAGGGACCTACATATCTCCTGTAGCTAATACGGGGGAAAATAAATATGATGAAAATAGCAAAAGAGAAAGGGGATACAATAAACTTGCTTCAGAAAACATGTCAGATAGTACCAATTCGTCAACCAATCAGATGAATAAGAAATTTAAAAAGAAAGAAAAAAATAATGGGTTGGAAAAGATAAAACGTAAGTTTTCTTCACTCGTTAGTATTATAAGTAATAAAAGAAAAGAAGAAATAAAATATAACCATAAAAATGAAAAAGAAATAGAATTTACTGGATGTAGTAACCATATGAATGGAAATAAAAAAAAAAAAGACCTTAGCATGTCGGGTCATGAAAAAAGTAAATTAAAAAAATTATTGAGCAGTAGAAGAGGGTATTTTTTCAAAAAAAAAAATAATTTGAAGGAAAATAAAAAATTCCAAAATTGTAAGCCTTTTAAACACTTTTTAAAAAAAGATAAATTAAATACATTCGTTAATACAGAAATGGGAAAACCAAAAAATTTTTCAAAAAAAGAAAACAAAAATTTTTCTCAATATTTCTTCAACTGGTGTAACAATAATATGAATGGAGCTCATTTAGAAAATATTAAAAAGATATTAGACATATGTGATGAACAGTTAAAAGATGTTATAGAGATATCTAAATTTGATATCGATTTAGATATTAACTCATTTTATTCCAATTTTATAAAAGAAAATAGTGATCACTCTATTTTAACTTTTAACATTTATCATAATAAAAATATATATGACATAAAAGAGCATAGAGGGTATACAAATGAAAAAATCGTTAGTTACAAACAAACATCTTCCCTTAATTTTAATATGTATGTGTTCAGTATTTCCATTCAGGAGTTCTGTTATTTTTACTACAATGTATGTGGTTGGGGTGAACAGCATAGGGGAAGTCGCGATCCCCAAATGGAAAGTGATGATGACAGGATTTGCCAAAATTTTAAATGCAATAATTATTGTGTCCACAGTCGTAATTACAAGTATGAAAAGCAGAGTAATTGCAGTAGCCTAAATTTAGAGAAGGATAGAAGCTTAAATGACAATACAGAAAATGCAAAAAATAATGAAGAAAAAAAAAATGTATATCATCTAAACGAATTAGGTAAAACAGATGCACATAATTTTATCCATGATGAAAATTTTGTTAAAAGTGAAATTGGTCAAGAAGAACAATACACATATGCATGTACTAGTCTCAATGCATGCAATAGTGCGAAGAAGGGTACAGATAATAACTGCGGACTCGTGAGTGATACCATAAATTGGAAACGCATATATAAGAGTAGTAATCCGGATGAGGTGGAATTAAAAAGTTTATATACCCTACAAATAAGCGGAAGTACTCCGAAATATAGGGCATTTTATGCAATAAGTGATAGTGCAGCTGATGGGATGGGTGGGAAGCTGAACAAAATGGAGAATGTAAAGAAGGTAGAGAGGCGTGGAATGAAGAAGATGGAGACAGAAACTACGACGGAGAAATGTGAAAAACAGAAGTCGACTCGTAAAAATGATAGTAATAAATATGGCAAGGACAAGTACAAAGAGACAAAGTGCTGTATGAAAAGAAACAGTTGTAAGGGTACAATACAGAATAAGTATAACGACTGGGAGAAGCAAAAGGATACTAGTGACGATAATCCACTCCTGTTAAACAAATCAAATTGTGCATACAACATTTTTGCGTATAACAAAATTAATTCGTTAAAAAGCGGTAGTAGTTTGCATTTTAATTATAGTAGACGAGGAAATACATATTCCAAAGAAAATAAAAATTTGCAGAAGAACAAAATAAGAAAATTTTTTACAGAAAAATTGAAAGGGAACAAAAAGGAATCATATACTAATACTGCTACTCGGGGTAATATCATATGTAATAGTAATAATCAAAAGGAATGGGCAATAAATCAAAACGTGGGAGATGCAAAGTTATTGGTAGAAAATATTAATGATAAGTCTAATAATAACTTAAGTTCAAAACAAAAGAGAACAAAACTATTTTTAATGAAATTTAAAAATTTTTACAAAAGTAGGACGACAGGGGGAGTGCTTAACAGGGATACAAATGTAGATGTACCAACATGTAATGATATGAGTAATGGTGGGGAGTATATAAAAAAGGTGGAAAACACAGGTAACAATGGCTGCTTTTGTAGTGAACGCATTTTTAAGAAATATACCAACCACAAACAAAACAACAAAAATTATGGCGAGAATGCCGAGATTGACCTGCATAACCAGAATGACCTGTATGACCAGAATGACCTGCATAACCGGAATGATCTACATAACCAGAATGATCTACATAACCAGAATGACCTGCTTAATCAGAATGATCTGCTTAACCAGAATGATCTGCATAACCAGAATGATCTGCTTAATCAGAATGACCTGCATAACCAGAATGACCTGCTTAATCAGAATGACCTGCTTAATCAGAATGATCTGCTTAATCAGAATGATCTGCATAACCAGAATGACCTGCTTAACCAGAATGACCTGCTTAATCAGAATAAACGATTACAAAATGGTCACTGGAGGGCATTTCATGCTGAAGAGAATATTCAAAACTTTTCAAATAACTGCTTCAATGGGAATGTACAAAATAAAGGTGAATTTCTAACAAACCAGTTGGTTGATAAGAATTTTAAGGACATATACTACATCCAGAGAATAAATGCGGACAATGATTCCTTTTCTGTTTTTATCAAAATATACCAGATATATATTTTTTCAAAGAAAAGTGACAACTACAATGAGCAGAAGGAGACACAGGAGGGTACTACAAATTATGGTCATACGGATATAAACCGCAGTAAAACGTCTGTATGTGTTTATGCTATTATTCTTCTTAAAAATAATTTTTTAAAATATATAATAAAGAAAAAAATACTTAATGAAATTAGCAATTGTATAAATAAATGGAAAAACTACGTAACAATAAAAGCTGAATATATAAAGGATGGGAAAATACCCATGTCAATTAAATGGAGTTATGAAAATATTGATTCTTTTAATTATATAGTAGAAAAACTGGAATATTTTATTAATGATTTTTTGAAGGAAATTCTATCAAATATAGCCATTAATGTGATTAACTTTTTCGGTATCAGTGAAAATAAAACTTTAGAAAATTATTTTGAATGCTCAAGCAAAAATATTTACCATTTTATAAATAAGAAAAAGCTCTCTTTTAAAAATATGTACATTAATTTCTTAAGAGAAAGCCAAGAAAAAAAAAAAAAAAAAAAAAAAAAAACGAAAGAAGTGGAAGGAAATGTACTAAACAGTGGAGGAAAACATTACAACAAATGGGCATATCATCCTTATTTATTCAAAAAGAATGAAAATAAAAATCAGCCTTTTTCTTATGATAAAAATAAATCTCTATCGAATCATGCAAGTTACAAACCAACCTTTTATTATATTACTTCTCATCAGGTAGCGAACAACTACATTGCATATGTAAATAGTATTTATTTCAGAAGGATTATTTTGTTATATGTTTTCGTTATTTTCATCTACATGATGATAACTAGCACCATTTTTTATTTATAAAAAAAAGACTAGAATGGGGTCCCTCAGGAGTGCATGTGATGAAAGTGAGCATCAACCACTGCTTCGCTTAGTAATATGTGTATATAGCTCCACATTGATTTACATATACATAAATATATACACACGTACATATATATATATATATATATATATATATATATATATGGGAGCATTTACGCATGTAACGTATGATTAAGATATTGTATTGTTCATGAAAGATTATTTTACACGAATCATGCATAACGCTGTGTCTTTTTTTTTTTTATACGTCAATTTTTTTAATAATTTTTTTATTTTGTATTTAATTACAAAAAAAAGAAAAAGAAATTTACCTTACTTGTTAATGTCTTTTTTAAATTTTTTTTTTTCATTTTTACGTATTGTAGCTATTCATTTTTTTTACCATTTTGTTATTGCTGGTCATTTTTTTTTTTAAACAATTATGTAGAAAATTATGTGCTAATCTTCCAAGTCATCATTTTAACTGATAGTTTATGAAAATCATTTGATACTTGAAAAAATAGGAATTTTATTTTGATAAACAAACATTTTAAAAAAGAAGCGGAAAGAAAATGCTTAGTCACTAAAAATTATAAAAAAGAAAGAAATTTTTTATTTTTCAGATGATGATCCAATATCGTCCAATATCTGCTTCAACATATTTTGGTTCGACTTTTTTAAAGGCATTTCATGTATGCACACATTTTTCCTATAATACATCTATAATTACATTTTTTTCCTTATTATAATAGAAGAATAAACAACAAAAAAAAGGAAACAAAAAATTTTTATAGTGCAACATGCGTAACAATTGTTATTGAATTGTGGAAAGGTTTTGGCGAATAATATTAAAATAAATGATATAAAAGTATCTAATCTGTGCGACGAGTTTCCCATAAAAATAGTTGGCAGTGACCAAAATGGTACTGCTACAACATGTGTACATTCGGAAAATTACTAAAAAGTAAAACGACAAATAAACTATATATAAATGGATAGTTAAAAAGTTTATTTCTTAACATATTTCCTTTCTTTTATTTTATACTTGTTTTAAGGTCATTTTTAAATAGGCAAAACACGTTTCTACATGTAAAAAGAGTTTTGTGTTAATAAATAGGAAAATGAAGAAATCGTTCTGCAAACAAATTAGTACATTTTTTTTATTATGTTTTACGTATACATGTGGAATATCATTTTCCCTGCTGCGAAATTGTAATATTTACAATTTTTTGTGCTTAAATTTTTTTTTTTTCCCCTCAAACATGTGTATATATTTATATATGCATACATATATATATTGTACTCATTCTTAAATATAATATTCAAATGACACCATTTTATTATATTGTCAGAACTATATAAAGAAAAAATAATAAGGCAAAAATAAATAAGCAACATGTAATATTTTCATTTCTTTTGCTTTATATTTGCTCATTGTTAGCATCTATGTTTTATTTTGCTTTATTTTGTTATGCATCACTTTGCTGCACTTTGTTTCTACAATATTCGCAATATGTGCATTCTTGTAGAAAGGATGACAAACATGTTTATACATTTAAAATGGATGAACCATATAAACATATGCTCGATGTAATTAAAACTTTTTTAAATTGCTATGCATTTCATCATGTTTCACTTGTACGAGTAGCGACTATTTTATAGTAAAAAAAACAAGCAAAATTTTCTCATTACTAATTGTTCATTGTTCATTGTTCATTGTTCATTGTTCATTGCTCATTACTCGTTACTCATTACTCATTACTCATTACTCACTACTCATTATTCACTACTCATTACTCACTACTCATTACTCACTACTCATTACTCACTACTCATTACTATTTTTATTTTTATTTTTATTTTATATTTTTTTTATTTAATTTTTTTTATTTTAATATTTTTTGTAAAAATGAGGAATCCATACACAATTCATACTAAACATAATGAGCAGTTCGTTTATAAAGAAAATATATCTGAACGCTTACTCTCTGTTTTTCTCATTATATATTTATTAGTAGTGTTGTATGTACTAAAAGATTTACCATATAAAAAAATAATACTTTTCTATATTTTGTCATGTTTGTTTCTTTTTAAAGTAACTTTTATATGTTTGCCTAAATTTATACGCTTCTTAAATGAAAAAGGTAAATATATAAATAAAGAGAATAATTATGTGTACATAAACATGTATGTTGGTGTCTTTATCTACAATAGCAGAGTTTTCTACCGTGTTATGGCTCACGTTTACAGCATTCCTTTTAACCGTTACTTTAAATATATGGATATGTATGTATGGGTGCATATAAATATATATGTATATACATATATAATAAAATCAAATGTGGTTCCTTCCATTCTACAGGGTTATACGGCGTGGATTTAAATAAAATAAGCAAAGATAAAGTAGCAGAACCAATTGGCTTATTTCCATCGATTTTGTATTTTATCTTTGTCTTAATTTATCAGTTGATATATTATAATGATCATAAAATTGTTAACAAATAAAGAAAACAAAAATAGCATACCATTTTTATTATCTTTATGTTAATACTTTTTTTTTTTTTATTATATGTTTTATTATATGTTTTGTTATATGTTTTATTATATGTTTTATTATATTTTTTGTTATATGTTTTATTATATTTTTTATTATATTTGTTATTATTTTTTTTTTCATGTGTATATATAGCTTTTGGAGTATAATGCTGGGTTATTGTCAATTATTTTCATGACCTTTTTGGTATAAATATAAAAAGACACAAATAAATAAAAAAAGAAAAAGTTTATATAAATAAATTTATATATATATATATATATATATATATATATAATGACTGTGAAGCATGAAATTTTAATGCCTTTTCTTACATTCATTTGTAAATTTAAAAATTACATTTATTTCCCATTTTGCACTTTTCATCAAGGGGTTCATAGATGATGTTCTTGAATTGAAATGGAGATATAAAGTTATTTTACCGTTTTTCGGTTTCCTTTTTTTTAAATATAGAAAAATATATGTACCCACATACGATTATTTCTATGACTAATGGGAATTATTGTGTGCATTTATATGTGCATACGTATTTATATATATATACACACACATATATATACACACACACACATATATATATATACACACACATATATATATATATATACACACACATATATATATATATACACACACATATATATATATATATATATATATATATTGGTGCATTTTTTTTATTTTTTTTTTTCTAGCTAGTTTACCCTTGTTATTGTCGTATTCAGGAGAGACCAATATTCGAATTCCTAGTTTTTTAAACTTTATATTTAAAGAAAGAATTATAAATATTGGCTTTTTTTATTATTTGTACATTATATTATTATCGGTGTTTTGTACCAACGCAATAAACATATATGCTGGTACGTGTATATTGTTGTAAAATTTTTTTTTTTTTTTATTTTGTAATTTTTCTCCTGCACATTTTTAATGTTTCCACTTTTTTATGTATGCATGTTACTCTTATTTTCTCTTCATATTTTTGTTTACTTTTTGTTTACTTTTTGAAGGCATTAATGGATTAGAGATTGGTCAGAGTTTAATTATATCCTTTTTTATTTCCATACACAATTTAACTGTAACATACATAATATATATATTCATTTATATATTTACGTGCGACTAATGGATATATGCAAGTGTTCATGAATGTGCAAATAAGTACGTCCATAAGATTATTTATATAAATGTATATATATATATATATATATATATATATATATATATATATGTGTGTGCATATTTTATATTTTATGTTTCATATTTTCCTGCACAGTTCATAATTTTTTTGCATGTGTAAGCCCATCTTTTGGGTCTATATTTATGCTCCACTTACATTATGACAAGATACTTGAAAATTCACATATTTATGTTTTTTCCCTATAGGAAATAATATTGAATGTAGGAAACCCCCAAATAGAAGGCGGATTAATTTTAAAGCAGCATTTTTTGTCGATAATATTTACCTTACCCTTTATATCAATAAATTTAGCTACATTTGCTTTTAATTTTTATCCTTCAAAGGGATTTGTTGGAAATACACTAACCTATTTTTGTGGAATTTTTTTAGCTGTTGTTTCAATATTTGGTCATTACTCAAAAACATTGATATTATTTTTAATTCCACAATTTTTGAACTTTTTTCTTTCCCTACCACAGTTATATAATATAGTCCCATGTCCAAGACATCGATTACCAGTTATAAATACAAAAACGAATAAATTAAATTATTCACACAATTATACATTAATAAATATGATTTTATATTTATTTGGCCCTCTATCTGAGTATCATTTGGTTATTTTTCTCTTATCTTTTCAATTTATAACGTGCTCTGTTGGATTATTTTTAAGGTATTTTATTGATACTACATAGGAACTACACGTTTTACCATACATGCACCCTTTCCCGTACATAATTGTGTGTGTGTTACATTTGAGAATTTTTTTTTTTTTTTTTCCATCCCAAATGTATAAATAAATGCGTACATGTGTACATGTATAACCGTATATAACTGCTTACATGTGTAACTGTATTTATGTATATATATTATATGCGTATGTGGATCGTATACTCTTTTTTTGCATACACAACGAGAAATAACTATTACTGGAAATTATGTTTGGTAAAATTGCAACAATAATACTCTAAATTGCTAAAATTGGTTAATTTTTAACGAACGAAAATTTAGTTTTCCTAGCTGAAGTTGCTTCAGCATTCAGGAAGTTCTTTAATTATTGGTTATATTTTTATTTTAATGTTTTTTCTTTTTCTTTTTTTTTCGTTTTTTTTTTTTAATATTTTTTTTCCTTTTTTTTCTCACATATTTTAACGTTATTACCTTCTTTTTTCCACCATGACTTTTATTTTCCACACTTCCCACATTTTTTTTTCTATCAATTTTTTACTTTTCTCTCTATATGCACTTAACACAGGTGTAACAACTGTTAATTTAAAAAAATTAAAAATAAATATTGCTTAGCGAAAGATCGAGTAGTAAACGTGTAATAACATGGTAACAAAGAGCTTATTATACAAAAAAATGTCGACATATTTGTGCTTATGCATATATATATGTTTTCCCTGTGGAAATAATATTTGGTATAATAAAGATAATAAAGTTCGATATTCTTATCACATGCTGAGAAGAAATAATAGGTACAAGCGTATGCGCACTCATAATATACATACATGTTTACACATATGCGTATATGTTCGCATAATATACATACATGTTTACACATATGCGTATATGTTCGCATAATATACATACATGTTTACACATATGCGTATATGTTCGCATAATATACATACATGTTTACACATACGCATATATATATGTATTAACTAATAACCTATGTGTACAAACTTTATTCTCTTGACCACTAACATAAATTTCATTTTGATTAATAATGGTTAAATAATAAACTCCAACATAATGGGGACACTTTTAACTCCTTTTAATTTGTTTCCAAGTTTAAATGTTGACTGATTGGCTGTAATGGCGTTAATTTATTCAAATATATACAAATATTTATTTGTTTGCTTGTTTGTTTGTTTGCTTGTTTGTTTGTTTGCTTGTTTGTTTGTTTGCTTGTTTGTTTGTTTGTTTGCTTGTTTGCTTACTCATTCATTTACTTACTTATTTATTTGTTTAATTATTTTATTTTATTTTTTTTATTAATTGCCAATTTGAATGATATTTTTTAATTACAAGAGTGCATAATTAAAAAATTGGTCAGGAAACATTTAAATAAGATTAATTCTAAAAAGGGGAAGAAACAGATTAAAATTTTAGTCTTTGATAAGCCAAATTTTGTTCATTATTTTACTTTTCATAATTCATTATGCGTTATTCATTATTGTAATTTTTTTCGGATCAATTTAATTTTTCTCATTTGCTTTACTGTTCATTTATCTCATCGTTTCTCTCTTCAAAATATTTTAGTGTAATGTTTTTCTTTGTGTAATTAATTATTAAGTTCCCCTTTTTTTTTCCTATTTTTTTTTTTTTTTTCTATAAACCAAAGTAACACACATTTACAAATAACACACTACACATTACAGGTTACATTACGTATATAATATATGTGTAAATATATTATATACATACGCATGTACGTGTACATGTGCGCTTTAATTTGTTTATCATCTGTGTAATAACGTGTTGTACAAATTTAAAGACGTGTACTCGATATATGGTAATTTTGCTACTAAATTATACCTTCACCTTAATTTTTCGAATTTCCTCTGTTTTGTTATAATAGTAGTCTTTTTCGTTTCTTTTTCGTTTCTTTTTTGATGATGTTCTGTTATTATTTTTCCATTTCATTTACATTAGTTATCTGTTTTTTTCCATTTTTTTTCAATTTCTTTTCCATTTCTCTCCCTTTTTTTTGCATTTTTTCTCAATTCTTTTCAATTTCTCTTTCTTTTTTTTCTTTTTTTTTCAAAATTATGATTGTTAACAACTTTTCCCTATCAGATAGTGACAATAACATTATAAATAAGAAAGACTTTTTAAAGAGCAATGAAACGAACTCTTACCATAGTGTCGATCCGATTGTCATGAGTGAAGAAGAAAGCATAAATACATGCTATGATAATAAATTAAAACACACAACTATTCAGTTGAATACAACTAATGACTATTTCGCTAGAAAAAATAAAAAATTTAATAAATACAAAAATATTATATTAGCATTAAAGATATTTAACGAAAGTCTCGATTTTACGAGCGGCAACATAATAAATACCTTTATCCAGGAAAGAAGCAGAAAAGAGGGGAGAAAAAAGGGAACAAATAGGGGAGCAAATAAGGGAGAAAAAAAGGGAGCAAATAAGGGAGCAAATAAGGGAGAAAAAAAGGGAGCAAATAAGATAGGACACACGATAGAACACAAGATATACAGAGAGGGGCCGAAACGAAAGGCACCATTACTAAACAGCTGTACAAATCATAAAAAACGTTATTCTAAAAATGAACCAACTGAAACTAGGAGGAAATATAGAATAATTAAAAATATAAAACGAATTATTAAAAGAATACAATATAAAACTTATTACAAACATATACAGTATTATAAACAAGTTAGAAAGTTATGGTTATTACATTATCTTTTATGCTCCAAAAAAAAGAAAAAATATATATACGTGAATAAGCGTAATAAATGCATTCGCAAGAGTACATTAAATACGCATTCAGACTACAAACATACCTTCAATTCAATTACTCTTAACATGAGTGATATGAACAATGATTTGACTTTTGAGGAAAAAGAAAGTGACATGAATGAGAGGGAAGACAAGGAAGCAGAAGAGAGTGAAAGGGAAGGTATAGAAAGGGAAGAGGAGGGAATGTCTAACAATATGGGTTTGTTTTGCAATGTAGAGGGTAATGCAGATAGTAAGGAAAAGAGCACTAGTAACCCTGCTGAGAAAAGTTATGAAAGGATACAAAGTGCAAATAAGAGGGGGGAATGGGGAAAGCCAAATAGTTTCTCTCCCTTCTCAGGGAATGTACAAAACTTGTCAGAACAACAACAAAAAAATATGTTTTATTATAATAGCAATGAAAACAGTAAGGAAGAGCATTATCTAAATGATAATCGTAAATATGACTTCGTTTCTGAAGGGGAATTAAAGAATAAGGCAACTACAAATGATGACAAATTGTCCAGTTTTGTAAGTAACACTATTCTAAAGGGTGAAAATAAATGCGATCATTATTCCCTTTTATATTTTAATGAAAATTATGGAAATGATGAATTAAAAAGAGTGGACACTTCGATATTCAGTGGCAGTGGTAACAAAAGTAGTAGTTGTATTGCTAACTGCTGTTGTGGTAATAAGGATAACAACACTTACAGCAATATGACGAACATCAATGCAGAAGGAAATGAAGAGGGGTACAATTATTCTCCTAAAAGTAATACAAATACGAAGACAAACTTTTTATTCAGTAATAGAAGTACGTTGCTTAGTAAGAGTAATAAGTTAAGTGCGAGGGAAATGCGCTATGATAACGATGAAAACAATGAGCATGATAAAAACAATGAGCATGATAAAAACAATGATCATGATAAAAACAATGAGCATGATAAAAACAATGAGCATAATAAAAACAATGAGCATGATAAAAACAATGATCATGATAAAAACAATGATCATGATAAAAACAATGATCATGATAAAAACAATGAGAACGATTTAATAAAATATACGTATTATGGGTTCGGCGAAAGAGCCTTTAAAGGGTGTAGTGGAAGCATGGGACATATCAACAACAACCTTACAAGAATAGGTGAAGTCAATTTTTTACGGGAAGATATATTTAAAAAAAGAAATACGTGTAACAGGAATATTTGCAACAGAGAGAATAAAAAGTATGTAGAGTACATCAAGGGGGTATATCATAAAGGGGTAGATCACAAAGAGGTGGGTCGTAAAGAGGTGGAATGCAAAGCAACTGATCACAAGGGTGCAAATGGCAACGGATCAGACCAAAAAATCCCTTTTGGAATAAAAAAAAAAATTTTACTGGAAATAGAACGCAGTAAGAACAATGAGCACAAGGATAAAATGATACTAAAATTCAAATCACTGAGTGATGTTAAAAATGGAAGTAATAATGGCACAGTGGGTGTTATAAACACGATGCAGAATAACATGATATATGAAGACGATTATTTGTATAAATATAAATGGATAGAACGTTCACATGGGAGTAATACACTAACTAGTAAGAGAGAAGTAGAGGATACATACAAAGAAGAAGGAAATAAAATTGGTAACCATAATTCTAATTATATGTATAAAAATTTTTTTCCTTCATCATTTTACGCAAATTCGTTTTATGACAATGAACGCATTTCATACAATGATAATGATAATGATTCCCATTTGCATATTAGTAAGAACAGAAATATATCAGTTCATCCATTGAAAAATTTTAAAAATAATAATTCGATTAACTGTTTTAGTACCCTGTCTAATGGCTACAAAAATAAGGTTAACCATTTTTTTGTAGAGGAAAAGAACATATTTTTTGACTCCATCCGAAATATTATACGTTTAACGAAAGAGATAAAAAAAATTAGAATAAATTTAGAAATAGAAAGGAAATATTCATTTGTTTTATGCGATGAAAAGAAAAAAGATGAATTCAACAATTTGATAGGTTATTTAACATATCAAAAAACGATTAGAAAAAAATTAAAAAAATATTATTTCGATAAAATTAATAAAGGCTTCTTCACTTTCTTGCTTCGAAGCAATTATGCCAATTTTACTTTCTCAGAAAAAGAAGTGCAGTTATTAAAAAAGTGGAATGAATTTAAATTAATGGAATTAAACAATAAGGACAGTAGTAGTAACAATGCTGATAGTGGGGGAAGCACCAAAGAATGCGCGGGTAGTTCCACCGCTGGCGGTATTGCAAATGGAGCAGTTAAATTGGGTAAAGCAGTTAGGGAGGGAAAAGCAGTTAGAGAGGGAAAAGCAGTTAGAGAAGGAAAAGCAGTTAGAGAGGGTAAAGCAGTTAGAGAGGGTAAAGCAGTTAGAGAGGGTAAAGCAGTTAGAGAGGGTAAAGCAGTTAGAGAGGGTAAAGCAGTTAGAGAGGGTAAAGCAGTTAGAGAGGGTAAAGCAGTTAGAGAGGGTAAAGCAGTTAGAGAGGGTAAAGCAGTTAAAGCAGTTAACGCAGTTAATGCAGTTAACGCAGTTAATGCAGATAAAGCAGTTAATGCAGATAAAGCAAATGGTGACAAGGGTTGGAGGACCTGTCAAAACGATATGCTATCGGAGCAGCTGTACAATTGTGGGAAAATATGTACCTTTAATAAAGGTGCGCTTACTATTGGGAGATCCATAGATGGGAACGAGAGAGACGAAGAAATGTGCAAAGAGGGTGAAATACAAATGGATCGACCGAAAGAGTTTGTCGCGGAAAAATACGACTCGCAGTACTATATAGCACAACATTATTTATCACAAAATAGTGTAAGTAAAAAACATAGCGTATGGAAAAAAGCAAACGATGAAATGCAGAACTACAGTAAGAGCCAAATTAGTAGTGACAGATTATTGTCTTATTTGAAAGGGTATTTAAGGGATGAACAGATGAATTTATTTGTACAGGGTAAGAGGTACACAAGTAGCATTTCACATATTCCACATGAATCTTATTTTAAATACTGTGAAAAGAATAAAACAAATATATTTAATGTATTTTTATTTTTTAAAAATATTAGAATTAAAAATATACAGAAGAAATTCAAAAAAAAATTATATAATCAACATCATATTTATTTTTCCAAAATTTATGATGGTAGTAAAATGTTATTTCATATAAAATATGTATTTGTGAAATTAGTAAAAAAAAAAATTACAGACATTATCTGTTTACATATAAATGATTGTTTTGTAAATAATACCATATGCTTTTTTTTGTCCCTTTTCTTATTTATTTTCAAAAATATTCAAACAATCAAAATAATAAGGTGTCGCATACATTATTCCTACTTTTTCCTATTTTTAAACTACTTGAAGAAAAATCGATTGAAGCACTTTTTTTTCATGGGTAACAATATTATTTATGACCAAACAATATATAACAAGAACAATTGGGATAACAATAAACTTAATAAAAATTTTATTATTTATTTTAACGTAAATTATATTAAGAAAACCAAAAAGGGGGGAGCGGAAAAAGAGAAAAAAAAAATTACAGCCAAAAAAGTGGAAGAAGAAGATAAAACGACATTACAAGGGGCTAATAAGAGAAATGAGAATAGGACAGAGTCGTTTCTAAATACTCAAAAAATAAAACAAAAAAATATCACCACAGGAACGACAACAATAATGACAAAAAAAAAAAAAAAAAGCAAAAATAATGCAACAAATGCCAAACAGAGAAGCAGCACTTCATTACCATACGATGATAACAGAATAATGTTTAAGAAAAAAAATAAAATTCTCTTCTTTGACAGTAACTGCTTTTATAACTGCTTCGTGTTAAAACAGGGAAAAGGGGTAAAGACTGCAACTAGACACTCCGAAATTGCAGCCAAGAGGGGCTCTGACCGAATATCACAAGAAGGGGTTAAATCGGAGAATGGATGGATAAACAACGTGGTAGACAACGTGGTAGACAATGGAGTAGGGCAAGATGAACTACCGAAGCAGTATGAACAAGGCATGCATAGTAAAGGAAGTGGAAATGGAGTTAACTGTGTACCGTTAAATAGTTCTAAGAACGTTAATAATAATGCGGAGGGGGAAGAATGCGAAGCAGAAATATTCATGCTATCATCAGAGAGAAAAAAAGAAGGCGATAAGATAAGTGAAAGTATTAACTACAGTAATGAGTATAGTTACAAAAAAATTAATACATATAACATATATAGCTGTTCATCTGATAGTGAAGAAAATACATCGGACGACTCTTTGCAGGAATTAAACGAATGTTTGTCTACATTTCAAAGAAAAACACTAGAAAATTTAAATTTGAATAAACTAAAAACTCTAAAATTGTGTTCAAATAAGCTAAATGATGATGCACTTATGTATATATCTACATTAATAAAAAAAAAGAAATTAAATAATATGAAAATATTAGATCTAAGATGGAATAACTTTACGTACAAAAGTTTGTTAACACTATCATTTGCGCTGACAAACACGGTCATAAATGATTCGTGGAATTCCAACAAGAGTAACGGTAGTATTAGAAATGGTAGCAATAGAAGCGGTAGCAATAGAAGCGATAGAAATAGAAGCGGTAGCAATAGAAGCGATAGAAATAGAAGCGATAGAAATAGAAGCGATAGCAATAAAAGCGGAAGAAATAAAAGCGGAAGAAATAGCAGCAAGAGTAACTACCTCAATAGCAGTAATAATGGTGAGGGGAAAAGAAAAAAAAAATTAAAATTAAGCAAACTTCTTTTATCGGGAAATAACATTAACAGCTCTTTGTATTCCTCCTTTTTGTCAAGTTTCTGTACATGCAATTTCGTAGTAGTAAAGGTGTTAGACTTTTCCATGAATAAAATAGACAATGAGTGTTTCCCAATTACTCTGAAATATTTTAAACACATACTGCAGTTACAGAAAAGGACAAAAACAAAAAACAAAAATTATCAAGTATTTATAAATCTAGATCATAATAATTTGAAAAATTCCATTTATATTAACAAATTAATAAAAATTTTAACAAAATTTTCAATAAAAAATTATGAACAAAATGAATTCACACATAAGCTCTGTGCCAGAAAAAAAAAATGTCCTGTGTTATTTAGCCTACAATATAATAATATAAAAAATGTAGATACAAATGAAGAGTACAAGAAATGTAAACATAGAATTAAATTTTGAATACACACATTACCAATAAGGAAACACAAAAAAAGGGGAATTTTACATGGGGGGCACCACCACACAGTACAACTATGAGTATGTAACTATGTCTGTATACTCACTGTTACGTATGCATACATGCACATTTGTATATATATATATATATATATATATATACAAGTGTATCCGAGTGAAGGAACCCGCCTAGAGGTACTTCCACACACACGGTTAAAGGACAAAATATATTAACCCTTATGAAGCTACGGCAAATGATATGGCTCGAAAAAATATAAAAAAAGAAAAAAAAAAAATCTAAATATATGGAGATATTATATATACTTGCACGGCCTCAGGTACTTCTCACATTTTGAAGAGGAAGGATCAGAAATGTGCATCCATTATGTGGAAAATATGCAAACATGTGTGCACAAGAAAATACATACATACACACATACGTACGCCTATAAGTACACACCCCGCACGTGCGCTTCACGCATTTCTTCATATTACTCGTTACAGAGCAATGATATTTCTTTTTCCTTTTTTTCCTGTCCATGATATGTTAGTTACGTGTTTGTGCTAACCCTTAGATTATCGATTTTATTTAAATATGATAACGAATTTTGAAACTCATTTTTATCTAACAAACTATCATAAATACTTTTCCAATTTTCCTTGTAGTTTTCTTTGTCTTTCTTTTTTATTTTGGTCCTTTTTTTCCCCCTTAACTTTTCTTTATGCCCATTCGGAAAGCTCCTTATTTTGGGCGCACTCATTCCGAGCTATGCAAAAAAGAAAAAAAAAATAAAATAAAATAAAAAATAAAAAATGAATAAATCAACAAAGATGAAATAATGCAAATATGAAGCATTCTCTCAATTACAGTTAACCCAGAAATAAATAGTTCTACATACGCACTATGCATTTTGTATACGTGTACGTACGCATGTATGTGTGAATTGTGCGTTATGCATGCATATCTTGTGAGAGCATGTGTTTTCCCCAGAATACCTGCTTGAACATCATGGCGTTTTCAGTGTAATTAAGGTTTGGGTTTAGACCAACTTCTAATTTTCTCTTTTTGTAATTTTCCCTTATAGCATTTAAGGTTTTTTGTTTATATTCTTCTTCTGTCCACTTTTGTTTTATTATATCGGATATTTTTTTTCTTCTTTCAGTGCTAAATGGTTTCCTATTACTTAACATTTTTTCCCTGAATTCTTTGCTCTTCCATTTTTCTTTTAAGGATTGCGATTTTCTTCTTTTTGTATTTTCGTCTTGATTAAAAATTCTTGTTTTTTCTATAATCCTCTTTCTATAATTATCATCTTTCCATTTCAATTTTATTTTATACGATAATAATTCTTTTGTTTTTTCAGAATGTTTAAATGTATTTTTACATCTCAATAGTTTTTTTCTCTCTTCTACATCCCTCCATCTTAATTTGGCTAGCTCCGATAATTTTTTACGCACTTCTTCCTTGCTCATAATTTTTTTTTTTGTTTCCTCTTTTCTGTGTGCATGTTGTAAAGGTTTCTTATTTTCTAATTCAGACATATTTGTGCTGGTTCCTTTGCGGGCAGTAGCAGAGGCAGTAGTTCCTACTTCTGCTGCAGCAGTAGGGCTACTCTTTTTTTGGTTTGTCGAACTGAATATTTCACTGTAGTCTGCAAATACTGAGTGATCATCATTTCCATTTTTATCTTTGCTATGTACACCCTTCACTTTTTTGCCCTCATTGCATTCCACATTATTTTGGATATAAACATGTTCTTCTACTTTTTTGTGTTGCCTTTCAATTTCTCCTTTGCCTTCTTTTTCTTTCTTAAAATTAGGAATGTTTTCAATTTTTTGCATATCTTTTGGTTTGTCTGCCTCTAATTCTTCTTTTCCTTTATTGTAATTTTTTTTTCCAATTTTATGGTAGTCATCTCCCTTTTTACTAGTATGATAATGACTATCTAAGTATAGAGAAAATAAATTCTCCTTTTCTTCTGTATGATCCTGACCTAAACTGTTGCTCTTATTGTTGTTAATTTGTTTACTTTGGTTACTTCTTTCACATCTGCTACTTCCATTCCTTCCATTGCTTATATTATTTCTATTCCTGTTCATACAATTTATAGATGACTCTTTTATATTATGCTGATAGTGTATGCAGTTCTTGTTCCTTCTCACGATAGAATTAAAATGTTTGGTAAAACCGATATCATGTACAAAAGATCGGAATGGGATAACAGGCTTTTGAAAAGTCATGCCATATGAACACATAAAAAATATATAAAATATTAACAAGTAATATACATGCGTAAATATACTACTTCCCTGTTTAAACATATTAACTGTTGTTGTAATACTTTATATTATTCTTCATTGTTTTCATTTTATTTTTTTTTCTCTCTTTAAGTCTCTTGGCGGCTTGAAAGAATAGCATCTTCATTTTTTTGAATAAAATGTTTTTCAGATATTTTGATTAATTTTTTTTTTGTGTTCTCAGAATGGGGAAACTCACACAAGTAGGCATGTACATATACATGTACATATACATTTTTACAAAACATAGCTATGTCAACTAAATGAACGCCTTTTCGTAATCTACCCCTTGTTACAGAAAAGTCTGTTCAGAATAACAGAACTGAAATGTACACTTGATTGTATACTTGTGTTATATATACTTGCAACTACCCAGAAAAAAAAAAGAAAAAAAAAAGAAAAAAAAAAGAAAAAAAAAAAGTTTCACCATTAAAGTGGTATTTATATTAATTAAATATTTTAATAATCATTTTGAATTTTTCACCTATGTGAAGTGTAAGATATAGAGAAGTCGTTAATCTGTTATGAAACTGAAGTCTCTACTATATCGCACCATGCCATATGAAAATATAAACATATAATTATGCATTCGTTTAAATTAGAAAAAATTTCAGCAGTACTCAAAACAAGTTGGAACAACCTTGAACTAAGAGTGGTCAGAAAAAAAAAAAAAAAAAATTAGTCCATTTAAGCATTCATAATACATTTACCTAATTGTACCACTTAACGTAGTGTTTATATATATGAATATATGCACCCCCGTGTGATCAAGGGTTTAACGCCTTTACAATTTACATTGATATATATTTAACTTTAAATATTACATGTTCAGTATTAGCGATATAACATTGTGAATTTGCATGGCGCTTTTCTATATTATCTGTAGCAGCTATTTATTCATTATACGTTTATTCTTTCATATCTTAAAATTTTTTTGTTTTTTTTCTGCTTTAATACACTCTTTACATAATATATAACTGGTACTTAGTTCTGTAATAATTTTGTTTTATATATATACATATATATATTATTTTTATTGAAGAAAAGGACAATTTTAAGACGGAAAAAAAAAAAAAAAAAAAAAAAAAAAAGAAAGACGCAAAATAATATAATTCCTTTTTATTTCATCTAATTATCAAAAAAAATAAAATAAAATAAAATAAAAATAAAAAGTAATTTCCTACATTGTATAATATACAGTACAATATATATGTACATATATGTACATATATGTACATATATATATATATATATATATTTACTTATTTATTAGCTGAAGGAAATTATTATATTTCTCTTTTATCCGCTAAAAGTTCATTTTTGTATTTTGTAAAAATTTTTATCAATGCAATCTTTAGCAATTAGGAAATGATAATTAAAAATGTAAATATATAAACATAAATAAATATACATACACACATATATATAAATATATATATATATATATGCGATAAAGTAATGATGGAATATAAAAATATATATATAAATAAATAAGTACAAAAATAACAGAGATAAACTAAACACTGTTTTTTTTGCCGTAATAACCTTAAAAAATATATTAACGTAATGTGAAAAAGACATAATAATTTAAAAATTAAAAAATGTTTAAATTTTAGAATGTATATCACATCAATATAAGGACGTTTGAGCGTATAAACACATATATATATATATATATATGCAGGTATACATTTGCATATATATATATATATATTATGTACATACATATATATACGCGTGTTGCTATGCTTATATTTGTGTAGATTCATATATACATAGAAATGTGAGGGGGAGAAGGGGAAAGAAAAAAAAAAAAAAAAAAAAAAACATAATAAAAGGAACATATGAAATTATTATATTTGTTTAGTGTTTATATTGCAAAACATTAATTTTCCACCTTAGTTTTTCTTTGGTTTTTTTGCTTGCGTAGGTGGAACTGGTACTTTATTCATTAAAGCTTTATGAATATGTGGAATAACACCACCACCAGCTATAGTCGCCTTTATAAGTGTATCTAATTCTTCGTCACCTATAAATCAAAAAAAAAAAAAAAAAGATGTTTTCAGTATGGTCTCTTTTTACTATTTCTTTTATAAATACGACACTGCCATATATACATAAACGCGCATACATTCATACATATATATGTGAATACTTGCACATGCATATTTGGCATATGTTCATGTGGCATGTATTCTTCTCTTCATTTTACACAAAAGGCATATTCACCAAAGAATTATAAATATGGACAAAAAGTAGAGAAGAGGTAAAAAAAAAAAAAGAAAAAAAAAGAATAAAATTACCTCTAATGGCTAGTTGTAAATGTCTTGGTGTAATTCTCTTAACTTTTAAATCCTTTGTTGCATTTCCTGCTAATTCTAAAACTTCTGCAGTTAAGTATTCCAAAATTGCTGCTGCATAAACTGCTGCCGTTGATCCAACTCTTCCGTCTGACGAAATTCTTGTTTTTAACATTCTGTGTACCCTACCAACTGGAAATTGTAACCCTGCTCTTGATGCACGGGATAATGGAGCTTTTTTAGTTTTTCCTGAACCTGCATGGGAAAAACAATTAAATATAACATATTACCAAATTTATGGAATTATATATCAGAGGAATAAATAATACTGAGTAATCTTACATAACTTTACATAGCTTTAAAAATTTTTTTTTTTTTTTTTTTAAAAAAAATATAAAAACACTAAACTAAATACCTATTTTATAAAATATATAAATGTTATACAACCATTGATAAAAATTGTGTACAAAGCATACAAAAATAAAAAAAAATTGCATCCACATACGAAAAAAAGTACACTTATTAACACACACATATATATATATATATATATTTATTTATATATATAAGTACAATTTTCTGTACTCATTTCTATTCTTTTTTATAAATTTTACCTGTTTTTCCTTTTCCTCCTTTACCAAGACCAAGAACTTTACCACCGACTTTTCCTCCTACTTTACCACCAATTACTTTTCCTGGAACTTCCATAATTACTTAAATATATGTATAATAATAATAATAATAATAAATAGCAAATGGTAAAATGAAAAAAAAAACTTCACTAAAAAATTATGTTAAATGAACTTGAAAACAAAAGTTACATTCAAATATACTATATATATATATATATATATATATATATATATATATATGATATAATTTGTATAGTATAATTTGTGTATTTGTATAAAAGTAAATAAAATACAATTGTTTGTAATATTAAATGTATAAATTAATGCATTACAAAAGAGAAAAAAAAAAAAAATTAAATTATTTTTGTGAATATTATTTTCTAATGAATTTTCATTTGTATTTTTTTAAACAAATGCAATTATGTTTTAAATACCAAAAAAAAAAAAAAAAAATTTTGGAAGGCAATTTTTTTTTAAATGCAAACTTCTTTAATAATATAATATTATAAAATAATCGCATCGGAAAAACAATGTTACATACAATCAAATATATATATATATATAATATATAATGTATATATGCATATATATTGTTATATATATATGCATATGTTATATAAATGTATATATTATATATATGTATATGTATATGTTATATATATGTATATGTTATATATATGTATATGGTATATATATGTATATGTTATATATATGTATATGTTATATATATGTATATGTTATATATATGTATATGTAATATATATATAATCCTCTTCAATAATTTTGATTACTTTTAGTCAAATATGAATATAATTAAAAATAATGGTAAACAAAATAAAAAAATAAATACACGTGTAAAAAATAAAAGAATAGGACATTTTTTACTACGAACATTCAATAAAATAGAGCATCCGTATCATCGCACTTAAATCGCATAAAACGAAAAAACGCCCCAAAATAATTATTTCGATAACCATAAGATTTCAATGAAAATTGCAAAAATTCTAAATTTTAAAATTTTTTTTTATTATTTTATATATATTATATAAATATATATATATATATATATATTTTTTTTGTCGAGCTTAAACAAAAAAAAAAAAAAAAAAAAATAGTATATTTGGATTATTTTCATATAGTTTTAAACCGTTTTACTGTTAAAATTCGTTGAATAAAAAAACTTAACCAACTTTCTTAATATTTTTTTTTTCCTTATTTTTTACAATTTCATATGGGAAAAATATATTACCTAAAATTTATAACTGGTTTAGGTTTATTTAAAATAAAAAGTATAATGAATGCATAACCGTATAATATATTTTGTTTAGATTTAAGCGGGTACATATAAGAATAAATCAAAGTAAATACACCTACAATAATGTGTATATTTGATTAGCCTAACTAAAAGATATATTTTTTTTTTTATATTTTGAAATTAAATTGTTCGTAAATTCACACATGTTGCATTTCGCATAATACGCCAAGTAATAACCATGTATGTACGCAAAAATATTTACACTGTAATATTTTTTTTTATTAAATGCTTTTATTGTGAAATTTTTAATTTTTTATTTTTAATAATTTCCTATACTGTTAAAATATGGTTTATATATTTTAATATAAGTGTACCATTTAAGGGTGTTAAAATTCATATGTAACAGTTTTTATGTAGTATAGTATAATATATTTTTTTCTTTATTTTGCATGTATAAAAAAAAAAAAAAAAACATACAAATTTGTTTTCATTTTTAAAATGAAATAAAATTAGATTTCCG
This sequence comes from Plasmodium brasilianum, assembly GCF_023973825.1. Lineage (NCBI taxonomy): Eukaryota > Apicomplexa > Aconoidasida > Haemosporida > Plasmodiidae > Plasmodium > Plasmodium brasilianum. The sequence goes on from NC_090121.1 coordinate 1,021,933, forward strand.
TTTGTGATCGTTCGCTTAGACGAATGATTGTAACAAGTACATGAATGTGAAGGACAAAAAAAAAAAAAAGGAAAGTATGTATTAACATACCGTATTTTATCATTTTTCGGCGTATATGCGTATTCTGAACTTTTTTAAAATGTGAAAAAAGAATATACATATATTTAATACCAGTGTGATACATATGCATGATATATGCACATATAAAAAAAGTAAGGAAATGTATAAAGATAAATGATAGAAAAAAATATTCTTTTTCGATATTTAAGCATATGTGTCAACAATATAAATTCGTTCCATTTTTGAACCATTTCATTTTGAATATGTTCAGTCTACCTTTTTTTTTAGTTACAACAGTTTGGAATTCATAAAAAAAATTTTTTTTCTTTTTTTTTAATGAGCATGTTTTCATCACATAGATAAAAGACATTTATCAATGCTAACATCCTGACAAGGTCAGGAGAAAATATCTTGTAACATTTTTTATTCTACTAAATTATTTAACCATTGCTATTTTTTGCTTTTACATGTGAGAAATAAATATACAGCCAGAATAAACTACGTTTACGATAAAAGAGTGTCCAGTATGTTCAGTTAATATAACTCCATATATACTAATTTAAATATGAAGTTAAAAAAAAAAAAAAAAAAAAAAATTTTCCTGATAAAAGTATCCTATATTAATCTATAACAGGTAATTACGTATCTTTTTAAAACTATTGCATAGAGAAACTTTTTCTTTTTTCCCTCTAAATAACAGTAGAAAAATATGTGCCTGTCTGTGCACGTAAGCAACAAATGAATATTTTAAAAAGAAAGTAAAAAAGAAAAGAAAAAAAAAAAAAATATGGAGGATAATTAAAAACAGTTCATGCGATAATAAATTGTACATAAAAGTATCATTATAGAATGATATTTGGGAATTGTTACATGGAACCGCGCATTAAAGAAAAAATGGAAATAAAAAAAAATGAATTCTTGAATATTCTATATATATATGAAATATTATATACATATATATGTGTATTATATATATATTTATATATGTGTAACATGTACAATATATGTGTAATATGTACAATATATGTGTAATATGTACATATATATGTGTATTATATACATATATATGAGTATTATATATATATTTATATATGTGTAATATGTGTATGTGCGCATGTGTATGGCTACTAATGAACGTTCATCAAGAGGCAGTAATAGGGCATTTTAAAAAATCGTTTAAATATGAACAGTACATGTAAAAAATGAGCACAGGAAAATGTAATATAAAGGAATATTATTATAAAATATAATACAATAATAGATTATATGCTGATATACTTATATTAATGAACAAAAATACACTTTTAATTTACATTTTTTTTTTTCTCTTATTTTTTCTGGTTAACATATGCTAGAACTAGGAACAAGTAAAATAACTAAACTATTTAAGCATATCGTAAAGTTGTTAACATTTTACGTACATTTATATGGCTCTACTTATATAAGAAGCATAAAAAAAATAATACTATCTAATATTACCCGAAGCATAAAAAAAATGCATTCATCAATTTTTATTTGCACTTAAGTTTCTAAATGAAGTATTCCAGAGGCTCATAAAAAATTTGATGCATGATGCAATTTTTTTTTTTTTTAACAGTAAAATATTCGCTCATTTCGATTTTGCAGTTAACTTTGTATACTTCGATAAACATCATACGATTTTTATGTATGAAGTTTATATATATATATATATATGTATGTATGCATACCTTTTTGTTTGTATATACTTCCATATACAAATATATACATATGAATAGAATATTCTAATTAATCAGTTATATTTATTTTGTGCGTTTAATTTGGTGCAATTATAAATAATATTTTAACAAAAAAAAAAAAAAAAAAAAATGCGCAAATAGGTATATACATATATGCATATTTATACATATATATATACATATATCCTGTTGTGTAAAATAATTTATTATGCTTTAATTAATTTATACTCCCATATAAATGTCAATAGTTTAAAAAAAAAAAAATAAAGGGGAAAATGAAAAATAAATAAGAATAAAGCGTGGTATATTTACAATTATATATATATATATATATATATATACATATATTGGAGAATATATATATATAAATATATACGTACGAATAAAATGTAAGTCGCAGCTGTAATATGCGTAAAAAGTATGCATATATATGTACATATACATACGTATATATATACATATATATATGCGCATGTATATAAATGTGTGTATATATGTTCTTGTTGTACGTATGCGAGTCTGTTTGTGTGTATGCACTACGAATTAGGTGTACAGGGATGGATCTATTTCATTGGGAATAGGTTGGATTTCCGTTCCAAGTTCTAATTCAATTTTATACAAATTAAAACGGTCTTCATATGTAATTAGGTTTATAGCTAATCCTAAGTGTCCATATCTACCTGATCTCCCAATTCTATGTAGGTATGTTTCTGAATTTTTAGGAAAATCAAAATTAATAACAACATTAACAGATTGTATATCTATACCTCTAGTAAATAGATCAGAAGATACTAAGCATCTACAAGCACCATTTCTAAAATCATGAAAAACTCGATTTCTATGTGTTTGTGACATTCTTGCATGAATATAAAAAGAACTATATCCTAATTCTGTAATTTTTTTTGCTAATAATTCTACTCTTGTAATACTGTTACAGAAAATAATAGTTTGGTTAATTTGTAATTTAGAAAATAAGGTATTTAAACAATGTACTTTTTGTCTCTCTTTAACAAAAGCATAATACTGTGTAATACCTTTTAAGGTTAATTCATCCATTAAATTTATTTCATGTGCATCAGATAAATATATTTGCCTAAATTCTTTCACAGTAACAGGAAACGTAGCAGAATACATTAATATTTGTTTTTCCTTTGGTAAAAATTTCATTAACTCTTCAACTATTGGTTGAAATTCTGGTGATAATAACTTATCCGCTTCATCCATTACCATTATATGACATCCTGATAAATTTGCAACATCCTTATTTGCTAAATCTAATATCCGACCTGGTGTACCACATAATATATGAACAACATTATATAATCTCATAATATCATCTCTTAACGATGTACCCCCAGTCGTAACCATACATTGTATTTTCATATGTTTACCCAATTCCTTTATCATTGCGGATGTTTGTAATGCCAGTTCTCTCGTTGGCACTAGTATAAGTCCTATTACGAAAGAAAGGGAAGCAAAAATTAAAAGGTAGGTATAAAAAAAAAAAAAAAAAAAAAAAAAAAAGGGCACGTATGAAAAAAAAATTTAAAGAAATGCGCAAATGTATACGATGGACGAAGATCTTTTCGACGTGTTACCATGCACACAAATAATTTTGTAAGCACAAACAAGCACATAGGACTGCACGTACTGGTACTACCACATATGCACATGCGATGGCATGTACTCATACAACTACAAATGAGCATGCGGCTACACGTATTAATACTAAACATACACATACTGCATGTGCAAAACTCGGAGCGTCGACCTACCTTGAATAAAATTTTTGTGGGTATTACATTTTTCCAAGAGTGGAATTGCAAATGCAGCGGTTTTCCCTGTCCCATTTTTTGCTCTTGCCAAAATATTCTTTCCAGCCAATGCAACAGGAATACTCTCCTCTTGAATAGGAGATGGTTTTTCATAACCTTTCTCAAATATACCCATTAGAAGTTCCCTCTTCAAAAAATAATCTTCAAACTCATTTCCCTTAGTTTTTGTCACATCCTCCGTCTTATATCTTCGATCTTTTAATGGTTCAAGTATTTTCTTTTTCCAAGCTTCATCAAATATTATATTATCATCTATTTTGTTTAGGTTATTTGAATTATTCAAAGCATTAGCGTTTGCATTCGAATTGGCATAATTAGTTTTATAACTCATTTTGACGCACATATATAAATATGTATGTATATATATATATATATATATATATATATATATACAAATACACAAACAAATAATATATATATATATAATATACGCATACACAGAAGTTAAACTACAACTCGTATAACAGAAATTCTAAATGTGGCACTTGTACTGTCGTGTATTATTTTGTTTTATATTATTTTGTGTTATTTTGTTTTGTACTAATTTGTAGTTTTTTATTTTGTGCAAAATTGTACTATTTTATTTTTTGTACTATTTTTGTACTCTTTTACTCTATCCTCAAATGCAATTCAATATAAGAAAAGAAAAAAAAAGGAAAGAAACGAGAAAGTGAAAGAGCAAGGAAAAGAGAAAGATAAAGAAAATATCAACGAGAATAACAATGAAAACGTGAATAATATATATAATAGGAGAAATGTAGGGGAAGCAACTCAAAAGAAAAAAAAGCGAAAAAATAAAAAGGAAATATTAACCATGTATGAAAAGAAAAAAAAAAAAGCATAAATAAAAGATAATTAAAACGATAATTAAAAGGAGTATTATTAAAAGGATGATAAAAAGGACGATAAAAATGACGATAAAAAAAACAATAAAAAGGACGATAATATACGAAAGCAAAAATATATATATTAAACTAAATAACCATATATAAAGCCCAAACAGGAAAAATTAACTGCGTTATTATGAAATAAAATATAAGAAATGTAATAAAATCAATAAAAAAAAAAAAAATTAAAGATGATACAAAAAAAAAAAAAAAAAAAAAAAAGAGAGAGAAAATATATATTATGTGTACAGAATAATAATTATATATATATGTACATATGTATAATAATAATAATAAAAAAAAAAAAAAAAAAAGGAATATAAAATTATAAAATAAAGTACAAATAACATTATTTTTATTTGAAATTAAAAAAAAAAAAAAGTAAAAATTATAAATAAAAAAAAAAAAAAAAAGGAATAAAATATAGCAATCCTTAAACCTGCGTAATGCAAAAACAAAGTGTAACACGTGTTATTCATATAAGTTTACATGTACATACGAATATAAGTATAAACGAATATGTAGAAATATACATATACATACATACATAGTACATGCATACATAATACATATATACATTTGCGAGGTAAGAAAATTATTGAGATAAATAGTTTTGAATTTTATTTATTCAATGCACAAACAAGGCTTTAAAAAAATAGAATGTGTACAATCGTACATACATATGTATATACGTCTGAATAGGCTTAATTAAAATGCTGAACAAACATAAAACAAAGAGCATTTAATGTTGTAATAAATTATGTACGATATGAGTAAAAATAATATGGTAAGTATATAAACCTATACAAGTGTAAACAAAAGAGAAAAATATAAAAATAAGATGTGGATATGAAAAACAGGAATTTTTTTTTAATAAATTAAATTTGTACATATGTAAGTAATGAAGAAGCGTACAAATGTATTAAGAAATCTGTGTGAACTTGAAATATTTATACATAAACATTCATACACATACATATATAAACATATGTATATAACGTATATACACATATGTATATAACTTATATACACATATGTATATAACATATATACACATACGTATATAACATACATACACATACGTATATAACATACATACACATACGTATATAACATACATACACATACGTATATAACATACATACACATACGTATATAACATATATATATATACAGTATGTACATGTATGTCTTAAAAAGAGGTATGAACAGTACAATTAAAAATGGGATGATAATAATGAACTACTAAAAAATTTAAAAAACTGCAACAATGATTAATAAAAAAACATACTGAAAGAATCCCGCTATGTGTGAAGAAAATAAATATAACGTGAAAGAAACAATCGAAGTGAACACAATGCGCGAAAAGGACTAGTGCTTAAGCATGTAAAGTAGACGTGCTTATGTGTATATATATAATATATACATATATATATATATACACATTTACACATATATTTACACATAAGTGCACATTTATACATTATACACACGTACCTCACTACTGCGTAATTGTAAATAAATAATAAACCACTTTAATAATATTAATAATAAAGAAGCATTTATAATTGCAGTATATATATTAAAGAAAAAATAAGAATGGGAAAAAACAAGGCTAAATACAAAAAAAAAAAAAAAAAAAAAAAAAAGATTTTAAGAGGAAAAAAAAATTTAAATACATACAACAGACACATACATAAATATATACATCCGCACCTGCATGTAAATGTGTGTATATTGTTATACACTCGACAATATATGATTTTTTACTACAAGTAGATATATATACACTATAAAAAATGAGACTAAAACATATATTAAGTAGAAGAAAAAAAAAAAAAAACTATGATGAAGGTGATTAAATAAAAGGCTTTTCTCTGCGATTATTTGATAAGTAAATTATAGCACAATTTTAAATAATTTTTACAAAAAATTATTTATTTACAATTATGAAAAATAAAAATAAAATAAAAAAATAATTACATAATAAGTTATAAAATGTTATACTATCTATACATGATTATTTATATAGAACACATAATGTATTACTATTTCGCAAAATTATTTGGGCTTACGAATTTGTAAAAAAACAAAAAGGGGGAATATAAAATGATGAAAAATGAAATGGTAAAAAATAAAATGATGTAAAATAAAACTACAAAGAAAAAAAATTTACATATTCTCTATATATAAGTAATGAAAGTCGTTGTACTTATATTAAAGCACAAATAAAATAATATTATTGCAAAAAAAATTAAAAAAGCACGTAGTAGCTTAAATGCAATTTCGCTAAAATATTTGCCTGTATAAATAATGGGCCTATTTATTGTGTATTCTGTATATATACATATTAACATGTTCTTAATTTATCACTAAAATTTTTAATTCTTGCTTTGTAAAATGTAAAAACTTATACGTGTATATGTAACATAAATACTTGAATGCATCAAAAACAAATGAAAGTATATTGAGATATCGTAACACCATAATTTTCCATATAGGTAAATTATACAATAAAATGGATAAAATATTTTGCATAGGTATTTTTTTTTTTTTTTTTTTTTTTTGTTTCTTCTAAATAAAAAATAAATTAATGTTTAATATAAGTTCATCTTCATTTTATATTTTCACGTAATATTTTGTGTACTTTTTTTTTTTTTTTTTTTTTTGCTCTATCTTTTACACAAGCGCATGGCATATTTAAGTATGTAAAAGTTTGTACATATATATATATATATATATGTATATATTTATATATATATATGTATATATTTACCTACACATATATACGTACATACATATAAATATATACATACTCACATACAAGTATGCGTATACCCATGTTCTGCAAAACGGTAATAGCCTTTTTATGCTTAATTAAAAGTATGTAGAATTTTTTTATTTTTGCTTCGTTAGTATATTTTAATGAATTATAGTTTTACATATACTCTGTTCTTTTAGTTATATTTAATATTTTTTATTTTGTACTTTCTGCTTTGTGTTTTCTACTTTGTGTTTTCTACTTTGTGTTTTCTACTTTGTATTTTTTATTTTCTTTTTTGTATTTATTTTTAATTACTTGGGAACTTGCTATATTATTGTTTTTATTATTTTTTTAATTCTTTACTGTAGTGAAAGCTTGTCCTATATGAAAAAAAGCTTTTTATTTGGAGTATATGTAATTCTAAGGATATTACATTAAAGGGAATGGAAAATAACGAAAAATCAAAAAAAATAGAACTAATGAAAAAATAATAAAATGCTGATAAAACAGTAGTAAAACAGTAACATAAAAGTAATATAATAGTAATAAAATAAGGAAAAAAACAAATTTATTTAAATGATACTATTGGTATAATTATGTGTAATTAATATTTTATACGAAGCATATTACATAAATGCATATTCTTGTGTATGAATTATTTAATTAGCAACTTAAACTAATTTTTAAGGGTAAAGAAAAAAAAAAAAAAAAAAAAAAAAAAAGCATGAAATCAAAGGTGTATGTAAATTTTTTTTTTTTTTTTAAAACAATTAAAACAAGTAATTCGTATGTTGATATGTGAAATAAGCATACTACTGTACGATGATCTTTTTTTTTTTTTTTTTTTTTTTCCCCTCACTGTAAATAAAATCAGAACAGAAAATTAATGTAGAAAAAAAAAAAAAAAAAAAAAAACAGTGTTAAAATTTTGAGTGAAAAATGAAATAGTAGAGGATAAAAAGGAAATTGTAGTGATAGCAAAAAATGAACAATCGCTTTCGTTTCAAATATAAATTTCTTCAGTTAAAAGAAAGAAAAATTGATAGGCTTTGAAAATATATTATAAATAGTTAAATTACGAACTCTTTTTATATGTAATGTGTGTCAGAGTTTATTTTGTAGCGGAATACGTTATTTTAACATATGTACCTTTTGTTATATATATATATATATATATCTCCCAGCTTATGGACGCTTAAAAAAAAAATTAACCCTTTTTCCATCCTTCAAGCGCATACTTGTATAATTACGTGTACGTACACAACTAAAAGTAAGTAAATAAGGGGAAGCAATTTTTGAGAATACGGCCCCTTAGCACATGTAATATGTGCATGTTGCTCACCCTAAGTTATTCATACCTGTAAATTTTAGACGTCCTTTTCAAACTGTATTTTTCTCGGAAAGTACACTTTTAAAAGAATTTATTGCCGCAACTAATTAAGGTTAGTGCATATGCTCATAAAAAGTAATAGAGTAAAAGTTATAAAAAGGCCTGCTACATATGAACATGTGTGTCTATATGTGCATATCTGTATATATACACAAATGTTAGTATATGTATAAACACATTTATATATATGTATGTGTATGCATATGTGTATGCATATGTGTATGTATATGTGTATGTATATGTGTATGTATATGTGTATGTATATGTGTATGTATATGTGTATGTATATGTGTATTGGTTAACATAGTAACATGCACAGTAAAAAAGTTTTCAAAAAGGATATGATAGAAACAAACCTTAGGTAGAGTCGTATGAAATGCAAAAGAATTCTCATCTATTCAGCATGTGTTAATTGTTATTTTTTTTCTGTTCTACTTTTTTATTTTATTTGTATTATAAAAATGTGTAAATTGTTTACGCGAAGTTAGCAACTTTCAATTCTTTATTTTATAACAGTTCGCAATAGGAAAATGTATAAGATTATATATAAGCATACATATATACAAACATTTACACATGTTTACAATCATGTGAAGAGATTATTTGGGAAAATATTTTGCTTTATTTTGCTAAAGAAACTTGAAAACGAAGTTTGGGCACTTTAAAATTATCGTTAATTATTTACGTAGCACTTGTTCTACTTTTTGCAATATTTTAACAAAAGTTAATTATTATATATAGGCCTTCAGTTTTCTTTAAAAGGAACCCTTATGCACACACGCATATATTTGTATATAATAGGTACACGTATATGTATATATATATGTATATATACATATATACACATATATATATATATATATATATTGTTAGAAAAGAATGAAAGAAAAATTGTAAGTACAAAAAAATAAGGATGAGGCAACATTTACACCGAAACAAAAATAATATCATCATTTCGACAATCGAATACAAGGGTTTTTGGTTCTTATAATTATTATCATTTGAAAAAAATAAAAAAATAAAAAATAAGAAACAACAAGTTACTATTCTTTTTTCTTATTTTTTAATTTAAAATTTTTCCCATGTTCTTCAATGAACTGCTTTAATATTTTATCCGCGTAGTTTTCAATTAGGTACCTGCAGGGGGTACAGAGAAAAGAACATTTAAACATACGATTTACAGGTGTGTATGTGAACACATGTTTACGCACGTTGTTCTCGTGCACATACACACGCATAGAAGTATATATATATATATATATATGTTTATATATATGTTTATATATATGTTTATATATATGTTTATATATATGTTTATATATATGTTTATATAATGACACATTCCATGTATATATACATATAGTTGCACACGTTTGTACATACACAACTGAAACGTAATTTGATACACAAAGTATGGCACGATTTAATAATTACCCGTTTTCGTTAAAAAGCCTACTTAACTCAAAAAAGGTGCAGTATATTTGTTTGTTCAACTTGTATGCTACAACAGGAAAAAATATATTTTTTTTTAAACAGCTAAAATGTTTTTTTTTTTGTTTCATTTTATTTTTTTTTAAATAGCTACGGTTCGAGATTTTTTTTTTTTTTTTTTTTCTGTCACAATGTAGTTCTTTTACCTAAACGTAGTGAGCTCTTCTGGACATCCAGTTCGAAAAACAATTTGAGTACTTCTCCCTAATACACACAGAAAAATTAGATGAATAAGACAAGCGATTATCATTTTGTTGTTAATTTTTGGCTAGCAAAAAAAAAAAAAAAAATAAAATAAAAGTAGACATATTTTTCTTTTCATTTCCTTTATTTTTCTCCTTTTATGCTTACATTATTTGTATTTATTATCATGAATATGTCTTCAAAGAACAAGTATTCCAAAATAAAAAGCATAATTGATATAACAAAAAATGAAACCTGCGGTAGCAGATGAAAAAAAAAAAAAAAAATTATTATTTACGTATCCGTGGAATAGTGTAGTATCGTTAAGCACGCCTTATTTGTGTGCATAAGAAAAATATAAAAATAAAACATACTATGCATAGAATTTATTGCCTTTTCTTGCAGTGTGTGCAACTTACCAATAACTCTATCATAAGAAGTGGCTGCTTTTTGTATTGAACAAAGAGAGAACAGTAGGCTCCTACAAACGTTATAGGCGACAAAAAGGGAGATAAAAGAAAATAAAAATATATTAAAAAAATAAACTAGAAAAATAAATTAAAATGGTAAAATTAAAATGGTAAAATTAAAATGATAAATTAATATGATAAAATGGAAAAATAAAATAGCATAGAACAACGGAATGATGCAAATAAATAAAAGAGTAAAACGCCCCTTTTTTGTAGCTTGTTAAAAATTATGTACTACACACCCTCAGGAATGCATTTACAATGTAGCAAAAGGACAAACAAGAGAATATAATTCCATAATAATGATAACAGTAATAATGATAACAATAACAACAATGTAACGCAATAACTCTCCATTTTTTGCGCACGTGTTTACCAATAAATATCAGCACTATGCTTAAGACGATTCGAACGTTCGAATATTTTACATTTTCAGCATAATTTAGATCTCTAATTTTCTTAAAAAGAAATGGAAAATATAATTCGTCAAAGTATACATCCGCAAATATTTTTAATTGTCTATATTATGTATATGAGCGCCATATAGATTCAGCATTCATATTTATTATGGTCATATTTGAGAAAACATGTTTGATATGTTACATTTAACAATTTTCGCATTTTTCCTTTTTTTTTAAAACAAGCACTTAAGTAAAATTATATTTTATAATATATACATATCTATATTTATAATTTTAATACTTGACTTATGTAATCCTGTGCGAGCTTTTTAATCTCCTGTTCACTGTATAGATTTTTTACGTGGTCTGTAAAAGGAAAAAAGAATAAAGAAATTCGGAAAATGCGTACTTTTCAAACGACAGAATGTTTTTAACGCGGTATTCCTTTTTGGGTTAACTGCTATATAGTTACGGGCGTGTGTATGTATCTACGTATGTTCGTGAGTGTGTATGTACGTTTGTGCGTAGGTATGTATGTAAGTGGGCATGTAAGTGTGCATGCATGTACGTGTGTACGTATTTATGTAAGAGCTCGCTCAGCTGTTATAATATCGTTACATGTGCAGTCCCTATTCTCATCGTCAACTTTATTGCTAGGCATTTTTTCTTACTCCCCTTTTATTTATTTTTTTTTATATTTTTTTTTAAGAGAACTTGGGAGAACTTCTTATAGGAATAATGCAAATATACAAAAAGCGCAAATGCAACTTAAACGAAACTTCAAAGAAAATTAAAATCAACTTAAAAGCAGCGTGAACATTTCAAAAATACAATGCAAACAGTTGTGCAGGGAAAAAAAAAGTAAAAATGTAATAGCATATTTAAGCATATTAAAATCCTTAGAAACCGCTTTCACTAATTTAATTTTTTTTTTTTTTTTTTTTTTTTTTCTATTTATTGTTCTTTTTCCTTCACATTAATCTATATTTTGAATAGAGGAGATAAAAAAAGAAAAAAAAAAAAAAAATTGTAGCCTCATGCATGCTGTTCCTGCATACCATTACGTATATAATACCTTATACGTTACACTACTTAATATACACATAATAAAATTTTTCGTGCATATTAAAAATATGTAAAAGAATTTTAAAAGAAAAATAAAACAATGTTTCAGAGCAATAGAGAAATTGAAAATACGTGACAGCAGTAACATATATCACGAAACTGGGTAAAAAAGCAAAGCAGCGACATTAAGAAGAGAAATAAGGAAGTGATATTACAAAGAGATATAACGAAGTTATATTAACAAACCGAATAACGAAAAAGAGTAACTCCGCGAATAACGAAGCATAGTAACTACGCCGAGTAAACTAAGCAGAGTAATTACGCCGAATAACAGCGAAGGCATAAATGATATAGGGGACTTAACAAAATAAGGATATACAATTGAAGAGCTTGACGTGTAAAAAATGTCTGTCGTTAACTTATACACGATGATTAGCCTTTTCATAAAAAAAATATATCAAAAAAGTGTACATTTTTTTTTGTATTTATATTATTTTTTGTATATTATTGAGCAGCGAATGAGAAACAAAAAAAAAAAAAAAAAATGAAAAAAGAAAAAAATGTCTTAAATTTTAATAAAAAAGAAAGAACTGAAACTTGAAAATATTGATTTTAATTTTATATAATAAATGAGTCCTTAGAATATAATTGTATTATTTATTTGTTACTGACACACATTTTATAATTTATATGAAATTAACCGATTTTCTGTTTAAATAAGAAATTTTTTATTTTTTTTTTTAAATAATTACATGTTGATCTGATAATAAGAATTTACTTCTCTCTTTTTTTTTTTCATTGCCAAGATGAATGTTGACATTGCTTTTGATGGAAATGAGTACACATACAGTGGGTACTCAAAAAACTCACTGATAGAAGTAACTTGCTAAATGTGTATACATTTATGTATATATACATGTGTTTATATGTATATGTATATGTATTTATATATATATATACCCCCAAGTTAACGCATGTTGGTATGTACATGCATAACTCAAATCATACTTAAAAAAGGGGCATTTTCACATGTGCAGAAGTATGAATATATTCGTATATATACACATAAATATTTACATATATATATATATATATATATATATATATATATAAATACATTTGTATGTGTATGCACACTGCTTTATTACACCTTGTAGGACAAAAATTACACCATAGATTATGAAAAGTATATACATTTTGCCTTTTTTACATGTTATTATATTTCCTATATAAAAAAAGAAAAATGTGCAGACACGGAAGTTTTAGCTTGGTAAGTTTTGCTTAAATAGGAACAATAGTTTTTTTTCATATGACTTAGCAATATGTATATGTAATATTATGATAAAAATAAAATTTTTTTTTTTTTTTTTTTTGATCTTTCAAAATAGGTACTTGAAAAAGTTTAAACATGTCATAATCAATGTAACTAGCAAAAGCTATTCACAAAAGAATACATATATATATATATATATATATATATATGCACATACAGAAATATATATATATATATATATATGTACATATGCTATATATATGTACATATGCTTATATATATGTACATATGCTTATATATATGTACATATGCTTATATATGTGGATATATGCTTATATATGTGGATATATGCTTATATATGTGGATATATGCTTATATACGTGGATATATTTATATATATATGTATGAATACATTTGTATGTACACACAAGGATTCATAGTATATTTCTTTTGAAGTCTACAAAAAAGGTTAGAAGGACATATTTTAATTTAATAAACAATCTCATACAAGATAAATGTGTTAAGGTAAGAGGAAAAAATACAAAATGTATAAAACAGATGAATTTTTTTTTTTTCAAAATTTTAAAATAACAAAAATTTATTATGTTATATGCACGGGGGCCAATAGAGTGTGCAATACGGTTGAGAAGCGAGATATTATCTACACATATTTACGAATATACGCAAATGTTTACATATATATATATATATATATATATATGTATGGGTATGGACTGTCGTGTCGTTGCTTTTACATACACACGTTATGTATTAATAACACTTCAGGCTTCACTGGGAAATAATAAAAGGTATTTAACGCATAATGAGCACTTTATCTTATGGGCATGGAAAAGAAGGGCTTTAAAATATGATAAAGAACAACTTGACAAATTTTAAATAAAAAAAAAGCATTCATCTGTGCGTCTGTCAGTGCTTCCGTCGGAGCACCCGCTTTTTTTTTTCTTTTTTTTTTTTTCATTTTTAATTATTGATTTTTTAATTTTTGATTTTTCTATTTTTTATTTTTAATTTTCAAATGTATTACTGTATTTCATTTAATTTTATTTCCCATTTTGTGTGCAATATTATCTTCCTATTATGTACGTTGTTCCATCTTTTTTTTTTTTTTTTTTTTTTTTTTTATTGCACATGCTTTTTTTGCATTAAATTAAAATAACAACATTGGGTAACTTTTTTTTTTTTTTTAAAACTAGTTTTTAAAATTTACAATATGGAAATATAAAATGGTCGCATTAAAGGATCATCTTCAAACAAATTTTAAAATGAATGTATATTGGTGCGCCGTAAGAAAGGGAGAAATTAATGGGTTATGTTAAGTCGTTAAGGGGGTACATATATATATATACATATACATACATATATGTACATACTATAGGACCATTAAAGGTAACCTACTGAGTCAAGTAAGAAGCAGCCAGAGGAGTTACTAACGTTTATTGAAGTTTAATGAAAGTTACTACTTTTACATTTGAAAATGATTCCTGCGGGTCATTAAAGATCATTAATAATTGACTTTTAAATAAACATATAATTGTATGGGGAAGGGTAGGTAGTCTTGATGTAGGAGATTTCAGTCCTTTAGAGTAGTTAACTTGAACAGAAAAATGTTAAAGATATTGTGGGGGTTTTACCACCACCACATCCTCACAAAAACATTGTCGAAGAATTTACAAATTTAATTCCTTTTTTTTTTAAATATATTTTATTCTCTTCTTTTCCAAATAAATAAGCTGTTGCGTCTTCTATTATGTATGTATCAAATCCTAAACTAAGAAAACTTAATGCAGTTTCTTTAACACAATATTCAAATATAAATCCGCATATGTATACAGAATTTATATTTTTTTCCTTTAAAACGTTTAGTATTTTTTTATTAACTTTATCATTTTCAAATATGGTAAGACTTTCATGATTTTCTGTATCCGCTTTTTTAATAACTACATCATCAATGTGCCTAATTAATTTTTTATGTATCTTACATCCTAGTGTATTTCTAACACAATGGATAGGCCATACATCTATTGTTTTATTTAAAAAATTTAACTTGTTATATTCTTTTATATCATTTACAGAATTAACGTTTTTATATATTATTTTGCTCTTTTTTATTTTTTTAATATTTTTCAATACATCAGTCAAATTGAATATTTTGTTTTTTTTCAAAAAAGAGGTGTAATATTCATCTGGATGATCATCTAAGGTATTTGTGTCGTTTACTTCATCTCCATCGTCCTCCAATTCTTTCATGTCTGCTTCAACTACATGTACTTCATTTACATCATTTGTTTCCGCTTCATCAATATGATTACTAATTCCTCCTAAACATGTTGAACTTCCGTTTACACAGTTGAATTCCTGTTCGTTTTGTTCGTACTCATTTGCTTTTGCGCTACTATTCGACTCGCTATTTTTGCAAATTTCTTCATAAATTATTCTATGCGTTTTAGCAAACGAAACGTGTAACTGTGGGTGGTAGTCTACAGACAAAATGTGCAAAGTAAAGTTTGATATACCCTTGTTAGTTTTTTCATTCAAACCGTTTAAATGACATTCTTTTGAAAAATTATTTGAATTCATTATTACATTATTGCCGCAATTACTTATGTAATTATGATGTAAGTAATTCTCTTTTCCGTTACTGTTCCCGTTATAGCCATTAGCACGGTAACTATTATTATCATTATTTCCATCATTCCTGCCATTATACGTATCCTTGTGCAGTCCACTATTTATATGATTGTGTTCATTTTCTGAGTCTCTACCCAGAATAACCCCGTTTGCATTTTCTTTTACACTTTGGTTATGTACCCACTTGTATTTATTCAAATATTCACAATTCTTATCAAATGGAAATAATAAAATTTCGTCTTCATATTTTGCAGCATCTATATCGTTACAGCATTTATAATATTCGACAATGTTCTCATTAAGTAGTAAATCTTTTTTATATTCCATTACATTTTTACAATCTCGTAGTTTTAATAAATCCTTTTCACTACAATTAAACAAGTTAAGTCTTATGGAGTTAATTTTATATAGCGCATCCATATATTCCTCTTTCGAATTAAACGCCCCCTTGGGCAAAAAATCGTTTTGAGCGTCTACTATAACCAAACACTTCATATTACTGTGTTTTATTATTCTATGTTACTTTATGTTCAATGGGAAATTTTTTATTTTTTTTTCTTCTCTAATAAGTTAAATTTACTTTTTTTTTCTTTTTTTTTTTATCTGCTCCCTTTTTTCTTTTTTTTTCCTTTTTTTTTTCTTATTTCTTTTTTGGTATTTCTTTTTCCTTATTTCTTTTTTGGTATTTCTTTTTCCTTATTTCTTTTTTGGTGTTTCTTTTTCCTTATTTCTTTTTTGGTATTTCTTTTTCCTTATTTCTTTTTTGGTATTTCTTTTTCCTTATTTCTTTTTTGGTGTTTCTTTTTCCTTATTTCTTTTTTGGTATTTCTTTTTCCTTATTTCTTTTTGGTATTTCTTTTCTTTTTTTTTTTTTTTTTTTTTTTTTTTTTTTTTTTTTTTTTTTTTTTTTTTTTTTTTTTTTTTTTTGACCTTCCGTTTCTCCTTATTTAAAAAGGCATGTTTCAGCAGATATTATATACTCACATGTAAATAAATAAGTATAATGTGCTTTAATGTAATATATTATTATTATTATATGTAAGAACTCCTCTTTATCCGTTAATAGACCCCTTTTTCTGTGTCTATAAAAGAAAAAAAAAAAAAAAAAAGGCAAGCTCAATTTTTTTTATTCTTACAAGGTCATAATCGTATTTACAAAATGAGAGATATTGCTACGTATTTACTGCACATTTAGCACTAAGATGACAAGAGAAAAAAGGAAATTAGTAGCAAAAAAATAAAAAAAAAAAAAAAAAAAAGGTTAAAAAAAAAAGAAAACAAAAAAAAAAAACTTAATTTAAAGTCTTTAACTTTTTATTTCAAATTTTGTTTTCCCCATACACTACCCCAAACTAAATATTGTACTGTATTATATAAATACATATACATATATATATATATATATATATATATATATATATATATACATGCAATTACGTGTAATCTTATAGGTATTATAAGCTAAAATTTATGTATAATAAGCCTGTTATGAAAGCGAAAATTTATTATATGACTAATATTAACATACATGAATATAGTAGCTGCAATTTAGATAAATATTATACCTTTGTGTTGATATATAAAAAAAAAAAAAAAGGAAAATTAAGAAAAAAAAGAAATAGTAGTGTGAACGTTCATTGAAAAAAGACTTAGATCGTAAATATTAAATTATCTTAATTTTTTTTTTTTTTTTTTTTTATTTATTTAGCTTTTCAGAACAATTTTCTTTTCATGGAAAACAATACGTTTTAATTAAAATTTTTTTTTTTGATTTTTAAGATGATATTTTACCTAGTTTTATAATCAAAAAAGTTCTATCCCAAAAGAATTCATATAATAAATAATGTGTATATATATATATATGAATATGAATATGAATATATATTCAACTTAACAAAAAAAGTGGGGGGGGAGGCCCCTTTCAATGGTATTATATACAATTGTTACACCTTTTTCTGCAACCATTTTATTGGTTATATATATTAAACTTATTATTGTATATATATTTTTTCTTCAATATTAAAATCTATGACATGTAAAATTTTTGTTTAAGTCTCCTTTAGAATTATAACACTATCTTTTTTTTTTTAGAAGAAAACACTAGCAGTAAAAAAAAAAAAAAAAAAGAAAAAAATATAATGTACTCATTGCATTTTGAACAATTTCACTTTAATTTTACACTTAAATTTGTGCTCATCTGTTTGACGTCCCTTCTATACAACAAAAATGTTTAAGCTGAATATCGAGAAGGATTATTTTACTTGCTTTATTTTACATAATTTTTATAATTTTTCTTTTTCTCTTGCTCCATTGGGAAAATGAAATGCATAAAAATAATATAATGTTCAAAAAAAAATTTTTTTATCGGTTAAATTGATTACGCATAAAAGTCCTTATTACCGTAACATAGGACAAATAATTAATATGTTTCTAAGATATCAGTTTTTCTTTTTCTTTTTCTTTTTCTTTTGCTTTTTTTTTTTTTTTTTTTTTTTTTTTTTTTTTTTTTTTTTTTTTTTTTTTTTTATTATATTTAAACTTTGATATTTCAAGTGCCTACTTTATGCTTGGTAAGCTCCATAAATTTTTGCTAAATTCTGCATAATGAAAAGAAGATGTGAAAAATAAATCTTACAGTTTACAATATAGTTTACAAACGCATAGTATAAAAATGTATATGCAAATGTATTCGTAAATGTATGAATCGAAAATTTATATACATATACATATATATATGTGAATGTGTGAATGTGTGAGTGCGTGAGTATGTGTGTATATTTGGGTATTTGCGCTAAGAGGGCGCTAAGTAAAAAGCCCCTGTGCAACTTCAATGAAACGAGTTTTCGCATTTTTACAAATAATAACAAGGAGATATTTTTAAATCCCCAGAAAATTTATGAATTTGTTTTTTTTTATTTTTCTTTTTTTTTTGTTACTCTTTTTTTTTTTTGTTATTTTGTTATTTTTTTATTTTTCCGTTTTTCCGTTTTTTCGTTTTTGTTATTTTATTGGGGAGGAAAGGTGGTAAAAATCATAATTATGTTATGAGAGAAAGATAACTATATTGTTTAAATTATTCGCATTAGTCTTTTTTCTCAATATTTAATATTTAAATGGCATGCTTTTTCTGTCAACTGATAATATGTAGAAGGACCATTTTTTTGTGTGCGTTTTTTCTTTGGGTTTTTACCCTATGTATTGGTTTAGGCTTATCGGTGTAAATATATTTTTTGCTGTAATAGTTTTTGTTTATGTCTGCCATATAAGTGGAAAAAAGGGAATAAGTAGTACGTGTGTGTGGGTTTATATATTTTTTATAGTAATATATACTTGTGTACATATATATATATATATACACTTTATGTGCATATTATGTAGCATATTTTCCGTAAGTTGTACAAGACCTCACTTACGATAGTTGTACTTAATGAATTTTATTATCTGTTCGTAAATGCTCTAAAAAAAATATATTTGCGCTTTTATTTTTTTTAGATGCAGAAAAAAATAAATAAATAAATATATATATATATATATATATATAAACATAACGCCCGTGCAGCAATTATAAGGTAAAATAAAAAATAAATTTTTTGAAAAAAATAATAAAATTTCCTTTCCCCAAATGAGGTAGTACACATTATATTATAGTCATGAAATGGTCCCCTTTGAAAATTAAAAATTTCCTTGTAATGTTATGTAAATACATGTATGTATCTACATATATTATGTAGTTTTCTATTTTATTCCTTTATAAAAAGATATAAAGCAACATCTTTTACTTTTTACATAGCTTAACTATCGAATATGCTTTTCTTTTTGTTTCTTTTAAATTTAAAATGTATATATATATTTATGCGTCTATATATTTTCGATTCATAATTTCAAAAAAATTTAGTAAAAATACAACAAAAAATACGATTAGCACATTATTCGGTATATTGTAATATATGCGTGTGTACTGAATTCATTATTTTTCTTTCTTTTCACTATTTCTTTGCAAGAGTTATATGCATATGCTGCTCTTTATACTATATATATGTATAAAATTAAAAAAAAAAAAAAAAAAAAAAAAAAAAAAAAGAAAAACTGCTTGTAAAATTGTAAATTAAATAAAAAAAATCCAATGAAAGGGGAGACTGTTGTAAGGACGCTGAGGAAATTTTCCACAAAAGGATTTTTGTTTCCCTAATCTATTCCTTACAAAAAAGAAATAAAAATAAAGTAAAATAAAATAAAACAAAGACAAAATAAAGAAAACAAAGACAAAATAAAGAAAACAAAAACAAAATAAAGAAAACAAAGACAAAATAAAGGAAGGATAAAAGTAAGAACTGTTTTCCTTTTCTTCCTTCACAAAACGCATGGTTTTTCTTTAATTTCCCTTGTTGACTTATTAGGAGCAAACAACGTTCAACGGCAAAAGTTCAAAGGAGTAAACTCCATAAGCTTTTATGGGTGAAAGACTTATCACAGAATGATCTAAAATTTTTACGCGACTGAGCATATATACATATATATTCATTTATATATATATATATATATGTATGTATATATTGTGTTTCTATATGACAGCTATTACAGTCTTATTTGCCCAGTCATATACTATTTATCTTTTAATAAAAAGATTTACACTTTTCATTTTTATGACTTCTTAAAGCATAATTTTTCCCTGGGAATAAGGAATTAAATTTTAATTGAACTTCACAAATTATAATATCTCTTTGATTATTTACAAAAGGGGAAAAAAAAAAAAAATAAATAATAAATTACGATGAATATTCTCTTGATGTGATATGCTTTTTTACATAGGAAAAAGACTTCATCTTTTATTTATTTATTATTTTATTTTATTTTATTGAAAATATTATCTTACTCTTTATATACTAAGATATATATATATTTTTTCTTGAACATATGGAATATTGAAACTGTTATAACTGTGTTATATTTTTTAATTTATTAACTTCTCACTACAACTGGAACAAGCATGTATGTACCTTATAATGTAGCAAATTTACCATTACACATGTATGACGCATGCGTTGTTTATATAATTACAGGATTATGCGTGTGTATGAATACCTAATTCTATGCGTTTGTATATTTGCTCTGAAAGAAGTACTCATAACGAATAATAAAATAATGAAAATTGTTTTTTTCACAGTGAAGCTGTTTATTTCTTGTATAGAATGGGTCTAATGATATTTCAAAATGTATGTTCATAAAATGAATGGAATATTTTTTTAAATAAAAAAATTTATATGCATATATTTATTCAATAGGAGAAAAAATGTTGTTTGTATGATAAGTGGGACAATAGTGAGGAGAATAAATATTTTTATTTTTTTTTTTTATTTTTTTTTTTTGTTACATTCTGTGTGGTTGAAGTATTTATTAAAACACATTGCAGTGTTCATTTATTTATATATTACATGAGAATCGCACTATATATAAAAAATGAAAAAAAATAAAAAAATTTTGAAGTATCATCTTTTCTAAAATGTTAAATTACTCTTACAACGTAAACTTACTGTGAGTACCCGGATAAAAAAAAAAAAAAAATTCGTCTGACGAATCGTAATATCTCACACATAACAAATAATACATGTTTTCCTAAAAAAAGTAAATTCAAATTAGGACCTTGGAATGTGCCTGTCGGGTAAGTTAAGCGAGATGAACTTATATTAAGTAATTATTAAAAAAATAAAAATAAAATAATTGTTTTATTATTAATAGAAATTAAGAATATCAATGCTTATAATAATGTCATCCTTAGTGATTAATACATAAATTATTTTCCAGCTTGAAAAAGTGCACAAATGAATGCATGTATATATACGTATATAAATACTTACACACAAACCCATGTATATATGTATTTATATAAGTATGTATATATGAATATATGTATGCATATATGAATATATGTATGTATATATGTATAAAATGTCAATATATGTTTATTCCAAAAAAAAAAAAAAAAAAAAAAATTATTATGTAATTAAAACCATTGTGATTGAACTTATCCGAATTATACTCTCATCTCCCTGCTCTAGTATGAATCTTCTCTTAAGGAATATAATAAAAACAAATGTACCAATTCGAACAATAGTTAAAAAAAACAAACAAACGTATATTAAACTTATGAAAATATTTACATAAATGAGTAAAAATATTTTATTATTTGTCGACAATTTTCAAATATATGTACTTTTGTATTTATTTGAAATTTGCGCAATAACATCAATGTATTGTTATGCATACAAGTATATATATATGCATATACATAAATATAGGAGCATATATATATATATATATATATATATTTTTTTTTTTTTTTTTTTTTATGTCCTTTCTTTAATATGCTCAACGCCCGACGCTTAAACACTGAGGGGGGTATGCATACGTATGCATGCTGGGCCTTTATGATGCTAAAAGCAAAATGACGTTATGTCGGTTTTTATTAATATTTGTTTAGAAGCGTACTATGATATGACAGTTTTAACCCAAAAAAAATAAAAATATATATATATATATGTACTTATGTAAGTATGTACTTATGTAAGTATGTACTTATGTAAGTATGTACTTATGTAAGTATGTACTTATGTAAGTATGTACTTATGTAAGTATGTACTTATGTAAGTATGTACTTATGTAAGTATGTATTTATGTATGCATTTATTTACATATGCATGTGCCTATGTATGTATTCATATTTATACTTCCTTTTGAAGGCTGTAGAAGCGAGAAAAAAAAAATGAACGAAAAGTGTGCATCCTCTGAAATACTTTTTTTAATCTTTAAGCAAAAGCGAAGAATTTAAAAAATTCTGAATTTTTTATTTTTTTTTTTTTTTTTGGCTACAAGGATTTCAAAAAAAAAAAAAAATGAGAAGTGCATTTAATAAAAATATACTTTTTATTAGCTAGCTGAATATAAAATAAAAAAAAGGTGTGGGTGCATTAAAAATTGTTGTGTATTATTCTGTTAAGTATTCCCTTATTGTAAACGTTGAACAAGCCAAAAACCAAATTCTACATTTTTTCATTTTGAGATAGCTTAAATATAAAAAATAAAAAAAAAAGAAATAAAAATGGTAAATATTTTTGTTTCATATTAAATTTAAATATATGGTATGTATATATATATATATATATGTACAAATATATATAAATATATATAAATATATATAAATACATATATACATATTTTTATATATATTTGTATTTCTTTTTTTAATTAATATTTCTTCACTTTTTAACTTTTTCTTATGCATTTTCCTTCAATTTTTTTTTTTTTTAAATTCATATGAAAATTTATTTACATAAATTTTCTATTTTACATGTTATAATTATAACTATACTTTAATTTGTTTGAACTTAATTTTTTTAAAAAATATAGCAACCAAAATATAAAGTTAAAAAGTATACATATTCGTACGTAAATATGCATAAATAAATATACGTACAAATATGTATGAATAAATATATACATATATCTGTATAATTAAATAAATATATATATAAATGCTTATATAAATAAAAATACATATAGAAAAATACATCTATAAAAGAACATCTATAAAAGTACATCTATAAAAGTACATACATAAACGTACATATATATATATATATATATATAAGCCCATTCATACATTTCACGTATGCTCGTAACCATTTTTCAACCAACCCCTTAAGCACAATGCATCGAATTAACATATTCTATGTCCTTTTTGTGGGCCTGCTTGGCATGGTGCACTCGTCTTTGTATAAGGACCTCCTAATGGGTTTTCCTTATGGTGATGAGTATGATAATATGGTGAAAGAACCTCGTCATTCTATATTTAAAAATAAGAGATTCAATTTAGATATAAATTCCTTCGGAAACACATGTATTTTGAATTATAAAGAAGTTTGTGAAACTGCAAACTACAGCATAAACGTAAATCATGGTATAAGTGACCATGAAATTAAAGTTATGTTAGTACAAAAAGAATCAAGTGATATAATCTCAGTACATACTTTAACGGGAAAATTTTCCATTGATGGAAATGTATCCTTCCTTTTTAACAATATACCCTCTTTACATTATAATATAATTTTAGAAGTAGCAGATTTGATACATAATACAGATTATGATATAGGTGTTAACTGCTATTGTGAGGAATGTAGTGATAATGTAAGGGAAATAGACTTAAGTCTAATGGATAATCAGATTATACATAAGGTTAGAAGTGACAGTAAAAATAAGTTGACATTTCCACAGAAACCTTTCGTTAATGGACAATATCTGTTTAGTAAATATTTATTTTTTCATTCTGAAATTAATTTGAAGACTGTCGAAAATTATGATCAGCTATATAACAACTACTACGAGTTGGTTACCCCTTGTTCTGGTCTAATCATGAATCATTCAGAACAATATAATATCAATTATGATATGTCTTCTGTACATTGTTATCATGTATATTTAGTTAATAAATTCATGAAAAAAATTAACTCAAATGGTGGGGATAATGGCAAAAAAGATAATCTTAAGTTTGTAACTCCTGTATATATTCAATTTGACAAAAAGGAGGAGAATTTTGAAAGGATGATAGATATTATACACGATTATACTATTCCTAGTCTTCCTTTGAAATATGAAAATAGTTATTATGTTCCTAGAGAAACCAATGTTAGAGGTAGCTTGGTACGTATCAACACCAGTGGTATTTTTTCCCTTTCAAAATACATCTATAAAAATAATAGAGACAACAGAATGGAATATGTGCACATGTTCAGAATATTTTTTCAGCTATTTAAAAAGTTTAATAACATATCAGATGAACAAATGTTACAATATACTACAGGTTTACATTTGCAAAGGCATGTGCTCTCCTCAGCATATTATGAAAAGTTAGGTGATACCATATATGCAGAAGAGTTAGCAGTACTTTTAAATTCTCTCGCTTTTGAATTTAATGCAGATGCAATTGGACTTAATAGAAATGTTTTAATGATAGATGAAAAACAATTCGTATCCAAATATGGTAACGCATCATATGCACATATATTATATGATCAACTAGTGCTTAAACAGTCGCAAGGAGTATGTCTACTTATTGTGGAATCTATTGCCCATGAACTCAGTTCATACATAAATAACAAATTGAAGAAGACACATAAAACCATATGCAACACCTTGAGACGAAGTAACAGTTATTCCAACATAACTACCATGTTTTATACCTACGAATTGGATTGTAATATGACCCTATTTTATAAAGAACATTATGTAGATGAGGATATAATGATAAGGCAGCTGATAACTAACAAAACGTTATTGGAAGATGTTCAAGTGGAATTACTCTACGAAGACATATTTGAGTACGTTCTTATTATGCATGCAACGATCGACAAACGAGTTGTGCAAAATTTGAAAACGTACGTTTCTAAGTATATAAATAATGACTCAATGATTACCATAACAGTAGTAGGGAGAAAGAGTGATAGAACTGAGGCAAATATCGATGTTGAGCTTAAGAAAATTACATTTTCAATTAATTGTGCGGAAAATTGTACCAATTCTAATCCAATATTGATAGAACATAATTATGATTATGTATTTATAAGCACCATATGTGTGGAGAATAGTAACCTACGAACCATTTGTTTTCCTCAAGATGGTTTTTCATACATCTTTGATACTCGATTATTACGAGTACATATGATAAGTATTAACCCTTATCCTGAACCGGTGCTAACAGTGGATGTTCATCGTACTATAGTAGAAAACTTATATTGTGTTTTGTTTACCAATCCGAATATGATACCCCACGAAAATGCTCTAGTTAGTTATAGAGACAGCGTATGTAAAGAATACCTCAATCGCTGTAAACTTTTAACAACAAAAATATTCATTAAAAATGTAGTAGCACCAGCATCAATATTCGGAGTAAAGGATAAATTAAAATTATCCTTTTCAACCCATTTTGATGAGAAACATGAAGAAATGATACAGATTATTTATTATTCAAAGGGGAATACGATAAATGAACATAGTTATATAGTAACACATTACAGTGACAGCTTATATGTGAATGAACAAATGAACAAGATTGTTGGACAACGTAAAAGAGATCAATTTAAATTATCCTCTGGAGAAGTGGTAAATAACATGTTAATAGATGACGATAATTTTTATAAAAGTATATCTTCATTTCACGAAAAGGAATATAACGTAGATATATATCATACTACAGATAAATACACCCTCATACAGACAACCAAATGGAATGGCAACGATTTGTCTTTATACCCGTTTGGTGAAATCAGTATCAATTATGAAAAAATAAAAACAAATGTATTTATGAAATTTTTACATAATTATATATATTACTATAATAAGAAAGAGAAATATGATATGGCTACATTTTCTCCATATTTTGTAAACGTATCTCCATATAACTACGAATGTTTGGGGGCCTATGCTTACTTGATGAACAAATTTAATATATTAGTAAATGACTCGTTGAACTGTGAAGCGTTACACATTATTATAGAAGTGTTACTAAAAGCAAATTTAGGAAAATATTTTATCCATAATAAAAATAAAATCCATCTTAATTTTTATAAACATCCTGGAGGAGATGCCCATACCGTTTTTGACATGGTTTATATGGAAATATATGAACCACATGCACCATTGGAACCATTTATCAAACACAAACTTAATGTAAGTATTGATGAAAATAATTTAAATTTACTCTATTCACATAGAAATGTTCAGTACATAAATAAGTACTTTTCAAATATGTATGTCCTACTATTTAAGGTTGCTTATCTGTCCAACCAATACGATTTTTATACTTTCTTTTACGACTTGACTGGAATTCGATTAATTGATGATATTGTTATGCAAAACTTGGATAAATTGGACGTTGAGGACCAAAAGAATATACAAAATATACACTCATTACTCAATCAGGAATACAAGATTTCCATTGCCAAACACACCGAGCCATCCGAAAAGCTTATAAACGAAATCTCGCTCTTGGCCGCCTACATAGTCGAGTTGACCTCGTCCTACAGAAAAAAGCTTACCCACGGCGATGTTAGCAGTGTTAGCAGAGACAGTAGAGGCGATCGGAGTACCAAGCAGGTAGCCACCTTTGCCGAAATAAAATACTTCGTGTACGTGAACGAGTTCAAGTACGGCCATAGCAAGAAGTACACGATAAACGAGATCATTCACAGAACGTCGAAATATAACGCCCTTGTGATTAAGAAAAAGATATTGTGTTGCTCTAACTTCGTTGATGAAGTTGAAAATGCGCTTAAATTTTTTATTTTATATAAATATGTCCTTAGCGAAGACAGATTCGTTCCTTCGAGGGAGACCAAGACGATTACCAAGGCGCATAACATAATACAGAAGCTTTTGGAACGCTCTATTCCTTGCATCGATTACATGTGCGAAGAGGGTAGCAGTAGTGATAGTAGCACTTCCGAGGGTGCTGGTGCTGGCATATCTACCCTAAGTGAGCTGAACCGCATGGTATATATTCTAATGGACCGATCCGGATACGTTTCTAGAAAAATACCGACGTCTTACATAGACCTTAAGTGCATCAACTTGGACATGGCGAACTACTATGAGAGCATAATTACCTCATTCAAAACAACATTTGATCTATATGGAGCATTGGTAACTATAACTATGAACAAGTTGTTACCTGATATAAGTATTCGAATAGGAAAAGAGATGGATAATTACTTAGTATACTTTTTGTTCAGAAATTTATCGGTACCATTTATGGGTAAAACACATAGAACAGAAACGCTAGAGTTAAGAAGATTATTGTTGTTAAGAAGTGATCCTATTGATTTGGACAAAGATCATGTAATGTTCAATATGTACGTAGATAGTGTAGATGGAAACTCTCTTTTTATGTTAGAAAAAATTATTTTTGTATCAAAGGGAGGTGATAAATTAGTAAAAGAAGTAAATGTAGAATATGAAACGTTTTTTGTTCATCCCCATAATATGATATCAAAAGAGGCATTGACAAATAAACATATTAGTGCATACGAAAAGTATTATAATAAAGTAGTAGGGTGTGATCATTATAATAATGGATTACAAGTATGTGCTTATCATCCAGCATATGACTATGAAGGGTTCACTCCATTCTATGTATCCTATTTAGAAAACAATCAAAGAAAAGATATATTATTTAAAAAAAATGAAGATATAGCAAACTTGATTAGCAATGGTCCGGTAACGTTATCTAAACGATATAACATACAGGTAGGAGGAGACCGTATGTTAGTTGATATATATAATTCTGTTCAAATTATAGCACACGAAATTGTATCCTCTATAGGGATAAATAATTTCGATAGCAATTTTTGTGGTACCTTACAACTAAATAACGGTCATTTACATACACCTAATGACAAAGATTCATTAATATCTAACATTTTTTACGACACGACTTATTGCTTAAATAAAGGTGCAGTATTTAGAAAAATTCTAGAAGTTTGCAAATTTAGAAAAGAAGAACTAGAGCGCTTATTTTCCATTGAAGAAAGTAATATATTACCATATCATCTGAACGAGAATTTTGCAAAATTGTTGACTCAGAAGGAATTGCTAGGCTTAATCTTTTACTTTATCTCTGTACCTCCTCAAGTGAACCAAATCGTAAGGGGAAACCTTATAAACTTGGAAATTTCGGAGCTTGTCAAATCCGGTAAACAGGGTGGTTATGATATAAGCAGCATAGTCGAGATTGAGAATAACGGATCAGTGAATATAGAAAGGAGCTACTTAACAAATGTAAACAAACATACTTTAGCCGCATTTAATACAGCATTTTACACACAGTTGATAGAACATATACAAAAATCAAATAAAAATAGTAATCATGTGTTAGTAGCTGATCCGAGTGCTGTACAGAATTACATGCAGAACTACATTAACAGCAACAATTCATGTAATAGTTTGATCTTTACCAACAGTGGACCTCTATCCCTACCGGAGGATGTCCTAACTTATAACAACCCCAGTTTTTCATTTATAGATGATAAAATATATATAAAGAAAAAACCAGACACATACTATGCCTTTAATAATTTTTTTTTATATGAAGGACAAAACTATTTAAAGGAGAAGTACCTAAGTGCTATACTTGTTTTATCCCCATACAAATTTGCATCAATCAATGATGTTATTTATATAGATATAATAGCCAACTCTTTCGACAATAAAAATCAGTTCGTACTGAATTGTTACCCACGTAGAAAATATAATACTTCTTTTTTTGAAAAAGCATATAATATACAGCCCAAATCGGTGTATTTTGTTTGTAAGAATTTGGCAGTTATGTACCTAAAGAATGGCCTGTATGAGTTCAACAGGTATTTGATTCAGTATAGAGAAGGGGGTAGTAGCAGCAGCAATGGAAAGGGGATCCAGGTGTACGAAAATATGCCCGTAAGACCCATATATGAAGTAAAAAATAATAATATAATAGTGCCAAATAGGGAAGATGTGCATATAGAACTACAGCGTGTAAACAATAGAAATAGTACAAATATAATTGAATATTTAATACATGTAAAGGGACCAGTTTCTCTACATTTAGATCCATATGTTGTAGTTAAACCAATATTTACACGTACTTCTTATCTATATAACACAAAAATTCATATTACTGATGATTATTTAACTTATATGTATCCTAGGAAACTAAAATATTCTGAGTTTATAAAATTGCCCATGAGCAAAGATCTTTTTAAAGATAAAACCTTAACATTACTGACTGTGAAGAAGAGTACGAGTAAAAACAACTTCACATACAATATTTACTCTTTAGCTGTTGTCAAGTCGCTCAACCTAACAAGTATAATAGTAAAGGACCTATTCAACAATGAATTTGTAATAAATGTAGACGAGGAGAAAGTGGTACGCGAGGGTGGAGTAAACACAGTACCAGAAGTAGCGCAGAAAGAGAAGGAAGAAAGTAGGAAAGAAGTTTCTCCCACTTTCCCCAAACCGGTAGATGCGGACAAAAAGGATAACCCGTTGGCGGAAAACCATACTGATGGCAATTATGATGATAATGATGATGATAAAAAAAAGAAAAAGGCCTGTGGTGCGTTCTTCATCTCCATAGAAAGTAGCGACTTCGACAATGGAAGAGGCAGCGGCAGTAGCAATGATAGAAGTATACCTACTTTCCAGGAACAGTACTTTTTCATGGTATTTTCTACGTGTGTAATCCGCGAAGGACTTGCGTCGCTAACCATTTCTGGGAACAGGTATCATTTCGATGTAGAAGCAAAGCATTTAATGAATGAAAACATATTCAATGAGATATACAAGAAAATAAATGACGAAGTGAAGTTATATAATGGTAGATACATTGTAAGTATAACAAGGACTGCATTTAGAAATGAACTCATGCCAGAAGTCTCAGAAGGAGAAAAAAAAATTATCGTGCAACGAGTAAACAAGGACGGTACAGTGTACATAAAGCATAATATATACGGTATAGGAAATGAAAAAAATGGATTCCATGTAGATATTTTTTCAAAAAATAAGGACTTAGTACCAGCAACCAAAGAGAGAGAAGCGACAAAACCGTCTGTAAAAGCACCAGTTACAAATGAAAACAGGGGTGTGGAAACAAAGCCAAAGGATAGAACACCCTACCCTGTTACAGAAGCAGTAGTAGATCCAAAATCTAAGCCGAAGTTGGATCCAGCGAAAAAGGACAATACTAATACATCAATTATTCAAAGAAATTATATGAGAACGGTTCAATACATGATTAACATAGAAGGGACAACTACTACTGTAGCAGAAGTAGACAAACCATACATAAAACGATATATAATGATAACAAATTTATTATATTCTAGTAATTATAAAATAAACGTTATTAATGGAAATTATACTGGTATATGTGAATATGGGTTTTGTTATACAGATGAAGAATTTTTGGAAAATTTAATAGATGACAGAGAGATAGCAAATGGTACATTTAAAGTATCTATTGAGAAACATGTATTCTTAACAAAATATGATGAGAGTGAACCTCGATCTGAATCGAAAATACGTAGAGATATAGTCAAACATAGCAACCTTGTATGTTTGGTAAAAAAAGAATTCAGTTTGACTATCGATGGGTTGAGTTTAGAAAGAACTGTGGAATCGAAATATGCACAAATGGAAAAGGAGAAGGAGACGACTACGAGAAAGAGGTCTTATTATGCACCTACTAGGAAAGAACAAAAGCAAGTGGTACAACTAGATAATGATTCTCTAAACAGTAGGGATATAGTAGAATGGTGTACATACAAAGAATGGAATGTAGATTTAAGTAATGTAAATAAGCATAATGTAAAACTGATGGACAAAGCAAAAGAGTCTAGAACTAGTAGTGTATCTGAAGAGTTCAAATCTACGGTGGAAGGCAGAAGAATGTATCATCCTTTAGATAATGTGCCATATGATGAAATTATCACGCAGTATATTGACAATGATATTAATCTCTTCGAGGGAAGTACAGGTGGTGGTGTTGGTAATTCTAAGTACATTGTACAATTTGACAATAGAAGGAATTACAGAATATTAAGAATTGGGGAAAGGAAAAAGAGCTACCAAGCTGGTAACAGGGGGCATGATGGTCATGTTGGTTCTACTGAAAACACCCAAAATTTCAACCATGATGAAAAACATTTTGCAGAGTTTTTCAAATTATTAAATAACAAACCGATGAATGAATTATACTTTTTGCAAATGGTAACTGAGAGAAACGCATTATTAGAGAGTAATAACGATATAGTATTAAATAGTTCACCTATATATCTTAATAGTAGTAGTAATAGCTCAACATATAAGGATGAAGGGAAAGGACAGAATGACCAATTTTTAGTTGAAATAATAGGAAGTGACGAAAATGATACGGGAATGTTATATACCGAAATGTTTATTGTCCATGGGTACTATTTAGACGAAGGAACATACTACATAGAACTTTCAAGGGGAATATATACAATTACACATGATTCTGTCGGACATAAAAACATTAATGTAAGCGATATTGAAAACTTGGTAAATATGTCCGGAAGGAAATTAGACGACGACTCATATGAAATATATGTGGAGCGGGTTTTAGCAGTTCCTAATGCGCAAGATGCTCTAGTTGGTACAGGTGATGGAAAGGATGAAAGAGTAGGAACAGTTAGAAGAGTTGATGACAAAGAGGATGGACTAATTTTCGATAATATAAGGAAAGATTTGGATTCAACTTTGGATAGAGAGGATTCAAACAAAAGGAGAAAAACTGAATTCCATGAAATTATTCCAGATCGAGAAAGAGAAGTTCATTTTAGATCTTATATTCACTTACATAATGATGGACATGGTAACAGATGCTCATTTAGTAAAATTATAGATGGAAAGGGAAAGGGAATAGCAGAAGGTAAATATTTCGTAAATGTATTGAATGGGTCCTACAATACAACCATTGTGCGAGGTCCCAAAATAGATAATTACTATATAAAGCTACTCTTGAATAAGACATGGACCTATGAAGATAATATTAGATCTGAATTTTATATTGACATTTTTATATATGATGACAAGAAAGGGGGAAACATAGCAGATAGTAATAATCATCTAGAATATGATGATTATTATGTTTCCATAAAACCATTAAGTTCTGATAATAAAGATATAGCAAATGAAAGAAATGTTGAATATGTAAAAATCCAGGGAGCTGGTATACGGCCTGGGGTGTATGAAATAGAAATGTCAGACAATAAATACAATGGAAAAGATGAACAAGGTAATGTAATGGATAGAAATTTTGCAAAAAATATTATGCTCTTATGTTATGAGAGGGCCAAAAATGGGAGATATCATGTAGTCATTATGGACCCCAAGAAGAGCGATTCTGAAGCAGTCAACAAGAACAGCGGCGTAGGCGATGGTGATGGTCTACCAGCCGATACTGTATTAACAAAAGAAATAAGCAAAACTGTTATGGTACAAAAAATGTACAATACAAAATGGAATAATGGACTACTAACTTTGGATGTAAAATTCACTCAAGAAGGTAATATACAAGATGGTATATACAATGTCTACGTGTTTGCAGATGGAACACAAAAATTTACAAAGATGATTGCAGGTCGAATGACTGAGTTCGAAGCCAAAGAGTTGCAAACGGCGCTCAAACCATATTTAGAATCTGGCATTTTTGAAATTCAAATAGTGGAAAATAAGTTAAAAGAGAAGGTTTCAAGAACGGATAGGCTTCACCGTAGCACTATCAGTGGGCGACCATACGATGGAACATCCAGTGTTACCTCACATCCTACAACGAGCTATGATCATCAGTCTAACAACAGCCATATATCATCTTTAAAGCGCTCTTTATTCCCACCAACAGATGAGGATAGAGTTATGACTCATTATCAAGATAAGGATGAAAATCGAAGCCTTAACATTTTTCATTGCTCTTCATTTAAATCAAGCAACTGCAGAAATATTTTTAAAAACCAAAAAATTGATTAGACTCTTCAGGTCCGTTACAACGTTGGTTTATTCGTACTTTTAAAAGAAAGCATTTATTTTGTTTGTACAAGTACACGGAGAAGGGGGGTGGACCACACTTACTACATATATATGCATAGAAAGTTAACTATATGTATATTGTTCACTATGTGAATTCTTTTATTTTAATTTGATAGCATTTTTGAATTTTATATGATTTAACTGTATGTCGAATGTACGGATAAATAGATACGTACAGGCATACATAGTTATGCCTATAGTTGTATACATACTTACATATACGCTTGCATATATATATATATATATATATATATATTGCATATTACACACACACATCCCTATTCTCCCAGTCGTTAAGCATCTGTTGAGCAGCTGCTACCCACTTGCTGCATTATTATTTTTTTCAAGTATTTAATATAGACTTATATGTACGTGCCTATTTTCACCCACGTTGTATACATGTACACATTAATTTTTTATCGAAATTCATTTCATATTTATGTACATATTTTAGCAAATTTTTACTACAAAATTAATCCAAATAAAAAAAAAAAAATTTTATTTCTTTCAAAATTAGAAAATTTACACGCATATTCGTGGTGTCATTTGGATGTACCATTATGGGTTTAAGAATGCACTACAAGAAACAAAAAAAAAAAATATTGAACGCAGTTGTGAAATTTAAATTTGCTAATTTATACTAATGTACGTTTCTTTCTGGCATGAACATATTCACAGAAAATAGAGTTGGTGTCGATATTATGTTAATACCTATATGAGATATTAATTTACCGGGCCTTTCATACATGATATAAAAAATATATTATATATTTTTTTTTTCGATTTACTTTATAGAAAGTCTTTTTTTTTTTTTTTTTTTTTGTGGTAAAAAGGGCTTAGTAAATGGATATATATAAATATATAAATACCTACATACGTGTAATACGTATATTTGCGCGCGTGTAATTTTATGATTATTTGTTAACAGCGAGGTTGCGTTGAATGTCTTTTTGTAACAAAGGGGAGTGTAAAAAGTGTAAAAAATGTTAAAGTATAAAAAGTATAATAAATAAATAACGTATAAAAAATGTAAAAAAATTTTTTAAATGGTAGATAGCATGATTAATAGGAAAAATTTGGTTAATAAATAAGCAAGTATATATTTCTATCTCATGCATGAAAGTGTGAATTGTTGAATGAGGCAGAACATCCCAGTTTAGAGCAACGTATGTGCACCAAACTGAACGAAATAACATGAAGAAGAGATATATGAATGCAAACGCGCAACGTGGTAAAAAATATAGACACAATAAAATGGTGGATTATTTTACATCAATAGAAATAAAAAGGGGATGTAAAAATATATTGTCAACAATGGTTATGGTGCACATGTGTCGTAATTTCATATATATATATATATATATGTATATGTACCATTAATTAAAGTCGTTTGGTGCAATTACATCGTCAATTTTTAGTATCATTTTAACAACTTGAGTAGCCAAAGAAAATTGATTATATTTTGAATTGAATGTTTCGAAAATTCCTTTTTCTATCATATCATCAACTTTGTAATTTAGACTATCAATACCTAGATTTTTTTTTTTCTCTTGAATAATTTTTGTTTTAATTTCTGAAATGATATCAATACTATTTAATCCCATATTATTGCATAAGTTAATAGGTATTGATAATAATGCATTTCCAAAAGCTCTAATAGCATATTGTTCTATCCCTTTACATTTATCAGCAACATTTTCTATTTCTAATGCAGCATAAATTTCACTTGATCCACCTCCAGGTAATATTCGATTATCTCTTATTAAATTACGAACAGAACAAAGTGCATCATGTACACTTCTTTCACATTCTTCTATCATCATTTGATTACCCCCTCTCAACAGAATGGTAATAGCTTTTGTATTAGAACAGCCTTCAATATAAACCATAGGGTTATTAACAGTACCATGACTAATTTCTCTAATAACTTCTGCTTTTCCTAATTTCGATTCATGTATATCTTCAAATCTTGGGATAATTTTTCCTCCTGTAGCTATAGCAATTAATTCCATTTCTACTCCTCCTACCCATCTAATAGCAGGAATATTTTCTTTTAGTAATAAATAATTTGCTTCATCATCAAATCCCCATTGACATATAACAAAGTTAGCTCCTGCTTTTTTTAAAGAATCTACCATATCATAGAAATATTTTTTTTCTATAGCTTGTAAATCTCTATATGCCTCTACATTAGTTATATTTAATTTATGTTTTATTTTGGGTTTGGGTGGTTCAAATGGACATGTTAAAATAGCTATTTTCGCATTTCTAACTTCTTTACACATTTGTGAATGAGATAATTCTTTATTTAAAACGATACCCTTAATTAATGTTGATTCTTCCAACAGTCCACCAGTTTTTCCTTCAATTTTTATTAAATCAAATCGCACATCTTTTCTTTTCATATCTGCTACGGACAAAACTGCATCAACTACTATATTTGATAATAAATCTTTTTTGCTAGATACTATTTTTGAACTTAAGGAAGTACTAGCTAATTTTTTTAAAATCTCATGATCACTACCTTCAATATCAACAGTTATAGCTATATCTTCAATTGCTTTTAATGCTATGTTGCAAGCATTTTCAAAACCGTCTGCAATTCTCAAAGGATGTATACCCTTGTCAATTAATGCATAAGCTTCTTCTAATAAAACACCTGCTATGATAACTACCCCTGTTGTTCCATCTCCTATTTCATTATCTTGACTTTTTGATAACTCTACTAACAATTTTGCACATTCATGCTGCACATCTATTTTTTCTAATATAGTTGCTCCATCATTCGTTACAGTAACATTGTTATCTTCACTTACAATAATTTTGTCCATTCCTCTAGGACCTATAGAGCTTTTCAATATGTCCGCCACTACCTTTGCTGCTAAGATATTGCTTTTGTGCGCTTCTATTCCCTTAATCCTTTTTTTCTCTTCTTCCTTCAGTATAACAAAGGGTTGCCCGTATTCATCTATTGCAATGTTCATCTTGTTTTAGTAGTAGTATATTGCTTTATAGAGGGAGTGCAGGCACGAGGATATGTATGTATACGCGCAATGTATGGATATATATGCGTATATGCGAACTCTATGGGTATATATATGTATACGTGCAATATATGGATATATATGCGTATATGCTAACTCTATGGGTATATATACATATACTTGCAATGTATGGATATATATGTACGAATTTGTAGAATGTATACGTAAACAATATACAAATACGTATTTTATTATGCCCGAAAAAGTGGAGAAATCCGAATTACGGAGAAGCAAAAAGGTACTTGAACGTATGAGAAAAAACTCTTGTTTAATTTTCTACTTCATTTGAAAAAAAACATTTTACAAATATTTTAAAAATATCTCCCTACAATTTATTTGCACGTTTTTATAATTAGTATTAACCAGTTTAAATTATTTTATTTTTTTTTTACAAAAGTAACTTAAACTTTATTAAATTATATGGTTAACCGAACATAAATTTTAAGATAAATTTTGTTTCTTCAAAAAATGATGAAGTTGTTCTCAAATTTACGTAAGTTTTAGTTAAAATTTTTATTTTGTTTTTGTGTACTATTTTGTATATATAAAGATTATATATATATGACAGTTATTATTTTTTTTTTTTTTTCCTGTTTAAATTTTTGCCTGAACAGGTCATATATATTTTATTTTCAATTTACATATTTCCGTGCGGAAATTTTATTTTATGCCGTTAACTGTGTTTTCAATGGAGATACGCATTACTTTTGTTTTTTAATATCACGTATTCAAATTTTTCTAAGTATAAAATAGGTGTTATAAAATGTACCAAGGATAATTATATAGAAAAATAACGACTTTTAATTTTTTTTTTTTTAATTTGTGGAAAAGGGAGATAAAAACTTTGTTTTATTTAAAAGAAATAAAAAGAAAGAAAGAAAAAAAAAAAAAAATTTTGGAAACAACTGGTTATTAATATTTGTTTAGTTTTTTGAGCAAAGAAAGTGTGAATTTTGTAGAGGAATAATTAAAGTGCACCCTTTTAAGGCTAAATATAATTATATATGTACAAAAAGAGACTTTTTCTTCCTTTCTCATAGGATTTATCGCTATCACTTTGTTTTAACAGTTACTATCTATCTGTATATATATATATATATGTACTACATGCAATGACATTTCCTACATGTACCGACATCGAGTTCTAGCACGTTTTACTTGCCACTGTAAGTATTCTTAATTAACTATTGTTGTGCACACTCATAAGAACAGTTAATAAAAGAAAAATATATCAAACATCAAATAATTTAACCAAGATTTGAAACACTGTCAAAGTTTTATGCATGGTTTTCAAATGTTCAACTCGGTTTCTTACTTTAAAATGAGTTCCGTCCTATTGTGAGGGTGAATTAATATTATGTAAATTTTTGTATATTTTTTTTGCCCTAAGAATTTGATATGTGCTTTGAAAATTTTTATTTAAAAGGGATACAAAAAGTGTTAAAAGGAAGAAAAGAAAAAAAAAAAAAAAAAAAATATCCATAAAAAACAAAAAAAAAAACGATAAAAGAAAAACAGAAAATTTGGAAAATTTTGAGAATTTTCAAATTTTTATAAGGTCCAAGATATAATTAGAATACTGCCAAAATGTTTCATATTTAAAAAATTGTACTTTAGGTTGTTGGTAATGTATCAGTAACATGGAATAGGTTTTCTGCCTCATCTTAAACTTCTAATTATGCGTCTACTTCATATTCTACGTCTTATTCTACTTTTAATGATTAGCCCACTTCCTATTCATCTTCCAATTCTATGAATTCTACAACTTGCAAGCC
The DNA here is from genome assembly GCF_023973825.1 of Plasmodium brasilianum. NCBI lineage: Eukaryota > Apicomplexa > Aconoidasida > Haemosporida > Plasmodiidae > Plasmodium > Plasmodium brasilianum. The sequence goes on from NC_090121.1 coordinate 1,060,572, forward strand.
AACATTTTTTCCTTTTACACATAAATCACCGAACCCGTTACATTATCGACGGGACCATTCACAACGGACAGATAATCTTCTTCCGAGATATTGCTATTAATTAAATTTTTTAAAAGAATTTCATAGTTTGAACAAGGCCAAAAGACATTACATTTTTTGCTAATTTCTGTTTTTTCTTGTACGTTCATATTTTTTTTCATCATTTTGTTACAGCTGTGTTTATATGATATAGGAGCTAAACAGAAACTTAGAGTTTCTTTCCATCCGATTGGGCAATTAAAGGAATAATCCCTCTTACATTTTTTAATGCAAGAATAAGATACATCACACAATTTTTCAAATAGTTTTTTTTCTTCTTGATTTTTATTTTTGAATATATAATTCTCTTTGCAATTACCATTATAATATTCGGATGGAGCACATTCATTTTCGTTAATTGATAACCACGAGTTAGGACATAAATCGTCATAGTTTTTTTCACATGAATTAATACAAGGATAACTGAATTGACATTTTTGTTCATATGTTTGTTTCATTATTTTGTTCAAATGTTTCAAGTATATTTTTCCTTTACAATTTCCATTATAACTATTTGTTGGGAAACAGTATCCATTATTTCCTTCAATCCATCTATCTGGACATAGAACAGAGTAATCATGTTCACATTTTTCCTTGCATGGCCATTTAATATCACATAAATTTGAGTAGATAGATTTTTCTTTATTACTCATATTTAAGAAATTTATTTTATTTAAACAATTTCCTACATAATTATCTGGTGCTATGCAATATTCTTCATCCATTATTACCCAATCTAATGGACATGTTGAATTTTCAAAATCTTGAATACAATTATTATCACATTTCCAAAATACAAAGCATTTTTTTTCTATCCTCATTTTTTCACTTATATCAACATCATTATGGATTTGTTTTCCACATGGTCCTATGTAAGATTCAGGGGCAGTACAATAATCAGTATTATCTTTACTTAGTTCCCAGTTAAGCGGACATTTTTCTCTATAATTTCGTAAACAATTTTTTACTTCTGATAATGATTCACTCAAAATTTCGTTCGATATTACAAGTTTACTAGATAAGCCTAACTGTGATATGATTTCTCTGTTTTGTTTTTCTTTTTCTGTAGCATTATTTTGCATATCCCTTTGTAATTTCCTTTTTTCTTCCTCCTTTTTTTTTTCCTCATCTTCAGCTTTTTTTTTTAAACATAATTTTTCTAATTCCTCTTTCATTTTTAAATATTCACTATTTTCTTTATCCTTAAATTCTTTCTCAATTGTATTTATGCATTTTGTATACTCATCGTATGGATGTTCATCATTGGGATGAGAATTATATGATCCCCCATTTTTGTTTTTTAATTCTTCTTCTTCTTCACTATTTTGACTTACGTTATCCGAGATATGTTCCATAATACTTTGGTTTTCCTTTTCCTCCTTGTTTTCTATGTTGAATTTTTTTTTTAAGGATCCATAATTATATTTACTTATTTTCCGCTCACCACTTGCGCCATTTGTAATTTTTTTTTTATTTTCATTCTCTGATTTCAACTTTCCTGAACAGTTCATAAAAATTATAAAAACGCAAATGTGGAGTATAAAAATTTTCTTCATGCCTTCCTATAAGTACACATGTTATATATGAAGATACAAATAGATTAATATTACATAAATTAGTGAGAACAACGACAAATATATATTACATGTATATGTATGTATGTATTTATTTACACAATTAAAAATAGCGATGCACGAATAATTTTATATTCAAAAAGTTACGTATTATTTAAATGTATATTTATGTATGCACAAAGATGAAAAGTTGGAAATATTCACCTGAACACGCAAGAAAGGAAATTAAAAAAAAAAAAAAATCGAAGTATACATATGATAATAAGACAGGTACAAGAATGTGTTTAATCAAGGATTTATTTACAAAATTCGATTAAAGGCATTTAAGAACCTCTTCATAACACTTTCTCAATGACCATTTAATAATGATGTATATATATATATATATATATATATATATATATATATATAAATGTATTTACACATGCACACACACTTACAAATAAAAAAAAAAAAAAAATCATCACACAATAATAACAAAAATTTCACACCATTCAACGCTTATAACAGTTATAAGAAAATATGAGGGGGGGGGGAAACATATTAAATGTCTTAACATTTCTTAATCATTTGTGACGAGGAATTATTATCTTCACAGAACTTTATTGTTGTCATTATTACCACCATTATCACTACTTGTTTTATTGGTTGTAATAAAGTTATTCCTAAATAGCGTTTTTATATGATATTTAAATTAAATAAATCATCAAATATTTTAAGTTATTCATATATAGAGGTAAAGTTTTTTACAAAAACATATAAAAAGAAATTAAAAATAAAAATATTGTATAAATAAAAAATTAAAAATAATATTTAAAAAGTATTATTAAAAAAAAAAAAAAATTATCGAAATGAAGATTCCATACTGATACAAAGTATATCTTAGACTTAAAACTCTTGAAACTTTTTTAAACTAAAAAATAAAAGAAGTGCGAAAAAAAGTATTAAATAATAAGGTTATATGTATATATTCATAATATTTGCTATTTTATGTATCTGCCTTTTTACAACTTCAAAGTACCTTTTCAGATTCGTGTTTCAAATTGAAGGCTTTCCTCCCAACGTCTGAAAGAAGAAGAATAAATGCGTTTTCTAAAATGAAGAGGGGAACGCACAGTATCTTCGTCTCAATATGTATATGCATGTGCAAGTGTATATATATATATGAATACACAAACGTACATGTGCAGTAGCAGTACCTTCCAAATTTTCCCCTCTAAGCAGGATGTCATCTATATTTTTTTTCATAATGCTACTGACTTCGTTGAGGCTTTCATTTAGTTTTTTTATTGCGATGTTAGAACGCGGGTCTTTATATTCCTGTTTTATCTTTGTAATTTTTCTATCTTAACAAATAAAAAAAAAAAAAAAAAAGTAATTATAATTTTAACTGTAACTGTAACTGTAATTGTAACTGTAATTGTAACTGTAATTGTAATTGTAATTGTAATTGTAACTGTAATTGTAATTGTAATTGTAATTGTAACTGAAACTATGATTACACAATTACAATACTATAATCAGTGTAATAAGGTGTGCAACATATGTACACATATACATCCATAAATGTGTATATTTACAAATACATTTATATAAGCCAATGCTTGCAAATGATCACGACGACATACCGAATTTTATGAAGGAATAGGGTTTTTCAATAGTTTCTATAATTGATCTATAATCTATTGAATGTGTTCCATACAGTATCATCAATTCTACATAAGGAACAAAACGAATATTTCGAATTAAGATCATGAGGAACAAATTATGCCGTCTAAATATAAATACACGTATAAATAACACATTATAAACGATATAATAAGTAATATAACGATAACACATACTGTATTGAAAATCATAAAAAATATATATATAAATTAATATATATAAATGTAAACTCTTCTGAATGAATGTGAATAATAAAAAAAAAAAAAAAAAATCAAAATATAACCTTCATTAAAATGTTTACAAATATCGTTCAAAAATAAAAAGGCTAATTTTTTTGGGTAAGTTAAAGGAAACACTGCTATATAGGCTATTCCATTATCAATAAGAAAGCTAAAAAAAAAAAAAAAAATTAGTCAAAAATTGGTCATAAATTAGTCAAAAATTGGTCATAAATTGGTCATAAATTGGACATAAATTGGACATAAATTGGACAAATTGGGCATAAATTGGGAATAAATTAGTAATAAAATGGTCAAATAATAGTCAAAAAATTGCTTAAAAAATAGAATTCCTCTTTGGTCTTTTTCCATAAAAAAATTTTTGTGTTTAAAAAGGTTGAACATACTATTTCGAAAAAGTCTCTTTAAAATATGCAAGATGACTTACACATATAATATGTAGTATAATGCAATGCAGTATTAAGGAAAAAGCTTCGAAAAATATATATGCGTATATAAATATACATATGTATATGTGCATATGTTTAGTATGGGGGAGAATTACCCATATTTATTTTCTCTCTTCTGAGTTATTTTTTTTTAATGATTTATTTTTTTTATTTTCCTCTCCACTACTTACTGATAATTGAACTGATTAGACGTTACAGTTGATAAATTTGGAAATGTCTGCAGTTTTTTACACAATTTTTTTAATTCTAATTTATGAGATACATTTTTTGTCTCACTGTTCGTTTCAACCAAAGTCATTCCATCGCTAACTCTACACAGTAGTACCACATCGCACATTTTATTTTATTTTATTTATACTTTTCATAAAAACATTAATAAGTATATAAAATATCTTTTAAAAAAAATTTTCTTATATATTATTTAGATTTTATTAATTTTTCTCATAACATATATTCAAAATTCATAAAACAAAACGAAAAAAAAGGAAAACATTGAAAAAATGGCTAATAATTTGTTGTATCGAAAATGTACATTCAAAAAAAGATTTTTGCAAATGTATTTTCTTTCCTTTCTCTTCATTACGTGCTACGCATATGTAAGTGTACGTATGTACGTATAATATATGAACATTTGTGTATACGTGTTCATATGTATGATCGTAGAAGTACATAAACATGTATGGGTATAAGGGATTCACTGCAACATATATAAAAAAGAACAATTATATAAAAACATAAAAAGAATAAGCTTAAATAATTTTTTTCAAAAAGGGTTTGAAAAAATATTTATTTTCTTTTAATTGTGCTCTTACATTAAAAAATAAAAAAAAAAATTAAGGAAATATAAACATTTTACTTTTTACTGTTGGAAATTCTAAAATTAAAGAAAAAGAAAAAGAAAATAATTATGCAATAAAGTGAAAAAAACAAAGCTAAGTTTTTGCGTATCACCACACGTAAACATTATGTATATGCATATATATATATATATATATAATATATATATATATAACTCATACATATACGTACATAATCAAAAGCTCCTGTATTCGTATATTGTTCCCTATTCCTTGATTTATTCTTTTTTTAAAAATTTAAATATACGTACATATATATATATATATTCCTCTTCGAATATTTAAAAAAAGACTGTAAAAGGATTTTTTTTTTTTAAATAATTTATTTCATTTGCAAAATGAAGAATTTATATGGCTTATGGAAAATGATGACGAGTTTATTTTATTTAACTATTTTATTTTATGTAACTTTATTTTATTTTATTTTATTTTTTGTATTTCCGAGCAGCCTGTAAGTTGTGGCAAATAATAAAAATGAAATAATAAATTAGTGAGATGTTAAAGGCAGAAGTGCGCAACCCTTAAACCAAAATAATTTGAACAATAAGAAAAGTATATATCATTTTACGTATACATATTATTTACATTTAATTAAAATAAAAAACAATAAGTTGAAGTGAATGAATGAAAATAGAAAAAAAAAAAGAAAAAGCGCGTGAGTTGTACGAAATTTTTATAAAAAAAAGTTAACAACAAAGACAAAAATGAATACATAGTACAGAGTTGTATGTATGTATGTACGTCTGTATTTATGTATATATAAGACTCATCGCGGGAAGATGTTCCATACACGCGCATAGGTGCGATATACTTAAGTTATATGCACAAAATTTGGATGATGGTTTTGACCCATATCCATTGTTATTTACCTGTTGACATGTACTTGTTGGCACAATTGAAAAAAAATAAGAAAATATCTTTCAGTATAAAACGATGAATATTTTTAGTAACAGTACACATAATAACGTACATCCATATGCACATGTAGCGTTATTATATGTTCTGTCCTTTTCATCCATATGTTTTTTCATATTGAACATATATGCTAGTTGTAACTCCGTATATAAAAGGCATTTATAATAGTATGCGCATTATTACAAATATGTTTATGTGTATTAGCAACTTAATTATTTTCCCCCATAACATTTAGAAAAAGAACTACGAATAATTTTTGCGAACATTTATTTGTTTATGGTAACACTGGTATTTATTCACCGTTATGTACAAAATAATTATCCATTTAAAATTTTAATTTTTTAAAGATGTTTTTTATTTTCACTTTTTTTAGTTTAAAAAATGGAAGGAAAAAATTGCATATATTGAACATATTGAACATTGAACATATTGAACATTGAACATTGAACATATTGAACAAGTTTAATAAATTGAAAAAATAATAAAGTTTACTGTGTTAAAAAATTAAAAAAAATTTACAGCTACGGGGTATCACTGTCTGAACGTACATTGCGCGCTTCTTATAAAAGTGTGCGTGAACATTGTCAAATTATGGGGGAAATTCTTTGTTTGTATTACATGCATATATATGTACATGCCCATATGATGCATTTAACGATACAACTACTAAATAGTTTTTCAAATTTTTTTCTTTATAAAATGAATATAAGCCCACTTAACTAATAATGTATGGCACATTAAATTGTTCTGTTTTATGAATAAAAAAAAAAAAAAATGTTTTCTTATTTTTATAAGCAAAGAAATGTGCCTAATATTACTCTTCGGATTCTTGAACGTTGCTGTTATCATAATTCGAGTCGTTATCATCTAACTTGTATTCTTCATCAATTTCGTCAAAGGTTCCTGATTTTCTGTTTAACAAAAAAAAAAAAAAAAAAGAAAAAATAACAATCAGGGATATAACGAAATGACGAAATGGCGAAATGACAAAATGATAAAACATTAGAATGATGAAGTAAAAAAATGATGAAGTAGAAAAATGACGAAGTGACAAAATGACGAAATGACGAAATGACAAAATGACGAAATGACGAAATGACGAAATGACGAAATGACGAAATGACAAAATGACGAAATGACAAAATGACGAAATAACAAAATAATGGAATATTCTTCCTATACACGCATGTACCATATATACACATATATAAGCACATGCGCACATGCACATGTACGAGTGACTACATTTTTTTGTTCGAAATCAAATTTTAATATAACCTCAACTTTTGTAACATCTTATATTCGTTGTAATGCTTTTTCCTCTTCTCCTTGAAATCAATATTAGATGAACCTTTACTATCTTGTCTTTCTACCAATTGGTTTAGCTTATTTATTAAATCGTCAGCAATGTCACTCTTCCGAAATAAAAAATTGCAATGAAAAAAAAAATATTACTACATTGTGTAAACTTTCAAACGAGGTTTATTAATAGCATGATGATCCATCGTAAGGTCGTTCATCATGCAGAAGAAAATATGGAAGAGGGGGGGAAGAAAAAAAAGGAAAAATAAAAAAAAACAAAATAATATAACAAGATAAAGTAATATAATAAAATAAAGCAATATAACAAAGATACACCGTTCCAGGATCAATATTAATAAAAATATGATACTTTGAATTATAACGAAAATTATATTAACGTGGTCCATTTTTTTTACCTGCCCTTCAACATTTCCCCCTTTTGAGTCTCCATATTTCGAGGCTTCATCTTCAGAAGCGCTGTCCTGCATGAAAATTGGTCGTTTGAAGGTAAGGAAAAAAAAAGTACATACATGTATATACATATATATTATATATATATATATATATATAAATATATTATACATACATATATATATATATTATATATATATATAAATGTATACACATAAACATATATGGACGGTAATGATATAATGAACAATTTTGGCGCTCTTTGTTCTTGCGTGGTCATAAACACTCAACTTGCTACAATGCATATACTCATGAACATTCATGTGTATTATATATATATGTTCCTATTTACACAAATAAACAAGTCGCTAATTTCTATACGTCCTACCATTAAAATAAAATTGAATGGGGTATTTGGTTCTAAAATTTTCATCCTTGAACCTCTTTCTTTGTCTTGTTCATTTATCGTCACTTCATCCCATGATATAGTTTTTTTTCTGTACATATCAGGCAAATATTATTAAAAAAGGAAGGACAATAAAAAAAAAAAAAAAAAAAAAAATGGTATCAAAAATATATAAAATGAATTATACATCCATAAAAAAGAGTGAATATAAACAATAAACAGGTTAATATTATGCAGGTTACGTATTTATACATGCGTACACACATATATACATACATACACACATACACATAACTGTAATTATACTCATTACTTCATATAACATATGCACTACTAAATGTTTAATAATTCGTTCACGTATTGAAAAAACTTTGTTATCACTTTTCGCATTTACACATATGCACGAATAATGCACATTTGTATGTATATACTTGTACACACATATATATATAATTATTTCTTCTTTTTCGCTTTATTTTTCGCTATCTTTTTTTATTACGTGACTGATTTATCAATTTTTTTTTTCATCCTTTGTCTTATTGTTCATATTTTCTCTGTATATATAGCGCATATACATTTTAACAAAACACTACAGAGTTTGTTATATTATTTTATGCATAGGAAATATTCAAAAATTATTCTTCGAAATAATGTCTACATACATAATATAACACAAGAATACACAAACGTAATGAAATAAAAACGTGAGAGCCTAGTGAGGTGACGCTCGAGCTATATAAAAAAAATGTAAGCGCAGCAGAATGTAAGAACGTGGAAAATAAAAGAATATAAAAATATAACACTATAACAGTATAACCGTATTACAGAATAACAGTATTACCGTATAACAGTATTACCGTATAACAGTATTACATTATTACACTATTACATTATTACACTATTACATTATTACACTATTACATTATTACACTATTACATTATTACACTATTACAGTATAACAATATAGCAATATAGCAATAATAGAATGTAATATTATAACAAATGGATAAACATCAGAAATGTTTTCTTTAAATAAATTTTATAAAAACGTGAGATTTTTTTTTAAATAGCTTCTCAGCTCTCAAATTTGCAGTTAAATTTTAACGCGCTTATACGTACTTGCAAAAAGAAAAAGAAAAAAAAAAAAAAAAAAGAGAAAATGTGACATAATTATTTTTCGTAGTATTTTCATTACATAAATATATATATATATATATATTTTTTTTTTTTTTTTTTTTTTTTTTTTTTTTTTTTTTTTTTTTTTTTTTCCTTTTTTTTTATTTATATTTAAACTATTTATACTTTATTCTTATATATTATAATATTTTTTATTTTTCGTGCTTCATTTTGATACCTTTTTTTTTTTTTTTTTTTTAATTCTTTAAAAATGAATAGATAATTATTAGCTCCATAGGAAAGAATTTTAAGTGAAAACAAGAAGAAACAAAGAAAAAAATCGGCTAACATTTTTTTAACCATTTTTAAGAATCTCACCATATATATATAATATATATATATAATGAATGTATATATATTAGTGTATATATAATATATATATATAATGAATGTATATATATTAGTGTATATATAATATATGTATATATAATATGTGTATGTATAATATGTGTAGATTTATGATATGTGTGTATGTATATATATGTGCGTATATGTAATATATTTGTGTATATATATAATATGGGTGTGTATATATTATTGTGTATATATTATTGTGTATATATAATATATGTGTATTTAAAATATGTGTATTTAAAATATGTGTATTTAAAATATGTGTATTTAAAATATGTGTATATATATTTATACATATCTGCATTATAAGTAACGCTAAGCTTTACATTTTAAGACACTTTCCATATCCCCCCATTTACTCATATGTATATTAAATAAATACGTATACAGTTAAAAGAATATGTAAACATGTGTAGATAATTTCCAACTTTTTATTTCATCCTCTTTGCAAAAACATCATATCTTATCAAGTCGTATTATACGCATATATGTAAATAGGGGGCATGTGTCATTTCTTTGTAATACTATGTATTCATATGTCTTATTATTGCGAACGAACTAATAATTTTTATTCTAATTTTTTTTTTTTTTTTTAAATAAGGCCTTTTGTAACATATGTGTATACATTTTCTACGTTTTATGATAATTTAAAATTTTGAGCATTTGAATTATATGTATGAATATAAGAATTTTTATGGATGTTGTAATTTTGCTGAGTATTTGAAGTTTTTTTTTTTTTTTCTTTACAACCTTTTTGCGAGGTTTAATAGGTATATATAAATGGAAGGGAAAAGAAAAAGCTTAATCGAAAGCATATGCAAGTATGTATATATATGCGTTTGTATGTATCCATGTATCTAAGTATATATATGTGTGCGCGTAATTTCGTAATAATATGCTAACCAAAAAACACCTTTGAAAAATAAGTGAATAAGATCGCTTAATTATGTATTTTGCTACTCTGCGTGTTATTTTGTTTTTCAAAAATTGGCACATGGACATATTATTTTAAAAAAAAAAAGAACAGTACCACACAGAATATAACATTCACATCTACATTTAAAAATAAAAAATACAACAAAATTTGTTTATAAGTGTCTTTATAAATCTTTTTATACATTTTTTTTACATTTTTATGAATAGAAGAATTATATATACAAGGAATGACCTTGCATAAATGTGGTATGAACTTTTTTGAGCCGTGAAATCATTGTAACATGATAACGAATAATAATTTATCTTTTTTAAAAACAAAAATATTGGATGTAGAGTATGTATGCTTCTATCCTCATTCATTTATTCTTTCGTTCCTTCACCGTTCTTCTTTTTTATTTATTCTTTTTTTATCGATGCGCAAGATTTGAATGACGAATTATTTTATAGGCAATTTATGTGTAAGACTATAACCGCTCGTTCTTTTCCTTGTTCTTATCTTTGTTCCTATCTTTGTTCTTTGTTCTTTTTCTTGTTCTTTTTTTTTTCCTTTTCTTTTTCTTTTTTATATCTATGCTGTCATAAAAAATGTGCACCAGAAATATAGAGCTCAATTTTGCACGCTTTTCTTTTTTTTTTTTAAATAAAACATTTAAAAAGAAAAATGGCATATTCCTATGATTCAGATGCAGGTACATTTCAACAATTTCCCATATATTGACTTTTATTCATTTTTTTTTATTAAAAATAATATATCAAAAAGGGCAATTTACGAAATTAGTTATGCCTATATTATTATAACATGCGTTTCGAAAGTGATAAGGGATAACAAAGCCAAAATAAGTTCAACTTTCATTATTTTTAACAATGACTCGATGTTATTTATTCTATTATGTATAAATTTGACATATTATGCACATATATATAAGTATTAGTGCATAAGTAAAAATATATATATTCGTTTAAGAATATATATACCCAAGTGTAACAGGATAAAAAGGGCGTAATCGCAATTTCTTGTACACTTTACAGTCTGCAAGTTTTGCTTAGGAATATGTAGGTTTCCTTCTTTTTTTTTTTTTTTAATTTAAAGTACATTTTTGCTTGAATAAGCTTTATGTAATTAGTATAGTTCATATATACGTTTATTGAAAGGTATTCATTTTTTTTTTTTTTTTTTCCAGAAAACATTTTTCGTTATACTTTTTTTTTTTTTCTTAATTTGATATAACAAAAGTAATTTTACTATCATATGTAAGCAATGCGGTGTAGTATTTTTTATTTTGTGCAAAGTTTACCATTTTTTTTTTTTTTTTATGAATTTAATTAAAAAGATAATTTAGTAACTATTGGTTAGGAGTATATATACAAGTGTATAAGTTCGTTAATAAGTGCCCAGCAAAAAGTACATATGGAAATCTAGGAAATATACGAGTATACACAATTATTCATACGTACTGCGGAAAGGGCTTAAATATATATATATATATATATATATATATATATATACGTATATATATGCATGTATACACATGTATATATGTGTGTGCACCATTAATAAGTAAAAAGTACAAGTACAGGCAACGTACAAACGTGCGCAAAGGCATTTGTATATATATACAGAAAGAATCACGTAAGGAACTATGGCAAAGAAAGAACTAGTGGACGCTGGCTGCTTTATTTCACAGATGAACGAGTTATTATTAATAGACCCCTTATATATAAATGACGCCATAACTAACTATTTTAATAATTCTATAAATGATAAAAAGGCATTATTGCCAAAAGAGTCTTTGAATGGTATTTATTTCCGAAATGCAAAGGCAGGTTTATGGTCATCCTTTGCAATTCGAGAGAATAATAAATGTTCTTATATTTCACCAGAAATGTATAAAAGTATGAAAGACTCAGGCATAGATAGAAATGATGAAAATGAAACGGTGTTATCATTTATTTGTTTTAACAATACGGAATTTATGCACGAATATTTAACCGTTGAAAAAATTAATGAGTTAAAATGGGAAATTTTAGGATCAAACAGTAATCACATAACAATAAATATGAATAAGGAACAAAATAAATATTCAAAGGATGATAAAAATGCTAGTAAGAAACAATTGGACAAAGAAGAAATAGTTTCTTTAGAAAATTATTTTTCAAATATGTTAACAGTTGAGAGTGGGCAAGTTGGCTTGTTTTGTATCGAGTCCATAAAACATTGTGCAGATATGCTTCTTCAAAAATTTGGAAATAATGATATTAATAATGAGGAACAACTAGATAACCTCTTCAAACAGAATATGAACGACCTATATCCTTGGTATAATAAAATTTGTAATTTAACTTTATCATCATCTATTGCTATAATAGATTTTATTGATATGCCTATTGGAAGTGTTTGCATGTCTAGTGCAGATTGTGTAGTAAATTATTTATGTGAAGTTGTAAGGGATGAAGTAACGGATGAAGTGTGGGCAATAAGGGTTAACTTTTTAAATCCCTTAAAATAAGGAGTCTTCTCCACCTGAGCTTTTTTTTTTTTTTTTTTTATTAAAGAATTGAGCCTTTTTTGTAATATATGAAGTGCTGTGTGAAAGGAGCAGAAAAATGGATCAAGCAGAGGTGCACATTCATGTATGTATATGAGCGTATAACATTTTAACGGATGCATTATGAAGGTAAAAATACCTACCTGATGTGATTAGGAAAGAAAAGTTGAAAGAAATAAAATTTCTCCATTTATTTGAAGGCTTCATAATTGTAATATACCAGATAAAAGAAAAAGGTTCGTATCAATTGGCATATATGATAATATTTAACCCCAATACCAGCTTAATAGTGTACCTAGTAAACATCGTGTTTACCGAAATTTTCCTTCTTAATTTTAGTCCCTTTCACTGGTAGCTACATAACGTACCAAATTGTATGCATATATATATATATATATATATTTATATATTTATAATATGAAAACGCCCCCGCATTTCATGTATTTTTTTGTTTATGTATATACATATTACATAAATATCACTATTTCTGTTTTTTTCGTTATTTGGAACATTTTGTTGTCTAATTCAAAAAATTATTTTGTTTTAATTTGGGTAATTTAAAAAAAAAAAAAAAAAAAAAAAGCACGTGCATGCCCATTTTTTAATCTGTTATTTATTGATAATAACTGATTCATTATTAATTATATCGCTATTTTGTATATAAAAAAAAAAAAAAAAAAAAGACCTATATTTTTTTAAAAAGAGCCCTTGAGGAGCTTTAAGCCAAAATAGAAAAACGAATTATCTTTTAAATATGCAGTTAATGCTTGTATAATGTGCACATATGTTTATACGTACATGTGTACATATATGTACAAATAGGTGCGTAAATGTATGCACATATTTATATGTTCCTTTTAAATTGAAGAAACAACATTTGAATAAAAGTCATTTACTCCTTTTATCAAACTATCATAATTAAGAAATATGCCCTAATTAAAATAAACAAGCAGAACGAATATATCCGTATTCTATTCTGTTCTTTAACTAAAAATTAATTGTGCTCACTGGTGATACATTTAATAACATGCTTTGCGGTAACATTCCATCGTCCATAATGTACTTAAAATTATGTGAGGTTCTTTTATATATATATGTATAAATATATGTATAAATATATGTACAAATATATGTACAAATGTATGTACAAATGTATGTACAAATGTATGTACAAATATATGTACAAATATATGTACAAATGTATGTACAAATGTATGTACAAATGTATGTACAAATATATGTACAAATGTATGTACAAATGTACGTACAAATATATGTACAAATGTATGTACAAATATATGTACAAATATTTGTATTTATGATTAAATCGGGTGAAGCATTTTTTTGGGGTTATATATTTATTCGTATATAAACGTACATACATAATACATGCATAAATAAATAGGTTGATACACATCTTCGCACTTCGGAAAATACTTGTACTGAACAGAATGCAGACACATGCGTGAAAAGGTGAGACATTTTTTTTTTTTTTACTTTTACTTCTCATGACAACACAGTAGCGTTTTAATTTTTTTTTTCTATCCGTTACTGCTGCTTGTCCTTTTTTTTTTTTTTTTTTTCTATTGAATTATATTGGTTTGAAACTTTTATGTTACGTTTATGTAGTGTGCACTTTTTTTGTTCATATAAAATTTACTTATGATATTTTCATTGTCTTCCATTTTAACGTGAACGACATGTTCCATATTTTATCCATCCTATACGTTGGTTTTTATTTCTTTGCTGTTCCTAATTTTTTTTTACTATTGTCAGATTGGAACTAACATTCACGCTCAGACTATAACAAACACGCGCTCTCAGATTATCATTAACATTCATGCTCATATTATCATTAAAATTCTTATATTTTAACCTTTTTTTTTTTTTTTTTCTCTTTTTTAAACGAGTAAATGTGAGAGGGCAAGAAAGCCACCTGGTGAGTAGTAAGTAAAAAATGATTATAAGCCAAAGAAAAAAAGACCTTGAAATTGGTACATTCGAGAAAGAAATACATGAAGAATTGGAAAGGGTATACAAGAGTGAAAAGTTTTACAAATACGCTAATGAAGAAAATTTTGAAAAGTTTGCATATGAAGGTAAAGAAGACATAACCGATTATAAAATATTTTACGATAGTATCACTACTCAGTCAAAGGACAGAAAAAATAACTCAGGTATCATATATAATAGTATTAATTCAATAAGGTCCTTTAAAAATTTTATAGGAAAGGAAATACCTATTCAAAAGGAACCTCATTACAATATCATTCCCGCAAATGTAAAAATTAAACTGATATCAGTAAAGAGGCATGGCAGTTATGCCCATGGTACATATTGTACATATTGTGCATTAAGTACATATCATACGAACTGCACGTACTGCATCCATTGCAACAGTTACAACTGCGGCAAGGGCGTTGTTGCAAGAATAGATGAGATAAGGAATACACTTAGTTGTATAAAGAATAGCCTTCACGCTAAGAAAAAATTAAAAAAAAAGAAGGAAAATGTACATACCATGGTAGACATAGATAGCATTAATTTGCTTTCTAACTTGGATCGTGTACGTAATAAACTTGGTAAAATAATAAAATTTGTAGAAGTGTCGGATGAAAATTTTTGTGATAACATGAGATATTACAAATATATTTATAACTGCTTTACAAAATCGGGAGAAATGAATATTTTTGATATAATACGAATGATGAAAAAGAATGAAAAGAGTACAGAATTATTAACAAACAAAATGATAGTTATAAATTATAACAGTGTACTATCACTTCGAAAAACAAACATGTACAAAAATTTTAAAGATATTGTTTATAAGGCTGATATGTATGAATCGTTGTTCTACAAAAAATGTTTTAACAAAAATGAAAACGTTGCAAGCATTTTGTTGTCCTTTTTTTTATTTTTAAATTTATGTTTAAATGAAAATATGTATAAAAGAATAATGAATTATATTTACTTATTAAATTTTGAATTAAAAAAATGCGTAGAATATTTAGAAAGTAGAAAGAAGGATATAAGAACGTTGCACATATTATTTACGTACGTGAAGTCATTAACACTTGGAATTAATTACAATGACATATCATTATTTATTGAAAATATCTTTCGCATTAATTTAAATGAAAATAATGAGAAGTTATTAAAAATTTACAAAAAATTATTAAATAACGAAATTAGCATAAGTATAATATCAAAAGAGGCAAATAAAATAAACAGTACAATTCAAATGATGAATCACAATTTGGGGAAAAGTGCAAAAGTAATAAAATCAGTACTACACAGCACAACATATAAGCTTTAAAAAAAAAAAAAAAAATGACTAGTAGACAAAATATGCATAATTGACAAAATATGCATAATTGACAAAATAGGTAAAATTGACAAAATAGGTAAAATTGACAAAATAGGTAAAATTGACAAATGGACAAAATAAGCATAATTGACTAATTTATTTAGAAATATACGTAAACATGGCATATTCACTATGTAAAAATACCATTAATCAAATAACTTTGAGCATTAAAAAATTTGTTTTTTTAAAAGTACACATGCTGATTAATTTTTTTTTCTTGGACTGTTTTTTCCATTTTTCTGGCCACCCTTTTGTTCATCTTTTTTTTTTTTTTTTTTTTTTTAAACAAATTATAAAGTTTAAAAAAAAAGAGTGCTAAAATACAAAATGAATTGTTCATAAAAAAGGGGAAAAAAAAAAAAAAAAAACAATTACAGTTCCTCGATGCATAAAAAAAAAAAATTAATTATGTCATAGTAACTTTTTGAATATTAACAGGAAAATGTCATTTGCGTTAACGTTATTGATGTCCACTTGCTGCACTTCAATTTCTTTGTCGCTGAATTTAAGTCTCTTGTCTATTTCTGCAAGGGGAAGGGGAAAAATGCAGACGTTTTTACGCAAGTGTGGGGATGTATATATTTACGTATGCATGTAGGTATTTACGTAAGCATGTAGGTATTTACGTAAGCATGTAGGTATTTACGTAAGCATGTGGGTATTTACGTAAGCATGTAGGTATTTACGTAAGCATGTAGGTATTTACGTAAGCATGTAGGTATTTATGTATACACGTAGGTATTTACATATGCACACATCAACTTGCTAACAAAGTAAGGTGAAAATCTTTTCGCGGTACCTAGCAACTTGAAAAAGTGCTTATTGTCCTGAATTTTTAAGATAAACGAGTAATGGTTGGACGATATCATTTCCGAGTGGACCTTTTTTATTGCCTTATATTTCATAAGAAAATTTTGCACATTTTTATGGGCTACTTCACATATTACAAATTTAAATAAATGAAAAAGTGAAATGTTTTTGTTTCTGTTTAAGTAGGAATGGACATATGAAAGCTTGTCAATGATTAAGTTGAGCAGGACTTTATGAAATTTTGAAAGAGTAATTAAATTATTTTTTTTTTTTTTGTCATTTTTTCTTTTCTTCATTGTTTTGAAAATATAATATAAATTATGTAAGTTTAAAAAATTTCTTTTGGCATTCTTTTCAAGAAATGAAATAACACAATTTGATTGTTTATCGTCATATGATAGAGACATGTTATGGATATGTTTATACTTGTTATCATTTTTATTATACATCCGCACCACTTTTTGCAGCTTCGTGAACGCATGACTGTTTGCACAGAAAAACATTTGTATATATTCGTTTATCTTATTTTCATGTATTCCTTTTAATTTTACTTCAAACAAGTAGTAATTTTTAAAACTGCGAATTATATTATTTGAATAATTCTTATACGTAATTCTGTTCTTGTTAAATAAATATAAATAGTCATAATATAGTATATCCGTGTATATGTGAGTGTAAACGACAAAATTCTTAAATGCAAATTTTATTTTCAATATGTTTTCCTTTATAAATGAATCGATAATATTTTCATTCACGCTTCTTAGATTCGACGATATTAGACACTCCCATGGGTTATCATTTCTGCTCTGATCATCGATTCTCCCCTCGCACCTGCCACTGCTACTGCTACTGCTACTACGACTACCGCTTACTCCGCTAACACCGCTAACACCACTAGTTCTGCAAATGAGCATGTCCTTTTTATCTTCGCTGCGTACGCGGCACCCTTGCTCTGCCGATCTCACAACTACATGCCTTGAATGTGATTCACTTGTATCGTAATTATCCCATTTATTCAAAACATCGCCTTTCGTTCTATGTTGAAACTGGTTAAGCATAAGTATATTTTTTAAAATAATATTTATATAAATTTGTGAGCAAAAATCAATATTATCATTCAGTTTATATAAGAAAATAATTTCATCTTTTCTTAACAAGTTAATCATTAGTTCAACTTTCTTTTTCATTCCTCCACTTAGTTGATCACAGTTAATATGTATATCACATTTTAGATTAACTATAAGCATTAACATATTAATAATATACAATACTTCTATATTACTCAGTTTAATTTTTTTAAATATTAAAATAACCTTAAAATGTTCATATATAGACATGCTAGGTACTAACACTATTTTATAATTGTTCTCATTAAGCTTTCGGACTTTCTCTGCATAAAACCCTGTATGATTTTTCACACCATTCTTCTTCTTTTCATTGGTATAATGGCATGAAGTAATTTCACTATTGCTCCTGATGGAAATTGGAGTGGTACTCCTATTGGTCGTTGATGTGGTTTTTTCGTTACTAGATGAAATGCGACTCCTAATAATACTTTTAGTAGTACTACTACTATCGTTATTCTCTTCTCCCAAAATAACATGATCGCTATTTTTCGAAAAGAAAAATTTAAAAAAATAAAGGATGTTCAAATCGTTATTAAAGATAGATGAAAAGGTATAAATTTTGTAGGGTTCCATTTTCACGTTTAAATTTTTTAAAATATATTTTTCATTAATTCGAAAGCAGTTGTTATCTCTTCGATCATTGCTGATGGACTCTGTGGCGTCGTTATCGTTACTTAAATGTTTCCCCTTTATTTCTTCTTCTACTACTTTTGCTTCTTCTTCTTCTTCTTCTTCGTCTACTTTTGCTTCTTCGTCTACTTTTGCTTCTTCGTCTACTTTTGCTTCTTCGTCTACTTTTGCTTCTTTCTCTATTTTCGCTTCCACCCTTTTTTCATTCTTTTTTCCTTCATTCAGTACATACCGTACTCCTCCCCCGGGGCCCATATCAGCGGAATTTAATTTTTTGTAAGCAGTATCGTCCGAATTTCCTCCTGTGAAGCTAAAAAACTGTTTTATATTGGTCCAAAATTGAAAAAAGAATTTACTACTCTCCTTTTCTTCATCCTCTTCTTTATATTCTTTATTTGACAAGTAAAAGTGTTTTATGAAAAAGGTATATTTTTTTCCTCTTGTATCTTTATAATTATTGGTAATACTTCTTCGTTGTCGTATTCTTTGATGCTCTTTCTCTCTTTTGAAATGTAACAGACTGAAAAGTATTATGAGTAAATATATTATACAGTTAAGAAACAAAAATAGAAAATCCCCTGTAGTGTTAAAAAAAGAGTAGGTGTCTGTACAAATATTTTTCATTCCTTCTTGCACATTAGCATCATCATATACTCCATTATTTGTAAAATCATTGTTCATAATATTACTTATAACACCGTTTGTATGACCATTTGCTGCATAAGAAGCTAAGAGATGTCCAGCTATTGAAAAGTTGTTTCCTTTTACTCTTTGAAAAAATCCATCATCCACTTGCTTTAGGTGCCGTTTCATATTCAAACACAGACTTTTAATATTCATTAAATGAGATAAAGTAAATGAATCTAGTATTCTAAATATACATACAAATATATGAGATAGATTTATCAATACTTCATTATTATATGCATATGACAAAATAAGTAAAACATAAATAACGATAGTAATTATTCCACAGAAAATAAAATTAACAAACAAAAAGAGAATGTAACTATGTAAATATAATGAAGAAAATAAACATATGGAAAGATATATATTAAAACCATATAACATAAGAAAAAAGAAAAACGATGAATTCAAAAATACTTTATATTCAAACATATATAATACTAAAAATAAAAATATGATATAAACAATATAGTATATATATCCCAAAAATAATATCTGGAAATAGTGTACATATTTATGAACATCAAAATTTTCGAAAATTTTCATGTACTCCATTTCATTTTTTAATTTTTCAAAAAATACACAAAAGAAAATTACTATTGATAAAAATACGTACATATTTATATAAAAGTCTCGGATAAAATACTCGTGAAACCTTATCGTTAGCGGTTCGTTTATCACCTCGATTCTTTTCTTTCCCTCTACAAAGGGCTTCACCACATCATCTACTCGGCTTTTCATTGAATGGGCATTTAAGTCGTCGCTACTGTTCAAGCCACAATCATCGTTGTAAAAGTTACTTCCTCTTACCCTATCACACACCATATTCGCTTCTTCATCGATAGGGTAGTCGTTCGATTTAACATAATAATAATTGCTTCCCTCCCCGAGATTGTCCTTTTTGTGCGTAAAAAAATTAGACGACTTATCATCAGCACCACTATTACTTCCAAAATAGTAATCTAGAATACGTTTTTCTTTCGAAATTCTATTGCCATGAAAGGAATTTTGAAAATCTGACAAAATGTTAAAAACAGAATTGGTGTAGTAAGCATTGGAATGAATTGAGGTGTAGTTATAAAACAAACTCACATTAATTTCTACTTCTGTATTGTAATGCATATTCAAACGGTCCTCCTTCTTCGCTTGTTTTTCATTAATAAAAAATATATAGGATCCTAAGGATATATCATTATGTAATTGGGCTTTTCTTTCTAGGTAGTTAATGACATCATCATATAAATTATCCTCCTTAATAACCTCATCGATGTAATTAATTTTTTCCTTTAAACAATATTTTTCAAGAAGAGTACTGATCGTGTTATTATAATGATTGAACGAATTTTCTGCACCCTTTTTGTAGTAACCACCACTTTGTATATTTGCCAATGTAAGGAAATTTTCTGCACCGTTCACCTTGCTATTTTGAATTCTGTTCATGCCGATGTTCTCGTCAATATCCACTCCCCTATTTATATCTCCCTTTTTAAAGCGCCATTTTGGTGTCCACTTCATGTGCGTGTCTCTATCCTCGTTACTCTTACCAGAATTCATGGAAACAATATCGTCACTCTCAGTATCACTCTCAGTATCTTTATTTGAATTTATATGAGACGTATATATGATATAATAATTTACTGTGCTCTGTTGCAAGAAGTTAGATGTAATAGTTGAGTAGTCTAATGTAATGTTCTGCACTCTTCCAAGGAGGGACCCACATTTTATTATGAATAGACCAAAGGATAACATTAATAGCGGTACTAGAAATTTGTACCAGTAAAAACTTGTGTTACTTAAGTCCTTCTTTAATTTCATAAATAGTGTTGGACTGATGTATGTTGAAAAGAAAGTAATCATTTGCTTTACAAAATTTCCATCTTCTTTCTTTTGAAATAGTTTCCATGGAGGATGTCCCTGCGTCGAACCGACTATCCGCTTCTTTTCCCCCGTTTCTGTTCGTTCATCTGCTTTGTAATCGTCAGCAATAAGTTCGTGATATGCTCTAGTGTCTGCTCTGTTTTCCGCTCCTCTGTTCCCTCCTTTACCGTTTTGATTGCTTCCCTTTTTACTACTAACCAGTATATCATTTAAATAGCTAGCGTCTTGAAAGATTGTTCTGCCCTCATTTTTGCCACTAGTAAACAACGAGCTATTCAACTCATTAAAATATTTGAAATTATTGAAAAATAAATAAAAGAGGGGGTCCATCTTAATTAGTTGTCTGATATCTTTGTCATGCACATTTTTCAAAAGTTTTTTCTTCTCATTATATGTATAGATATATATATACGTATAATATATATCTACTGTTTTTAATTGATATGTAACCATACTTTTAAATCTGTTTAAAACACTTAACACATTTTTCAATGTATCTAACTCATTTATTTTATATGTACAATAAATATAATTTTTATTGAAAAAGATAAAACAATTTTTATGTTCTTTTCGGACACTTCTAATAAAATTTATAATGTTCTTTTTTACTACATCGGGGTTTACATCCTTTTCCCTTAAATTACCTACTAAAAAGTCGAATAGATTTTTACCGTCTGTAGGGATACTACTAGTATTAGCTATATCATATTTTTTGCTGTTTTGTTCTTCATCACTACCGTTTCGGAGATGAGCATGGTCATTACTACAACCATGATATGATGTACCTTCACTACTTCCATTTGATACACCAGTAAGTGATTGCATAATTTTTTCCTTACTTAAACAAGTAGCTAACTCTTTTCCACTTTCTGTTGAAGTAAAATTAATATTTAAAATGAATTTATAGTCTATCAATTTTTGGAATTGTCGTTTTGAACCATTAAAAATAATTTCCCCATTTTTAATTACTGCAATGTCATTTGCAAAATTATTAGCTTCATAAATATCATGAGTACATATAAAAATTATATTATTTTTTTTTATTTTATCAAAAAATTTGAACAATTTCGTTTTCGTTTTTATATCTAACGAAATGAATGGTTCGTCTAATATATATATATCTCTTTTTACAAGAAAACAAATAAATATAGAAATTTTTTTTTTTACTTCATCTATTAAATTTTTTATCGGTACATTTAAATATGAGCTTAAATTTAAATCATTCATAATTTTTAACGTCCTTTTTTTTTTTAAATATTTATCCATATTCTTGTTATAATATAACAGAAAAATTTTAATCGTTTCGTAGAAGGTTAAATTCTCATACAGTATAACATTCTGGCTGCAGTAGCTAATTTCTAAATCATTTTTCTTTTTATCCTTATTGAATTTATTTTTAAAATATGGAATTACACGACTACCCCTTATGAACGTACTAAATAAAAATAAGTTGTCCATATTACTGTAACTCCTGTTATGGTTAATGTTTGGATTTATGTTACTGTAACCATTGCCGCTATCCTTTGTGCTAATGTTACTGTTACTCTTACGGATCTGTATGCTACAATCCTTTCTCGTCTTGCTTTTAGCAGTATTTTTGAGAAAACTAATTTCACCGCTATTCTTTGTTATCATCTGTGTGATAATGTTAATGAGTGTAGATTTCCCCGATCCGTTCTCACCTAACAAAACGAATATTCTGTTACTTCTTAAAGTTAAGGACACATCTTTTAATATATGTTTCTTTCCATAAAATTTGTTTATATTCTGAATAAACAGATAGCAGTCACTTGTGTTCATCCTCTTTTTCCTTCTGCCCTTGTGCGATCCGTTAACTAGGTAAGTATTGTTTGGGGATATGCTAGTTCTACAGTTCATTTCGGCGCATTTATTAGACATAATTTTATTTGTATTACCACCATTAGTAATATTACCACCATTAGTAATATTACCACCATTAGTAATATTACCACCATTAGTAATATTACTACCATTACTAATATTACTATTATTATGATTATCATCACGATTATGGGTATAATTACTAATTTTATTTTTATTATTTTTATTTTTTTTTTCTCCAATTCCAAAGCTCTCTCTCCCTCCTCTAACTTTTGCAGCGTTTCCTGAATTTCCCTTCAAAACTGAGAAGCATTTCGGAGCATCCCGATCCATTTCTTCATTGAGGTCCACCATAAAGCAATTTCTGTACATTGGCCTTATGCCACTTCTGCTGCTGCTACTACTAGTAGTACTAGTACTGTTCATACTTTTTAGACATAAATTTCCTAAATTTCTATTTTTGTAATAAATTATGAAGGTTAAAATACATATTAACAAGATAAAGGAGAAGAAGGAATAAAACAGCAGGTGCATTAAACATATATTTTCAATTTTGATAAACATTTGCATATAATCTATTTTTATATTATTTTTAATTAATATAAAAATAAAATCTAAAGCTAAACAAAAGGAGGTGTGCGGAATTAACAAAACAAAAAATATTAAAACTTTCCCGGCTCCTGAATGTATGATCAATCGAAAAGATGAAAAAAGAAAAAACAATAAAAAAGAAGCAATATAATTTATTGCGCTATTATTTGAAAAATGCATACATATTACTGTAAACAAAAGACTATTCATAATAAAAAAAAATATATATAAATATAATAAAAAATAATTCATCAAACTTTTGTATATATAATAATAAATAATATATGTAAATATTATATTATAAAAGAACAACACAATAAAATAAAACAAAATCCAGGAATAATAATAATAATATTTATTTATTTTAATACAATAAAGAAATGTTTCCATATTTATCCTTCTCTCTTTGTTTATATCAAAACATATATTTACAATGAATAAACAAACACACAAAAATATTACTACTCGGAAAATATTCTTTTCAAGTGTATCAAATGCGTTTATTTTCATACTCTTTATTGGCATCTTATATACAAAAAAATCGTTCAAAGAAATCTTTACCCCTTCATTATTCCTATGTTTTTTATCTTTTTCATGGATACTTCCTTCTCCTCTTTCCATTTCCCATCTATTGCTCTTTTCCCTCTCTAACATATCCGCATTATACTGCAACAAGAACAAGTTAAACTGATACTCTAGGACTATGAAAAAGCTACTATAATACCACTCGTTAAAATACACATTAAAAGACAAGTCATCAACAGTGTTAAAACTGATAAAATTTTGTTTTAAGTTTATGTTTATATCGTTGAAAAAATATTTTTCACTTGCGCTTAACAAAGCGTAGTCACCCACTCTTATTTTGTAACTGACATTTTTAATTATTCCCTTTTCGTAGTTGTATATAAAATTATTTGGCCTTCCGCCCCTACCCTTTTCCTCGTACACGTCCGCCTTATCCAATTCAGCACTGTTTACTTCATCGCTGTTTACTTCATCGTTGTTTACTTCAACACTGTTTACTTCATCGCTGTTTACTTCATCGCTGTTTACTTCTTCTCTGCTGACTTCTTCTCTGGGGTACGCGGAGGGTATATCTTTCCCCCTTTCGCATTCCTTGTCGCAGTTGTTGGAAACAGCGACGAGAGCACTGTTAGAACTGTTTACACCTTTCGTACTCCTCCCACTATTAAGAGCGCCAGTATTCGTATCATCATGGTCCTCCCATGTACCGTTAACACTTTTGGAGGGTTTCTTTCCCCTACGACCATACACGTACGAGAAACTCAATTTGTTACTGTTACTGCTACTATTATTGTTACTACTATTGTTGTTGTTCTTCTTCACATAGCTGACCTTTTCAATATCGAGTAATCCACATGATAAATTCGTTTCAATTAAATTGCTTTTCACAAAATTGAAAAAAAATAATTTTTTTTTTTCATCACTAAAAAAATCTTTATACTTATTTTCATCTTTTAAATTTTTTATATCCCTAATAAATAATTTATATAATCTTAATTTTTTAACTTGTTTAATAGTATTTTCATCTATTTGTAAGTTTAATATGTTGTCATACTGTTCACTTGAATAAACATTTCTGTATAAATCATCTAAATTTAACGAGTCATCATGTCTTATATTATTTTTCAATTTGTTCAACAATATGGACTTATTTTCTCCTTTCAAATTATCCTCGTTATGTCTTTCCCTTTTTTTTTTTTTTTTTTTTAATTTTTTCACTTCTCCTGGTTTAAGTTGAATAGCATACTTTACATTTTTCAAGCACTCCTCTTCATTTTTGTAAACTTGAAATATATTCAAACCATTTTCCTCAGCATATGATAAAAAAGACTTCGATATTTCATTCTCGGGAGTAACACATATATGATTTACGTACACCGTGTCTCCTATCTCCCTGTGTTTCAAAAAAATGCATAATTAAATGGGGGTTTGGGGTGGGGACGGAGGAGGAAAATATGCATACGTATAAACATATATATATGTACATAGATTGGCGACCTAATTGAGGAAAAAATGAACACACGGAAGCAGAGGTTAGCAAAATGCTAACTATACACGTGAAACGTATGTCAATTTATTTTTATATGGAACACATTTGATACATTCTCCAAATTGCAAAATTAGCACTACTTTTTCTTTAAATGCAAATTTAACGATATTTTTTTTTTTTTTTTTTTTTTCATTAATCTAAAATCCAATAGTATTTTTTATTTTATTTTATTTTATTTATTAAATTGTAAAATTAGCACTACTTTTTCTTTTCTGTCCACTTACTTTGAGCACAATTCATTGCTCAGGAACAAGACATATTGCCTTATGGTATCATTCAAATCTACCTTATCATTTTCTGAAAAATTATTATATATCTCTAACGAGTCTGAAAGGAAAAAAAAAAAAAAAAAAAAAAGTGACACAATATCTAATGTAGAGGAGTTAATGCGAAAAATACAAAATATTAGTCTTGAAAAATATTTCAATTTTCTTAACAAACAGAAAGAAAACTTTTAATTAGTATAATAATGTTAACAACAACGTAATGAGAAGGGAAAATAATAATAATGCAATTATATATAAACGAAGAAACGACTGAAAGAAGGAAAGGCTGGGAAAGAAAAAAAAACATAAAATATAATTTCGACGTTGTTACGATTTTAAATAAATACTTTTATACATGAATAAAAAAATTACAAAATGGCAATGAGCTCAGAGTTTCCCTTGTAATGCAGGAAAAAAAAGATAAATATCGCACGATGAGTATTAAGTATAAAATATTGTATATATATGGGTATGTTTAAGTATATGTATATGTACACATAAGGATGAGTATTTCCGACGGAAATAAAGCGGACAACCATATTAAACACAAACTACTGAAGAAGTGTTTTCCTTTTTTTTTTTTTTTTTTTTCACAACTTACATTTATCACTTATATTCCTCAGAAACAAATGAAATGATATTAACAAAAAAGGTATTAGTAAAAAGAAAAAATAAAGAAACAGATCTTTTCTTTTTTCATAATACGTCTTCTTTACTAAACCGTATAGCTTACGGATCTTCATTATAACTTGATGAACTAATGTTATTTTTAAAAATAGTTAAAAATAACGAAAAGGAGAAAAATAAAGGAACGTAACCAACATAATATATACTATGTATTAGGAAAAAAACAAAACACAAAACAAACACATATATTTATATATATAATACTCCTTTTTGCAGAAAATAAATTATAATATTCATCAAATACAAAAAAAAAAAAAAAAAAAAAATTTCATCTTAAAAATAACACGAATGTAATACGAAAACAAATAGGTGTAAAAGATAAAGGTAAAGGTAAAAGTAAAGGTAAAAGTAAAGGAACCCTTTTTTCTCCTTTTTTACCATACATTAATCTAGCGTATAATCGCAGTAAAACAAAATGGTCATATAAATATAATATATTTATTATATACATATATGTGTAAATATATACGTGTAAAAAGCCTTTTTTTTTTAAAGATGTTTCAAAAACTTTTACTACATTAAAAGAAAAAAAAAAAAAACTAAATAAAAAGAAAAAAAACTGCAATTTTTTGTTCTAAATATTTCAGAAATGGTATATGCATATATATATGCATATATATATACATATATATATATATATATATATTATATACGATAAACCATCCAAAATAATTGGAAATTTGATGTTCTATAATTTAATGAAATTTCCTAAATAAAAGTTTGTAAAAACGGGAAAAGGTAAATGGAAAAATAAAAAAAAAAAGGCGAATACGAGAATGAGAAAAAAAACATCATTTGTTATATTATTTTGTTTTATTATGTTTTATTTTGCTTTATTATGTTTTATTATGTTTTATTTTGCTTTATTTTGCTTTATTTTACTTTATTTTGCTTTATTTTACTTTATTTTGCTTTATTTTACTTTATTTTGCTTTATTTTACTTTATTTTGCTTTATTTTACTTTATTTTGCATTATTTTACTTTATTTTGCTTTATTTTACTTTATTTTGCTTTATTTTACTTTATTTTGCTTTATTTTACTTTATTTTGCTTTATTTTACTTTATTTTACTTTATTTTACTTTATTTTGCTTTATTTTACTTTATTTTGCTTTATTTTACTTTATTATACTTTATTATGTTCTATTTTATTTCATTTTTCATAATTCTGTTCTATATTATTTCTTTTGAATTCATTTCATTCATTTTATTTTTTTCCATAAATCTAATAATTTTAGAATATTTTTAAATGAAGGGTGGGGAATAAAAATTTTTGTTTTTCATTTTTATGATAGAAGTTCGAAATAAAAAAATGGAATATCCAAGGTTAGAACAAAATATGTGAAAAAATAAATTTATATATACAACGTATATATGTACATATATACACATATACATTTATGCGTCCATATACATTTACACGTATATATATGTACTTATACATATATAAACCAATTCATACTGCAGTTATCATTTTTTTATTTATCTTTATAATAATACATTAATTTATTATTCCTTCTGTATAAAATATATATATATATATATATATATATATTTTTAATATTGGTAATAACTCTTATTCCTTATAATGAATTTCCAAAAACTAGAGACAACAATTTAAAGCAACATCTTGTATAGTATACAGCTTTTTGTGTAATTTTAATAAAAACTTTGCAAACAATTATTCCAACAATTTTGCATTCTGAATATTGCTTTATTTCATTTTTCTTCAACCCCCCAGAATAAAAAAAAAAAAATTTTTTAAAAAAAAAAGTTTCCTTAAAACTTTAAGCGGTTTTCACTTGCAAAACTATGCCTATTAACATGTTACATTTATGTATACGTTTATATGTTTACATCTATGTGTATACGTCTATATGTATACGTCTATATGTATACGTCTATATGTATACGTGTTTATATATATGTATATGTATGAGAACATTGTAATGTGCTAACATATAATCCTATGTAGATATATATATCACACGAAAGATGATAGCTCCTGAAAAAACACAACTAAAAAAGACTATAATTTATTAAAAGAAATAATTTCAGCGGACTGAACAAGTCCTTCAATTTCTTCGTCTATGTCTTCATCTTCTTCCATTCGTTCTTGTAATTCTTTTTTCTTTTTAAGTTGGTCCTCACTTAACCCTACGTTTTCTATCATTTCAATCAGTTCATCTGTGTTAATTAAATCGTCTACAATTACACATGTGACCTGGAAGGGGGGAGGAAAAAAAAAGAATAATATAACACACCATAACACTGCACAGAATAACATAGAACTACATAACACAGCACAACACAATAACCCGTTTAAAAGGTGATACACCTGTTCATCTACTTAGAATTAGCTGTTATATAATACTAAAAAAATGCAGCTAAAATAATGATGCACATGTAAAAAAATGAAATTAATATACTCTTTAAATAATAATTTAAATGTGTATATAGAATAATTCTGAAACACACTGAAAAGATTAAAAGAACATAGTACCTGTAGCTTAAAGAGACCAAAAGCAAATGGAGTTTTCTTATGAGCCTTGCCCCATGTTAATCCCTCCATTTCAATATCCTTTACAAGTTTTAACACGTCGTCTAAATTTGTATCCTCCCCGTAGGGTTTTATATCGATTATTAGGGAAGATCTGTTCAAGTCAAAACAAAAAAAAGATATTTTTTTATAAATATTTTACTCAACACATGGGGGTACTACTATATATATATATGCATATCTATATCTACGCTGTTCGGAGTTTGAATATGTCAAATCTTTATTTTTTTCTCATTCGTCTCATTTCTTATTCATTTTCTCTTTTTTTCCCTTTTTTTCTTTTTTTCCCCTTACTTGTTAATTACTTGCTTCTTCCCTTTTTTATTAAGATGCTCCTTTCCCGCTCTCTCTTCGCTCCCTTCATTATGTAGAATATAATAACTTAGAGGGACATACAGTTCGTCATACGTGTTTGCCATTTTGCGTTTTTACGTCCTTTTGTTCTTTTTCTTCCGTTTTTCTTTTTTTTTTTTTTTTTTTTTTTTACTCCTACTTTTTTTTTGGGGGTGTATGAATATCCTGTGCTAAAACCTTTTTTCTTTATTCTTTTTAAATACTCCGTCGAAATGATTTTATGCAATTGCGAAATTATATTTTTTATCCTTCGTATACGTATTATCATTAAAGCGCGTTCAGTAAATGGTTTTAAGTTATAAGAAAATTCTGTAATCCTCTTAGCAAAATGAAAATGAGAAGAGAAGATATGAAATAATATTTTTTTAAAACATTTTTTTATTTATTTCACAGCTCGTATCTTAAACGCTAAATATATATATATATATATATATATATATTTTTTTTTTTTTTTTTTCTTTAAAGGCATTTTGTTTCAAATGTGAAATCCCGGCGACTTGTTTTTACGCCGATATGCATACATGCCCCCTTCGCATTTGACGTTTTTTTGTTGCATGTTCGTTTCCTCCTTTAAATATTTGAATATTCATTTAATTCGCTTTTTTCTTTATTTTTTATTTCACTTTACCGTAATTAACGTTTTCCTTCTTTTTAATTAACACTTTTTAATAAAAATTGAGAAAAAAGTAGGGGTTAAAATATTATTTAAAAAATATGAACATAATAAATTTTATGCTTTACAAAAAAAAAAAAAAATTTAATTAAAATAGACAATTACGTACTAAAAAAAAAGGAAAAATTCATTTAAAATAACAACGTTGTGGCGTTAAAAAAAAAGCATAATATTATACTTACAAAAATTTTAAAAATATTGCACAAAAATTTTTTTTTAAATACATTATATGTACATATAATATAATATACAATATTTTTTATTCTCAAAAAATAGCATGAGTAGAAATGTTGCGGTTCCTTGTAGTGCTAATACGCAAGGCCTCATGCTAAGTAGGTGGTGTGTATTTTGTGTAAGCACGCTTTCTTAAGTAGTTGCATTTGGTCGTTTTTCATTTTGTATCATAAAACTTTTTCTCAGTTTTTTAATAATACATATTTACTTCTTTATCCTTTTCACATCTACAATATGAAGTACAAAAAGTAGTTAATAATGAGAGAGAATTAGGCTAACTTCGACAAAAAAAAAAAAAAAAAAGCTGACATTTTGACTATAATTTATTTCTGCCACCAGTAGTATAAATTCTGTCGGTCCTTCTATCATCCCCTTCTTATTTACCCTATTTGGTCATTTATTTTGACATTTACCTATTCATTTATTTATTATTGTTTTTTCTTCCTTACTGGATTCTTGTATATTCTCGTAAATTAAGTTTCATCTTTTTCTACCTTGCTTCTTCTCACGTCTGCGTTTCTTATTATCACTGTGTATCTTATCATAACTATGCTTCCTATCTGTACTATGCTTCTCATCATTGCTGTGTATCTTATCATAGCTATGCTTCCTATCTGCACTATGCTTCTCATCATGCCTGTGTATCTTATCATAGCTATGCTTCCTATCATCAATGTGCTTCCCATAATGCCGGTGTTTCTTATCATAACTATGCTTCCTATCTGTACTATGCTTCTCATCATGCCTGTGTATCTTATCATAGTTATGCTTCCTATCATCAATATGCTTCCCATCATGCCGGTGTTTCTTATCATAAATGTGCTTCCTATCTGTACTATGCTTCTCATCATGCCTGTGTTTCTTATCATAAATGTGCTTCTTATCATCAATAGGCTTCCTATCATGACTGTGCTTTTTGCACGATTTATCGTTTTTTCCTTCATGAGTGTTGACTCTACCCCTATCAGCAGTATCAAGTTCATCGTAATCGTTTATTTCTTTATTGCTCATCGAATTTTCTTTTATTGACTTTTCAAAATTTAAAACCCACAGTTCATCTGCATCTAGTAGTTTCTTTCTCTTTTCTTCATGAAACTTATTCTTAATTTTTTCAAAAGCTTTCGATAGATTTATTTCACTTTGAACCACGTTACACACACCTATACCTTTTCCTTCGGCCCCAGTCGGTTTGTACTCCTCTTTATTCTGCATGAAATAATGAATAAAAATGCCGAAAAATTAATCCAATAAGGTTGTGTAAATGTAAAAAGTAAAAATAAGAAAAAACAGACAAAAAAAAAGAACCAAAAAAAAGGACGAAAAAAAAGGACGAAAAAAAGGTACGAAAAAAAAGGATGAAAAAAAAGGACGAAAAAAAAGGATGAAAAAAAAGGATGAAAAAAAAGGACGAAAAAAAAGGATGAAAAAAAAGGATGAAAAAAAAGGACGAAAAAAAAGGATGAAAAAAAAGGACGAAAAAAAAGGATGAACAAAATGACGATTTA
Organism: Plasmodium brasilianum; assembly: GCF_023973825.1. Lineage (NCBI taxonomy): Eukaryota > Apicomplexa > Aconoidasida > Haemosporida > Plasmodiidae > Plasmodium > Plasmodium brasilianum. The sequence continues at coordinate 1,092,769 of NC_090121.1, forward strand.
AAATGCACGAATTAAAAATTACGCCGTCTTCCGTATAATTATGGGGAAGTCTATAATTTGACACATGATCAACAACTAAAGGTTTATCTAAAAGTTTGTAACCGTTCAGGTTATCAACAGCTAGTACCGTGCTTCTCTGGTCTTTATAGGCAAGGAAACAATATCCCTTTGATTTACCTAACAAAAAAAAATGTGAAGGGGGAGGGATGAATTATACAAGCAAAAATTAATCTCCTTTAGATGAAGCTACTTTGAATAGTATTGCTGCTTCCAGTGGCACAATAAAAACGATAGTATAAATTGGACGGTCTCCTCCATTTTATACAGTATGCTTTTGCATCATAATTACTGAACAATCGATTTCTTTATTTACCTGTTTCTTTTTCCCGAACTAGGTTAACATCAATAGGTTCCCCATATTGGGAAAATACAATTACGATATCCCCCTCGGTTAGTCTGTTATCTAAATTACCTGATACAACAAAAAGGTGTGCATTTTCACAGGGGTATACGTACATGTAGAAGTATATGTACATGGGTAAGTGCATGTATATATGCATGTGTACGCACATGTACATGGGCCCGTACAAGTGTACTCTCTAAATAATGGTATAATTTTTTCCAACCTATGTAAATGTAACTTGAGTCTTTGTATTGATCGTGCCACGAACTGTCTCCGTTTCCAATGTTATTCAGTTCTGCTTCGTTTAACCTTTCAATATCTCTTATCTTATCAAATATACCCATATTTGTTTGGACGATCGGACTACTATACCCTATCCTTTTTCTTACATGTAAAATTCAAAAAAAGCAGTTTAACACATGTTCGTAATACACATATATGTATATAAGGGTACATATATATATACATATATATATTTGTGCAAACATTACGAGTCCCTAACACGTATGTATATATACCTATGCGCCACCTACGAATAAGTTAAATGAGCATTTTTTCTGAAACATTCAAATAGTTCTACCGTTTTTCATTAAATATAATTGATTTAATTTTACAAAAATACCAACTTTCTCTAAGATCTCCTAATATTTATATAATACATGATGAAAAATATGACTGCTTATGAACATTTATATTTTTATTTGTATTTATATTCCCTCTATGCTTTTCATATATGCCTATTCTTTTAACGCATAATTTATTTACACAAAATATGATAGTTATTCGTGTTCTATTTTTTTTTTTTTTTTTATCCTAATATATGATGAAATTCTTTGAAATAAATCCTTTGCGGATATTTCGAAATAATTTTTTCATCTATTTAGTAATGGAAAGATATGCACCTTTTTGTGATATCCCTTTTGTTTCTGTTGTTTTAGAAAAAAAAAAAAGGTAACACTATTTTTACCCTTATATATATATATATTTACGTATCATACTATCGTACAATTTAAAAGAACATTTCTCTAATATTATTCTACCAAATTTTATTATTCTTGTATTTTGGTATGATAACAAAAACATATGCCAAATTTTATAGCATAATTTTTGACATTTTACGACACAAATTATGAAATATTTTACGACATAATTTATGAAATATTATACGACATAATTTATGAAATATTATACGACATATTTTATGCCATATTTCATGGTATATTTTATGGCATCCTTTGCTGCATATTTTGACATTCTGAGCGCCCTATTTTATGACATATATTTTTTTTTTTTTTTTTTTTGATATATTAACTTTTTTATAAAATAGTTATATAAAAAAAAAATATTAATTGAAAATTTGGAAATTAAAAAATAAAATAAATCGATATATAATAAATTGGTCTTCTAAATATACATAAAAAAAGAAAAAAAGAACAGAACATAGTCGAAGTGAAATGTTATCATCTTTTTATGTAGAGATAAGATAAAAATTAAGAATAAAGCATGTACGCATATATGCGTGTATAAATGTATACGATATGAACACGTAAAGAATGGGGATGCTACATGTATAAATATAAATGCATATTTATGTATGTATGTATGTATGTATGTATGTATGTATGTATGTATATATGTATATATATATGTACATACTTATGTATGTACGTGCGCATGTTCACTATGCCTCTTAACAATTAAAACACAAAAAAAAAAAAAAAAAGAAGCGCGCGTTTCCATTAATTTAAAAGAGATTGTTACATATGAATTTGAGCGGATGAAAAATGCATCAAAACATAAATGTCCTTCTCTACTGAATGGGTAAACGATTTATATACATTTTCGTCGAATACACATATATATTTATGTATATGTACATTATACATATCTCCTTGCTTATGTCGTAAGGGTCACTTGCTTTTTTAAATAACAGCGAGATTTCTTCAAAGCGTACATATCTATGTATATATATATATATATATATATATATATATTTGAAATATTTGAAAGATTTCGAGCATAATTTTTAAAATAAAACTGCATACACTACGTTACACCAAGTTTTGTAAGGTTATCTTTTTTAAAATTTAAAAGAGATTATAAATAAAGCAATTTTTTTTTCCATATATTTTTTCTTTTTTTTTCTCTCATAACTACCAACGTTGGAACGATAATTAAAAAAAAATGTTACCCATTTTTTAACAGCAAGAAACTTTTTATTTGTTTAAAGAGAAGTGGACCTATGGCAAGCAATGAAAAATGACTCTAAAACTATGTCTTTGCGATCGCCCCTATTGGGAACAAGTTAACCGAACAACTAGTAAAACGTGTGTGTGTGTGTGTGTGTGTGTGTGTGTGTGTGTATTATGTATTTGTGTACAGATGTATTTACTTGCGTACGTATTTACTCACATGTGTATGTACATATATTTGTATATGTGTGTGTTCCCGTCTTGCACTTTTGGTCCTACAGGTGAGCTAGTCTTCTAATACGGGTAGATTCACAAGCTCAAAGGTATTCATTTTACTTTTTACCGTCTCGCAGTACATCTACATATAGATCCACATTTCTTACCACATTACGTTCCTCACTTCTTACTTTTTATGCTTAGTTTTTTCTTTTTTACGGACATGGATCTCTCATTAGTGTGTTCATGTTCGTGCTTTATGTTTTCCCCCAATATAACAAATTTCCTCTTATTCCTTTCCCGTATTTCATCATTATTATCTATAGTGCGATCATCGTAATTATTCTTTATCATCAATTTGTCCCACTCAATGTTTGTTATTGCACTGTTCTTCTCTTTATTAAATACTTTTACATTTATATTTCCTCCCTCATATGCATCATGAAAGTGTTCTATGGTGCCTTTCCATGTATTGCTTTCCTTCAAAATGTTGGTTTCTTCTCCCGCAGGAGTGCCGCTTGTTAGGTCCTCTTCGCTTACACTGTCGTTTCCTCTGACGTTATTCTCACTGTTATTGTTATTGTCGTTATTGCCACTCTTGTTGTTATTGTCGTTATTACCACTGTTGTCATTGATCTCGTTGTTATCACTGCCGTATAAATTTTTATTTCCATCCGCTGAAATGTTATAATTCCCTATCAGGTCGCTGTTCACCTGCTCAGTTGTCATGTTTTTGCTTATTTTTCCATTTAATAGAAAACTTTTTTTATTTAAATTATTGTGTAACAACAGCTCCTTTACATTTTTTTTAATTATAGGGGAATGAGGAGACTCTCCTATTTGCTTATTAATAGTATTAAATAAAATCGAATTTTGCATATCTGTTAGGTTGTTATGTAATGTTTGCAACTGTTCCTTTTTCTCGTTCCTGTTTAGTTTAATAGGCATATTTTCGTTAGTATGAATTTTCATCTTACCATTTTGCTCCTTTATTAAGCTCATATAATTATTTTCACTTGTAATATCATCTATCAAGGGTTCTTTTAAAAAATTTACAATATGATTGCTTTTGCTTATATCGAAGTTAACATTTATATTATTCCTTTCGTTCTTCAGTATGTACACGTCCTTAAGTGCGTTATGTTTGTTTGTATTTGTAGTGTAATCATCGTACTGGATTGCTCCGAGATCCATATGGCCATTCTTTGCACTGTTACCAGTATGGCCCTGCCGCACTACGCCGTAATGGCTTGTATCATTTCCATTGATACGTACATTTTTCTTACTTTCAAAAACATTAATAAGTTGTCCCCTTTTTCCTTTTATACTGCAATTTACCAATGCGTCCACGTTTTTTACGTCATACACAGATAACTCGTCAGAGGATAAATCGTCATCTAGTTTTATTTTGCTCATATCGTTTTTGAAAAATATATAATCACTCCTCAGTGTAGTACTATTATCACAAAATTGCAAATCCTTTTTTTTTAATAATTTTTCTTCTAGTACGGTTCTATTCTCAACCCCTTCCCCATTCAGCACACTAAAACCGATATTTTTACCAGTACTGTTATTGCCATATCCATTATTGTTATTGTCATAACTAGTACTGTTATTGTTATAACCTTTACTGTTATCGGTATATCCATTATTGTTATTGCCATAGCCAGTACTGTTATCGTCATAGCCATTATTGTTATTGTTATAGCTATCATTGTTATCATTACAACCAATATTGTTATCATTACCACCAATATTGTTATCATTACCACCAATATTGTTATCATTACCACCAATATTGCTATCATTACCACCAATATTGCTATCATTACCACCAATATTGCTATCATTACCACCAATATTGCTATCATTACCACAAATATTGCTGTCATTACCACAAATATTGCTATCATTACAACCAATATTGCTATCATTACAACCAATATTGCTGTCATTACAACCAATATTGCTATCATTACAACAAATATTGCTATCATTACAACAAATATTGCTATCATTACAATCAATATTGCTGTCATTGCCGCCATTCTTATCACTATGTATAAAGTAGTCTAAATTTTTATCCTCAAAGGAGTCAAATATGTCAATAAAATGCTTTTCGTCTGCTCCGCAATTCAGGAGGTCCATCCTTTTTCTTATTGCATCTGACTTCACCTTTATCAGTTGTTCATATATAGATATATCTTGTTTTAATTCTAGAATAGAAAAATTTTCAGACGCACTTTGCATTCGTTTATAACACGAATGAACAAGTTTATATAACTGAAATAATACTTTTAAAGGGGAGTAAAAGTCTTTTATATTATTATATTTTGCGAGCACAATGTCGTATTCTTTTTGCAGAATATTATTTTTTTTTAAAATTTTTTCAATGTCACTTTCTTTATTATCATTTGTTTGTACAGTAGCACATAGTTTAATATTCCTAGCACGAAATGCATACTTAAGGGTATTATTTGATTCTTGAAAAGATTTTCTCGAAGGGTTAATATTTGCTATCATAACTACTAAGCAATTTCCTTCTAACGAATTTTTCAATAAATGTGTTAATTTACTATCTCTGTATTTTACTCTTACCTTTGATATATTTCTATTAGATGCTAAAGAATTAATACAATTAGCTAAAGCTAATAAAGACTGATTAATGTAAGATCCTTCCTTAAATCTTTCTCCTTTGTTAGAGGTAGCACTAGCTCTTTCTGAACCAGCCAAGTCAACAAAACATAATTTTGCTTTATAATTTATTGTATTCATATTACTATCTAAAATTTCATTAAATACATATATTTGTAAAATAGCATGAGATCTACTAGATACTTTATTTGCTCTTGTAGGTGACATTTTTCTATTTTTCACTCCTTCATTTATTAAAAACATTGCCTGTTCATAACTTTGTATTTCCATTTCACATAAATTACTAACCTTTACTTCTGCTACATCTTCTTGAACATCTAAGGTTTTATTTTTTTCCTTAGCTAACAGATCACGAATAGTTTCATTATATACTTCTAAAAAACTCATAACAATTTTAATATTTCGACATTTCTTTTCCTTTATGATGGTAAATAATTCTAAAAGGGATAATTGAACAATACCATTATGATTCTTATCATCTAGCATTGTATATGTTTTACCTGACCCCGTAGCACCATATGCAAAAACGGTGCAATTTATTCCCTTAAAAACATGTGGTATTAACGGTTTAGCAGTATCGAAGAATACTTCTTCCTGAGTAGCATTAACATCAAAAACGACATCGAATACATACGTTGCTTGTTTTTTTTTCTGTGACAACAAGTAACATTCTTTTTCGTTTTCTTTCTCAATAAGCACATAATTTTTATTAAAAATAGATACAATATTTTCTTCTGATTCAGTGATAGGTTTTATACGCACTGCTACTTTTACATTAGAATATGCGTTCAGCGCATTTATTAGGTTACTACTTTCAGACTTCCTTAATACGTTATTTAAACCATTACTGTTGTTATTACATGCATGTGTGGGAGAAGGAACACCTATGTTGTTTATCTGGTCAGAATTAATTAGATTTTTTATATTTATCTGAGGAATGTATATGCTGTCATATATATTTTTGGATGTTATAGGATACTCATTTATGTTTTCTATGACCTTTTTATTTGGGCTACTGGTCACTGATAATTTATTTTTGTTTGTTCTTTCCATAGTATAATTTTTAATTTTTTTTAAGTCATTATTTGGTATAAACAGTTGATTTTGCACATCATTCTGAGAGTTCTTTTTTTTTCTATTACTATCCTTGCTATTTGTTCCTAAAACATTATCGTTGTGTACGCTGTTCCTCGCACTGTTTACTGCACCGTTATATATATTGCTGATTCTATCGTTGCTTATATATCCACTTGCACACGTGATATTTTTACTATTGTCTTCACTTAGATTACAAAATATTTTTAACGTCCGATCATTATAATTTATTATGCTGTTTGTGTTATGATTAGTGCTGTATTTTTTTTTGACGCCCTCTTTTTCATCACTGCTCCAAATTATGAGCGGATGCTTTCTCTTTTCTCCTTTGCTATTAGTGATGTTACGTTTGCTAATGGTATTACCGTTAACGTTACTGCTACTAATGATACTACCGCTAATGGTACTACCGCTAATGGTACTACCGCTTATGGTACTACCACTTACGTTGCTAACATTAACACTATTACCGTGAACGCTGCTGCCGCTATCACTATTAATATTAATTTTAAAAGCAGAGCTTATATTGTTATTAAACAGTATATCCTCATTCACACACTTGTTCGCATGAAGAGTATTTTTATTCTTCACATGATGAGCTATTTTTTTTTTCGTGTCACAATATTCCGGAGTTATTCTTAAAATTTTTTTTTTATTTTGATAGAAATTATTTTTGATTACACAGGAAGAACAATTGTTCACATTAGCTATTTCTGCATCAACATTTTCAACAAATTTCGCATCATTAATTTTTTTTTTTTTTAAAATAGCTTTACATTCTGTGTTGGTATGCAGGATTAAAATACCTTTTTTTTTTTTTTTCTTTTCCTCTTCTATTTCATTTTGTGCACTGAAAAAAATTGTATTTTTTTTTTTACAAGTGCTATTGGTAGTACCCTTTGTACGATTAGTTCCATTCGAAGTTTTCCCATTCGTATTTTTCCCATTCGTATTTTGCCCATTCGTATTTTGCCCATTCGTATTTTGCCCATTTGTATTTTGCCCATTTGTATTTTGCCCATTCGTATTTTGCTCATTCGTATTTTGCCCATTTGTATTTTGCCCATTCGTATTTTGCCCATTTGTATTTTGCCCATTCGTGCTGCTCCCATTAAGGTGTTTAAATTTTTTATTATAAATATAAATTTCGTTTAAGCTCTTATTACTCTTTTCATTATTATTATTTCTCTTACTAACATTTGTAAGTTTTCTGCTCATTTTTTTTTTTTTTTTTTTTCCCTTTATTTTGGTTCATGTATTTCTTTTTTTTTTTTGATATATCTTTTCGCTTTTAAAAATTCTGTATGTGTACATGCTAATCCTGTTGAGGGAATACTCTAGAAAAATAAGAGGAAACAAAAAAAAAAGAAATATTGAAAAAGGGAACTTCTTTTTAGTTCTTTAAAAGGTGTGAACTGCGCATATGTGAAGGTAGCACAAGGATAATCAGACACCCATGCAAATACACGCGTAAACGCAAACGGGAACGTAAATGGAAATGGAAATGTCAGTACTTATGTACATGTAAATGCTCGTGCACACACACATATATACACTTACGTGTACTTATATAAAGCTCCACAGAAGACCGTACCGAAAAAATGGATATATCAGAACAAGCTGTCCTGCTTTTTCTCGTTAAAAATTTCTATCAGTTTTTTAATATTCACAAACAGACTTACGCAGTTGCGTACAATTTTGTCAATAATAATTCTGCTGATTTAATATCTATGATGCACAAATGAAATAATGAAGAAAATATATATAAACAAAATAGCTCTAATTTTTCTGCTTTAGTGAGAATTACATATATTTAAGCATGTTAATAATAAGGAAAGGTTGAAATGTATAAGCCCATATTGGGGGAATGTACACATGCATGTGTCTACGTACATATATAAATATATATATATAATCCGTCCTGTGATATTTTATGGTATCATAGTATCAATTAGTTTAAAATAGCTTGAATTTTCCTCTTTTTTAACATTACTACAAATTGAGCTTACACACATACTTATGTATTTATGTACATATACATGCATACGTATATGTATATGTATACGCATATGTATATGTATACATAGAGAGAGCAAAAGATCAAGACGCTGAAAATTTACATATGACGATATAACTGTTAAATTTTCATATAAATTATCAAAAATTTAGGAAGAGAGAAATGTCTTATGAACAAGGACGTGAAAAAATAAAAAAAATTTATTTCTTAAAATTTACCAAAAAAAAAAAAAAAAAAAAAAAAAGGGAAAGGTTAAAAAATTATGTAAACTTCTTTCTCATAATTTTTAGCTTCTTTACACTTTTTCTTTTTACGTGTTTTATATATTAAAATTTCCATCCTTTCATTCTGGACAAGTATTTTTCATCCTTTTGTTAATATGGTATTCCTTTCTACATTTGTCGCTGTGTTATTTTCGTGTTTTAGGGGTAACAATGTTTTACATCATTTTACTTTGTTTTACTATGTTTTGTTATGTATTGTTTTATTACATTTAATTCTGTTTCCCTTTACAAAGCTGATTACGCATAGCCATAAGATATTTTACTAAAAAAGCAGATTAAGTTTTTAATTATCATGATATTTCAAGTTCACACAAAATGCAATTACATATTAGAAAGCAAAAAAAATATATATATTCATTTATTGTACGCATGTATATATATATATATATAAATAAAAAGAGGATAAAAAAAAATGTTGATAAGGAGGACTTAAATATTGACAAATTTGGATTTTTCATTGTGTGCCTTTAATTTGTACTTAATCTTTTTTTTTTTTTTTTTTTTTTTTATAAATTCTCCGTGTAGAACATCATTTTATATAGAGGGGATTATATGCGCAAGCGCGCACGCGTGTGTGTAAAGATTTTTTTTTTTTTTTTTTTTTTTTCAAAAAAATTGTACTTTATTTTATCATGTTGTGTATATCTGAAGAGTTTTAAGATATTATTATTTTTCTTGTTATACAATTCTTTGATTTTATGTATTTTTTATTTTTTTTTTGCTTCCTCTAATAAGTTATTTTATTTTAATCTACAGTGTGTCGCGTGCAACTGTTCAATTAGACTAAGTTTCAGGAAAGGTTTGGATACATATAACTACTTTGCATACATACATATATACGTACAATTATTTTTTACAGACGATATGTTTTACCTTTTCATGTATTGCTAATATGCCCGAAAAATCGGAAAAATACTGCATACATTATTATTCATATTACGAATAAGACTATTTCAAAATTTGTCAATATTTTTATAGACAGTGGAAAAATATAAGTACTCGCAAATCCATGACTTATTAAATAAATAAATTGTACAAATTTAAGAATATCGAATAGGGGATTTATTTTGCATGTCTCTTTTGCTGTCCCTCTCTCTCTCTAACTCTATCTTTATCGCCATTTCTTTTTTTTTTTTTTTTTTTTTTTGTGGGTAAGTCTTCCTTTCACATCCAACAGTTTTTGCTAATTCATTTGAATTCAAATGGCTACTTGTAGGACATTAAAGATGAGTGTACATAAAAATCCCTTTCCCATTTTTCGTGCATATACTTGAATATAAATATATATACATACATAGGTACATACATAAAGTGCACATACGATTTATGTATAGTTATTTTCCCCCTATTTCTAATCCATTTTTAATGAACAAAAACCCCAACATTGAAACATTTCGCTACTGCTATATATGAACGTATATATAATAAAAAAACATTCAAGACTTGTGTCCAAAAAATTAAGGTCAATTTTACCTTTCAACAATCCCGCTTATTTCTGATCTTCTTTTTTGCAGAAAAATTTATTTAAAACACTTCCCAGTATTAAATGCGTTCATGAATTTATATTAACTTTAAATAAAAAGCAAGGGGAGGGGGCTTCTAACATAGCATACTTGAAAAATAGTATAATGAAAAAGAATTAATTAGCAATACCTTTAAATGAATTTCGTTCTTGTCTCACTCTTCCATTTTTCATATATATGTTCATAATAGGAGATTAATTTTTTTCCTTTTTTCGTCATTTACTCTACAAACTTTTTCATTCGTTATGTTCATATTAAGATGTACACATTATGCAAATGTTTTTAATAATATATAATAAAAAAATTTTGAAATTAAAAAAAAAAAAAAAAAAAATTACTTAAAAAATATGAGAGAAGTTAACATATTATATGCAGGTGAGTTGAAACACAATTCTGTAACCCTACAAAAATTAAAGAGAAAATAAAAAAAAAAAATTCTTAGTATCAAATTTTGTAATACTATATCGGTCTCTATGATGTATTAAAAAGGTATGTAATTTTCTCAGGTTCTTTCAAGGTGTTACCTTATATAATGAATCAATATTAATATGATAATACTAAAACAAGTAATAATTAATAATTAAATTTAATGTATGTTTTTTTAATTAAAATTGTTGATATTAAATTTTGGTATTTCCCAGCTGTCCTCAACGCACATCTACGAAGAAAAAAAAAATAAAAATAAAAATAAAAAACATGAAGATACAGTTGTAATTGTTCAGTGATGAAAAATCAGCACAACACAACTATTAATGCTTATGTATGAACGTATGTATGTACGCTCGTGCATATGCTTCTACACTTGCATATACCAGCACGCACTTTTCATTTTTCAGCATACTAGTACTCTCTTGTTGTAAAGCGCCTTGTTGCTAATAAGTATTCTAGCTGCCTCCGGGTTAGCTGGTGAGGATGTATTGGGATCATTGAGTAAAGACTGAATAGACGTTAACAGTGAAGTAATATCATAAATTGGACTCCACTGATTTTGCAAAATGTCTAAACAAATATTTCCATCAGTATAAATATTCGGGTGAAATATTTTTGTTAAGAATTTTACTTTAGGTGGGCTTACTGGGTATTCTTCTGAAAAATTAATAATTAAATGAAAAATACCACATTCCCAAATTGTATCTTCAGGACCTCTTATAATAGCATGACAACACATTATATTATCAGCAAAAGGAGATGCCTCGAAACTTTTATTCTGCTCTTTGTTTATTTTGTTAAGATCTTGAATTATTCTTCTTCTTGCAAATGTCGACATGACTACCTATGTTATGTTCTGCTACGTACTATTTTACTGTTCAAAGTTTTATGTATCATGTGAAGGCAAGGCAATATAGTATGCTCAGTTAAGTAATACGGAATGCTATTATTTATTACTATTACTCAATTATTGTTACTATTTATGTTATTAATATATTCCTATTAAACCTTTTTTTTTTTTCATCATGTTTTTCTGAAAGAAATTTTATTACTGTTACATAAGAAGTCCCATACTTACAATATATATTATTCGTTTATATATACGGTGTCCTGTTAACAAATTATCAATAAGCAAAATAAGTTCTTCTGTTATTGTATTTTCCTGAATTTAAACTTATTCATAAATTTTAACATTATTCTTGCAATATATTTTTACATTATTTTTTCATCATTCTTTTTTTCCATTAATTTTATTTTAATTCCTCACCGAACTTTTGCTTTATTTTACTTAAATTTGGTCTTTATTTTTGTTAAAGCTATCCTCCTCCACTTTTTACTTTTTTGAAATTATACACTAAGCAGTTTTTTTATTTCAAATTATTACAATTCGGTCAAATTATTCATTTGTAAAATGTATATTTCTTTAAATGTAACATAAACAAGTTAGATTTTTTTTTTTTTTTTTTTGCTTTCACGCTGCTTAAAATACAATTGAAAAGTTTTACGTGGCTTATATAATAAATTGTAAGTAGTGAGTAAAGGAACAGAAAACATAAAAAAAAAAAAAAAAAAAAAAAAAAAAAGAGCAAATGGAATAAACTTACATTGCAATAAAAGGTGTTACAGAAAATGGTTTATATATATGTATAAATATATCTACATGTATGTAAATTTTTTTTTTTTTTTTTTTTTTTTGAAGTTCCAATTTGCGGATTGACGAAAAAGTAGCCTTTAATTCGAAAAGTTAAGATATAAAAACAGAGATACACTTTAGTATTTGCATTACTAATAGGAATACTTGTACCTACTCAGTTATAAAATACCCCTCCGCAGTTACAAAAATATTAAAGTAATTTAAAAACATAATGAAATAAGCAGAAAATGAAAAGAAAATAAAAAAGCATAAACAAGGTAAGAAACAAAATCAAAAGTAAAAGCAAGAGCAAGAGCAAGAACAAATGCCCATTGAACTTTTGGTGAACGCTAAAACAGAGCTGAAGTACCTATTTTACATAAATTTGTAGATGATATGGATAAATTTAGTAACAGTCATAGTGACAGCCTTTTTTGTTTTTTCCCCCCAAAAAAGTATGCTTTGTTTAACATGCACTCAGCATAATATTGTAAAATATATGTTAAGTGCAAGGTTAAATACAATACACCAGAGACAAAAAAAAATAAATAATTATAATATAATAAAAAGAGATATACCCAGTACAGGAAAAAAACTCGTTCATGTAGTACCCAGAAAAAACTATGGCTTTATTAATAAATCGAGATTATTAACACCCATAATAAAACTTAAATTAAATAACAAACGTAGCAATTTTAATTATTCAAATAAAACACCTGAATTAAAGTTAAACCAAATTTACAGTAGTTGTCTCTTCATCTTACCACTAAGTGAGGAAACAGGAAAAAAAAAAAAGAAATCCTCTTATACTCCAAGCAGTAATAATAATAATAATTTTCTGCCTAAGATGAGTCATAATATCTGCCAACCGAAACCTAATGATTCATATATAACAGAAAAGAAAAGTGAAAAGAGTCAGGATGAAGGGATGATAGAAGCCTCCTTTATGAATAATGGTGAAGACAATATAATAAAAAGTATTTCAAACAATTTGAAAGAAGTGCATGACAACTATAATACCAACAGTTCTGTAGTTATAGAAGGTAATTATGAAAATTTCGGAGGTGAATTTATAAAAAAAAAGGTAGGAACACATTTAATAGATGCTTTAAACAGATGTAAAGATTATTATGTGCAAATGAATAGCACAACAAGCAAGCAATTTTTTACAAGTGATGATATAGAGTATTGTAAAGAGGAAACCAGCACAAACAGGAAAAAACGAATGTATAGTCATAATGAAAGTAATAATAATAATAATAATAATAGTAACAGTAACAGTAACAATAATAACAATGTTAGTGGTAGCGCTAGTGGATGTGGCGATGAGAATGTCAGTTATAGCGACAACGGTAAGGGCTGCAAAATATTTAGCATAGAAGAACTAGAAAACATGAGAAGAAACTCGAATTACCTAAAAATAAATGAAACGGAAAATGAAGATTATAGCATTGAATTATATTTCGACTTTAAGGAATTAAAACTTTTAAGAAAAAAAAGTGAGACGTTGAAGTCGTTAATAAATAGATTAATATTAAATCTTAGAAAGCTGGAAAAAAATGATAAAAGAAAAAAAAAAAAAAAAAATGAACGAAGAAAAAAATGAACATGAGGTACCTAGTAAAGAGGAAGTGAAAAATGAGAATGTCATAAATTGTATTCAATTTTTTGATAATGAAAATAATTTAATTGATGAAAATACTATTTTGAAAGACATTATAGACAAATTAAAATATGTTTGTATAAATGATCTAAAAATAAGTATTTTTAAAGGTTTATACGACTTAAAACAAATATATATATCCATGGATGTGTTTAACGGTCACCCCATAATACCTGCTAACGTACCAGTTAACGATATTGATAATTACGTTTACTACTGGGTTTGTTCAAGTGATAAAAATATCATAAAATCATGTGAACTGTTCTACAAAGCAAGCAAGGAAGATATATCTAAAAAGATTCAACTTGTCATATATAATAAAGAAAATCCTTTTTTTTTTTATATTACTGAAGAGATAGAAGTAAATCCCAATGCATTTGAAGAAGAACTGAAATTGAAGGAGAAGAGATATATGGATTTTAAGAAGCTTAATATGGATAATGACAATGATAATGTAATTCGTATTTTGTCGTATAATATCCTTGCACCTATATATACGAACACAAAATATGCATTAGAATACATGTTTAAAAATGTAGAGGAATGTTATTTAAAAACAAATTATAGATCTCATTTATTAATACATGATATAAATTACGATTATGATATTATAAGTTTGCAAGAAGTAAGCGAACATTTACATTCGAACTTGTTTTCTATTTATTTACATGAGAAGTTTTATTCATCCTACAAGGGAAAAAACAATTATGGAAATGATGGTTGTTCCTTATTTGTTAATAAAAAAAAATTTTCTCTTATTGAATATAAAAATTATGAATTTAAAGAAGTTATAAAAATACCAGACTTAAAAGATGTATATGATAGATTTATAAGCTTATCACAAGACCTTGTAGAAATTATTAGAGAGATTAAAACTATTTTTCAAGTAGGAATTTATGTACATAATAACACTGGAAGCATATTTCTTATTGCGAACACTCATTTGTATTTTCATAGTTTAGCTCAACATATTAGAGCCATACAATCCTATTGCATATTGTACATTCTAGAAGTGTTAAAAAATAAATATAAACAAGAATATTCAAAAAATGTGTATGTAGTATTAAATGGAGATTTCAATACAAATTTCGAATCAGAAGTCTTTTCCTTTTTAGAAGGAAAAGATATCTCTTCCAATTCGGATGTATGGATGAATTCGAAATTATTTAAAAAAGAATATGATGATTTGAATACTTATCCGACTTTATTTGAATTAAAGAAAGATGAAGAAAATTCCACAGAACAAGTTATTGGTCCTTCTTTGAATAGACAAAAATTCTTACCTCTATATTCTGCCTACAAAAAAGGAGATATATCTTATACTAACTGGAATAATAATTTTATTGATGTCCTAGATTACATATTTTTATCACCAGGAATTAAGGTTAGAAGGATATTAAAAGGACTTGACCAGAAATACTTTGATAAATATAAAGGGTTACTGTCCCCCATAAATCCGAGTGACCATCTCTCAATAGCTGCTGAAGTCGAAATTTAATATCACAACACTATTCGGACCATTTTTAATGTGGGGAAATAACAATTAATTTTCATACAGAAGACTTTTGAAGTTACATTTTTTTTTTTTTTTTTTTATAAAAGGAGCAATCTTAACCACATTTCATTATGGCAATAAATTAAAACATAATATAAGGGTAATTAATTTTCTGATGCACGAATAAGGAAATTTTTTCACTTTGGAGAAACATTTGTTTTGCTCATGTTCCATTTTTGTTAATTTTAATTAAGCGAAGCATGAGGGAAATTTTAGTTGTTTATATGTTTACTTTAGCGCATGTTTGATTATTTAAACATCGTAATTGTTATTTACTTGTATACTTATGCGTGCATGTATATGTGTGTTTTTTTTTTTTTTTTTTCTGAACATGTCATATTTTTTCTCATTTTTAGAACTTTGCAAAATTACAATTTTAGCAAAACGAAAAATGGAAAAATTAAAAAATTATAGCAACATATGTTGGTTTTTCACGTTGTTTTACATAATTATCCTAGTTAGCATTTTATCCGATTTCTCATTTCTCAGTACACATGTTTTGCTACAACTATATTTTTGTGTTTTGTTTGGGGTTTATACATCATCAAAAATTGTTCTTATTATTTATCCTTCATAAAACGATAACATATTAATATAGGCACATATAAATATGCTATATATGCTACCATCCATATGATCTATTTTTTTGTGCCTTCATATCATGTTTGAGTCTTTGAGGAAAATATGTATTTGTACATATTTATATAATAAATTAACCCCTCTCCTCACATTTTTATAAATTACAGATGGTCATATTATGCCACTTATTATTATCCCTTCATTAGCAGCATAAATAGTTCATAAACTAATTAATACTCCAGTAACATTACGTATTACTGTTGCAATATCGCTATGAACAACTCCAATTTTTTTATTAAATATTAAGGGAATACCTTTAAAATGTCCTCCGTAAAACGAACTTGTTCATTTAATATTTTAATAATGTGAAATATTTGAAAATTTAGAAATATTTGAAAATTAAGAAAAATTTGAAAAGATGATAAAGAATTAAAATAATGCAAAGCAATACACTGTGTTGCATTTTTTCTATCGCTCCATGTATTTCCGCAAATGCAGGTGCAATGTTTTTATCGTGAAAATGCCATGTGTATTTATTTTAAGCGCTAAACTTTATTTATTTTTTTTTTATTATTTTTAATTAATTTTTATAATTTTACTTATTCTTTATTGTTTTTTTCTTTTTTGCGTTACTTTTAAAAAATTTAAATAAAAAAAATACATCAATATTTTGTTAATAATAATTCGCGAAATAAATACATGATTTTACTCTGCGAATTTTCTAAGAATGCAAAAAAAAAATTATTTTTTTCCCCAAAGGAGGATTTTAAAATCGCATGTAGATTTACCTCTTTAATTTTTCGTCTTTCATTTGTTCACTCTTTATCACGCATTTGTGCTGCTCATTTTCGTAGCTGATTTTTATTTCGCATTTATATCTCGAATTTATAACACGCATTTATATAGCGAATTTATACCACTCATTTATACCGCGAATTTTGCACGTTACCCCCGTTTATTAACAAAACTACGTAGAAAGGGTTATATGTTATTCCCGTTTTCCTTTTTTTTTTTTTTCTTTTTTTCATTACAATTTAACGAAAAAAGGCAGGTAACAAAGAATGATTGATAACATAAGGAATGATGACAAAGAAATATTCAAAGTTCATAAGTGGTCAGCAGTTGCTGCATGGTCGTGGGATATCAGTGTAGACAATTGCGCTATTTGTAGAAATCATATAATGGACTTATGCATTGAGTGTCAAGCTAAGTTAAATGAAAATGATAATGATAAAGAGAAAAAAATTGATAAAGAAAATTGCACAGTTGCTTGGGGTGTGTGTAATCATGCTTTTCATCTACATTGTATATCAAGATGGATTAAAGCAAGACAAGTTTGTCCCTTAGATAACACTAATTGGGAATTCCAAAAGGCTGCAGATTAATTATTATCTAACTGTTTTTTACACTCCTAATTTTTGACCATGTACTTGGAGGGGGTATACGAAAAACATGAGCTCAAGTACAATCCCCTTTTAAAAACCCGTTTGCACGGTTTTCGAGATTGTCCAAATGGAAATTTTAAAGTGATATTTTCCTCCCCTTTTTGTTTCATTTTAGTTCTTTATTTGCTTCATTTTCGTCCCATTTTTACTCCACTTTCGTCTCATTTTTGCTTCACTTTCGTCTCATTTGTGCTTCACTTTCGTCTCATTTTTGCTTCACTTTCGTCCCACTTTTGCAATATTTTTTTTGTGACCCTTTGCATGTAACAAATTTTTTTTTTTTTTTTTTTTTTAAATCATTATTAAAAAATAAATAATATTAAAATAAGCAAATAAAAATTTTAATAAATGGAAAAATTAATAAAATAGGAACATACAATAACAAGAAAACATTGCGATGGTAAAAATAAAACGAAACAGTGGGGGGGTGCACTTGCAAATGTATATTCATATATATATATATATATATATGTATGTATACATGTGTATATATAAATATAGGTACACATATGTACGTCATGAAAATTATAAAAGGAATTAACAAAAAAAAAAAAAGAAAAAATCATATAAACGCACAACTCGTTATGTCATGAAAAGCACACTTCAATGTACACTTTAAATTAGACTAAAAAAAAAAAAAAAAAAAAAAATTATTCAAAAAAAATGACTTTCCTGACCATTTAAGCAAAAATTATTTTTACTTTATCATTCTCCCGAATTATGTATTCTTCAAAATGGATTAAATACCCTTCTCGTTCGTGCGCCCAATATCGTAACTGTGAAGGCGTCTTCTGTTCTGTTCCCCTCTCTACCTTTTACGTATGTATATATATATATATATATATATATGTATATGTAATTTTTGTTTTCTCTTCTTCCGTTTTTGCCTCTACTGTTTCACTTGTATAAGAAGTAATCCTGCACGGTTTTGGAGCACAAAGTGAGCAAGCAACATTTTGTGGATTTTATTTATATTTTTGCGCGTATGTTTAGGAGTTACACCATCCCTTTCAAGTTTTCCTCTTGCACTTGAAAGATACAATGTCATCCTTTGCTAAGGGCATCTTAATTTTATAAATGGCCTTTTGTACTAAGCCCCAAAAAGCTTCCTTTGCTTCCACTGCAAAAGCAAAACCTTTATGAGTAAAATCATTGAAACTATTTAGGCTATCTATATATGCTAATTTTTTCATTTCACATTTTCTTAAACCTTCAAACTTCCCAAGACTTAACTGCTCAAGAACAATTTGTTCCATAGTTGGTTTTTTTATAAATTGATAAGTCATAAGTACTATTAGAGGTAAGAGGGATACATAAAGAGATATAATAATAGAGATATAATAATTAGCAGAAGAGTGAGCTCGTTCGAACGTCCCATGTAATTCATCGGCTCCTACTATATCTAAAAAGAATTTTGTATTACTTATAATAAACCAGAAAAAAAAAGTAATAATAATTTCAAACCATAAAACAGCATGAGAAATAACAAACCAAGTGTTTGTCATAAGTACTACTACAACATTGACTGCAATAACATGATGTGTATAGAGTATTTGAGAAAAGGTATTAAAATCAATATCGACACTATGGTTTTCCTCTATGGTAGAATATGCTTGA
Source organism: Plasmodium brasilianum (assembly GCF_023973825.1). Taxonomy (NCBI): domain Eukaryota; phylum Apicomplexa; class Aconoidasida; order Haemosporida; family Plasmodiidae; genus Plasmodium; species Plasmodium brasilianum. Next base: position 1,112,075 of record NC_090121.1, read on the forward strand.
CCCGTTGAAAAGTGCAGAATAATTACAGTTTCTACTGATGCTAGCCAGATAGCAAAGAGTAAGTAAACAAATAAATACTGTGTACCGTATGATCGATATTTATCCGGTTTTGATCTTTTGCCTATCCATGATTTCATCTGGTCAGTTGACTTATGAAAAAAAGGGATACATTTAAATGGAAATAAAAAAATTTTAAAGAGACCATGATAACAATATTTTATTTTCTCTGTATAATATTCTATTTTTTTATTGGAATAAAGAGGCCATAATGTGGATGGGGATGTGCCATATAGTAATGGATTATTCAAGAGTATATGATGAGGTAGTTGTTTATCTAATGCTACAAAAAATATAACTGGTAAAGAGGTAAACGCTATGTTAATAATTTGCTTAGTCCATGGATTCCATGCATCGATTGCACTATATCCTGTCCAGAATATCAAAACCATAGAACATAAACAAAAACTTACATTACGAAAAATGCAAAAATATACTAAGAAAGAATTCCTTCTTAATGATTCTCTTCCATGTACAAATAATAATTTTTTTAAATATTTAAATTCACTTATGGTAAAGTCAGAGGATCTAGCTGCTTGTAATCCCTCCTTACCAGCTATTCCAACACCAACATTTGCCATCAAAATCATACCTACGTCATTTGCACCATCTCCTATAGCTAGAGATGTTCCCCTAGGATTAAATGCTGAATTTTCCTTAACTAGTAATGACTTCTGTTTTGGTGTCACTCTACATGCAATAAGAGTTGATGCACTTCTAGCCAATGTGTAAAATTTTATTTTTAATATTTTATTATTCATAATTACATCTAATGCTTCCCCAGTAATAGTAATAGAAAATTGGGAATAATGTACTTTATTATCCTTTGCTTTCATTTTATCTATATCATTATTATTATTATTATCATTATTATTATTATTATTATGACCAAATGATTCACTAGATTCTAAAAAGGAATTATATATTTTTTCTTGTTTATCCAATCCAGGAAGAGAAGATGAAGTATCATTTTTAATATTAAAAATATTTGATGATATACTACTTTTATTTATTGTACCAAAAATATTTGTTTTCATAAAATTAAGAATAGTTTCAGATCTTAGATCTAAATTTAAATGCTCCCAGTTAACACTATTCCACCATTTATTCCCATGATTAACATTCAATAAATTAGCTGCGTTTGTATTTTTCTCATGAATATTAATTTGTTCAAGTAATAACGTTGGACTTGTTTCTGTAAATACAGCATTATACGTTTCCTTATTTAGTATATTTATTGAATGTCCAATGTTTATTGCTGTTTCAAGTTTGTCTCCTGTCAATACACAAATTGTCATCCCTGCATCTCTCAAATCTTGTATCACTTGAGGAACATCCTCCTGTAATTTATCATCAATTCCGGTGCAACCGATTATTACTAGATTTTTTTCCGCTTCATCATAAAACGTTTGCAAATAGTCCTCGTCTCCTGCATCTTCTCCTGCTGTTATTCCCCCTTTTCCATTTTCTGATTTCTTCCTTGCTTCCATATGACTTGTATACATACTACTAAACTCATCTTCTGTTAAATGTTTATATCCTAACACTAAGGTCCGAAGGCCAGATGTTGCAAAGGCATTTAACTGATACTCTATATGTCCCACAATATGTTCTTGATTTTTGGCAGCCAGTTTTAGTACACTTGTGTCAGCACCCTTTACTAGCATGTATATTTCATCCTTTTCATTTTTAACAATTAGGGACATTCGTTTCCTAACATTGTCGAAGGAAAATACATCAAGGATTTCAAAGGAAAGGATGGGCACTACTTTCTTGTTAATTTTTTTTTTTTCTTCCTCTCTCACTCGTTCGTCCCTTTGTTCCTCTATTCTTTCTCCTTTTTCCTCTCCCATTTTTTCGTCCCTTTCTTTCTCCACAGCTTCCATCCTAGTCTGTTCACTAAAGCTCACCTTGTTGGAAGTAAATATATTTTTAATGGGTATGGACATGTAGAAATTGCTGGCCTCATCTTTCACATTATAGTTAATGGAACTTCCCAAAGTAGACTCATTTAATTTCGATTGTCTTTTTTTTTTGTCTTTACTCATGGATACCTCCGGAAAGTAGGTATCAAAGTTATCTTCATAAAAACGCTTTTTCAACAAAAAATCGTTGAATACCTTTTCTCCTAAAATAAATCTTTGTGCAAATGTAGATGTTAACTCAACTTCGATTGTTGTTAAATTTGGTCTATTAACGAATTCACATCCTAGATATAAGGAAGTACTAATCAATGCTAATTCGTCTGGAGAACTTGTATCATATTGTGGTTGAGTTTGAGTTATATAAGTATAATTAATTTGTGTTTCTTTATCATATATTTTTATTTTATCCATACTATTGTTTTCATCTTCATTAATATCCATTTCATCTATATCCACATTTCTAATCATACCACTATGACATAAACTTAATACTAATAATAAGAAATGCACTTGATCTTCTGCATCATTCCGAATACTATAAATTTTGTTCACAAATAATATTCGATTAAAAAAAACAAATTGATTTTCTCCTCGTTCGAAATCGCTTTCACTGTATATATTCGTCATATGTTCATCCGTCAAACTGTTCAAGTGCATATGCTTCTTTTTTTTTTTATGACTATTGAGAGACGTCCTCGACCAGTTCAGGGGATGCACTTTCGATTTTTTGTAATGTTCATTCATTGAGCTTATTCTTAGGTTCACATTTCGCTTCGTCGGGATGTTACTCTGGAACCCCTGGAAATATTCGCTTTTGTCCTTGTCATTTTTTCTTCCCACCTGGTCATTTTCGCTACCCATCTGATCATTTTCGCTACCCATCTGATCATCTTTTTCATCGTCATCTGCGTCCCCCTGTGAATCCTCTTCCGCATCGACAGCTGCCTTTTCTTCCTCTTTCCCCTCGGGAGCAACAATGAACGAACCGAACTTGTCAGAACTTTGCATCCTCCTCCTTTTCTTCATTATATTATCTTTAATATCCCTAAAATCGTAAAAACCATAAATGCCCTTATTCCCTAGTCCTATATTTTGCAACTGCATTACATTTTGAGTAAGTGTACCAGTTTTATCCGAGTAGATATGAGTAACGTTTCCCATCTCTTCTAGTAGTTGTCCAGCTTTACTTAAAGCATGCCTACCAGCCTTTTCACTATACATATCATTATCCCAGTTAATTAGATATCCCTGTAGTAGTCTGACAACTTCCCATATTAATAACAGATCGACAGGAATAAAAGAACCAAATAATAGAACCATAGAACCAATAGTAATAAAGAAAGTTTTCAAGCTATCTGAATGTTGATCTAGATGTAAATACCATAAATTATAGCCTTTTTTTCTCATCCACAATACACCTGCTATAGCTACAATAAAAGAAATAAAAATTTGACAAATAATTAACACAATAACATGATTTCCATAAACAAATTCTAATCTTGACCATTTCTGTCTTGATTTTGTAGATGCATTTTTCATTAATTTTGTTCTATTTCCAGTATTAATTACTAACCCATATATCCATTTCGTGTTTACTAGAGATGTTCCCCTTAGTACTAAGTTATCTATAGTTATATGAACAACATGCTTTTCTTTTTCCCTCCTTTGCTCCTTTTGCTCATTTGTGTAATCAAAAATAGATATTTTTTCATCATATTCCGTGGTGCAATCCTCGTTTCTTCCCTTCCTTTCCACTTCCACATTCGGTACATTAGATACATTCGAAAGCACAAAATGCTGTTCATTTATTTCGCTTCGAAATCTGTTGTTCATATATGTCTTATTACCGTTATCCGTATCATCGACGTCTTTTGAAGCCTCTTTTCCTGACTTGCACATGTATTTTTTACCTTTCGCCCCGTTGAGTAGTTGCTGTTGCTGTTGCTGCTGCTGTTGCTGCTTCTCATGCTGCTGAGTCACCTCCTTTCCTAATGCTCTAAGCCGACTGTTGCTATCATAAAAATGCACAACTACCCCATCGTCTGCCTTATACTGCAGAGGAGGAAGTAGCATGTACCCCTTATAGTCAAAGATGTCATCATTGGGTCTTTCACTTATTAACTCAATTCTACAATAGCCCGCACTTTTATCATGTTTAAAATATTTGGATATATCAGGTAAACAATATTTCTGTTTTACATTAGATTCACCATCGACATTTTTAGTTTCAATATTTACTATACCTTTTTTATTTGAACAATTTAGTACTATTAAATCTGCTGGGAAATATTCATAGGCAAAGATTTTAACAACATCTCCATCTTTAATATTTGCCCATTTCTTTTCCTTCAATATCCCATTTTCAAAAACCATTGTACTTTTACTATTCTCTTCATTATCAGATTTATGTCTTTGCCAATCTTCAAAAAACTCTTTTATCATAGCTACAACTATAATAAAAACTAAGGGGATCAAATAAGTGGGCATTCCTTTCGAATCTGTTATTTCTGGTATTAACTGTAACATAGATATGGATAAAAAATATAAATTCCCTAACCTCAGAAATTGAAAAAATACTATTAGAGGTATAAAACTGTATATCTTATATTTAGCTGTCCTAATCTCATTTCGGTGTTTCTTACCATATATTATATCAATATTTAAATCTTCCTCCTCTAATCTTTTATGGGCATTTTTTACATACAATTCATGATCTTTGTTTATTTCAAAATTAGAAATCAAATATATTTTATTTTCGTGCCTTATACCCTTTATCTTACTCGTTATCCACTCCACCACATTCATTATAACTTCCTGGTTCGTTGGACGTTTCGGTTGAGTGGGGGGAGGGGGGTTGCGGAAGGGATGAATCTGTGTATATATTAGCAAATGTATAGCGTGAACACATGTATAACATGCATACATACACATATATACACGTATGCATGCACTTGTACATATATATACCTATATGCATGCACGTACTTGGGTGTACTAAGAGGGAACAAAAAAAAATGGCATTATCAGCTATTTGTTTTTGGCTCCCTATTATGCTAAAGCAAATGCATGCTGCCTCACCCCCAGCATTTACATTTACTTAAAAAAATACAAGTAGAATCCCATAGTCGATTAAGACCTCTTATTACCTACCCCTTAATAGGAGATTTACCTGAAATTGTTAAGCTTACTGTGAGGGTAAACAGCGGTAAAAATAGGAACGTGGTCAGTGCGCTTAATGTGCACAACTTGTAGAACTCTCACAATGTCTTGAATATAAAATGTGGACCCAATAGGAAGTATATGTTAATAAGTAAAACACAACAACCCTGACAAAGGGGAAATGGGGCACGAAAAAAATATTGCAGTACGACAACAACGGAATTAACAGTAAGTGAAAAAAAAAAAAAAGGTAAAAAGAATAAGTATAAAAAGTAAAAAGGAGAATATGTACATAATACATGTAATTTGTATCACTTAACATAAAAGCGCTAACGAAATGCGCACCGGAAATGGCAATTATGTCACAGATGAAGTTGTTTTGGGATAAGTAAAACTTTAAAAAAAAAAAAAAAAAAAAGAAGCACCAAGTAGTTAGCAGTAAATAGTAAACAGTGAACAGTAAACTATAAATAATAAACAAGAAACGGTAAACGGTAAACGGTAAACGGTAAACTATAAAATATTAAATATAAATTGTTAAGTGTTAATTGTTAAGTGTATACTAAAAAGTGCGAAAAAAAATTCTTTAAAAGAAAAGAACTGTGATGATCATATTCTGGTAGTTCACTATGGGTGAAACGACTGAGCAAAATATATTTTTTAAACACATTTATGTGTATATGTATATATGCATGTATGTATGTGTACATGAAGGCATACATACATACATACATAAATACATGCCTTTCTGCTTATTTAAGCGAGTTATGGTTTGTAGGAAAATAAGTTGGTATATCCATATCTGCTCATGCATGATATGTACACAGGGTCTCACGTATTTTCCCCTTTTTTTCCTTTTTTTTTTTTTTTTTTTGTTTAACGGAAATTAACGAATGAAGCACAACTTTTCCATTTTGTAAAAATAGGACATAAAAAAAAAAAAAAAAAAAAAGTATAAAAATTAATATTGAAATATTAAGTGGAAATAAAATTAAAATATTGCTTGGAAATAAATACATACGCAATAACTTCCTCTTTTGTTTGATAGGGGAATAAAAAATTTATAAGGATATTTCTAATGGCAGCGTGAAAGGGTACAACACGTTATATGAGCATAGGTATACGTAATATATGTATGTTCGTATGCATATATATATTTTAGGCTTCACTTCTTTACCTTGCTCCAGATTTTACATGTTAGTGTACATATATAATACAGAAAAAATTACCCAAAAAAAAAAAAAAAAATTGAAATTATGTCGAACGAGTTTGCTAAAAAATTTTAGTTTCTAAAAAGTAAAAAGGTACATCCTCTTTATGCTTACCATGTAAGGCAAACAGTTAAGTAAAAAATGAAAAAAGAAAGTTAATATATAAAAGATACAAAATAAAACATAAAAGATACAAAATAAAGGATAAAAGATACAAAATAAAAGATAAAAAATACAAAATAAAAGATAAAAAAAGCACTGCTTTTTAAATTTAATTATTAACATGCTACACTGTTTAGCAAACTTAAAAATATAAATAAAAGAGTAAATACATAGAAGTAAAAGAAGAAAAAAAAAGTAAGAATAAAACATTGTACTATGTGAATTATGTTGAAAAATAAAAACTGCAACGTACAGAAACTACAATTCAAGTGTATAAACGATACATATATATATATATATATATATATATATATATATATATACACATATATGTACACATGTTCATGTATGAGTGAATAATAGGTTTCCATTTTAGAAACACAAAAATGCTGACAAAAATGCACAAAAAATGAACAGTTCTGAATTTTTAATACATGTGAAAGAAAATAAAAATAAAATAAAATCGTAAAAAAGTTGCTCACTGTATATATATATATGAGTATATGTATATATATATGTATGTATATGTATATATGAATTAGCCTCGGAAGGTATAAAAAAATGGAAGGATTTAGAACAGCTGTTTTATTTATTATTATATATCTGTCTTTTTATTTGGCCCATTCAAAAATTGGTATGATCAAAATATATTGGTGGATATCGTGTGGGCTAATTTTAGTTAAATATCTCCCAGTACTATGTTATATATTTGTTCTCATCGTACTTATGCATACATATATATATATATATATATATGTAGATAAACTCTTGTGGGTGGATCATTTGCGAACTCTGTACATTTGATACTTTGATGCTGTAAATTTTATACTGCTCTTATCTAAACTTATTTTGTGTTATAATTTCATCCCCATTTTTTTTCCTTTTAGACAATTTTGATGATATTATAATTGTTGAAGAGCCAGATGAATCAACAAATGGAGATGTGAACTCAGCAAAAAATTCGGAGGGTAAAAAGAGGAAAAAGAAAAAGGATAAAGAAAAAATAAAGAAAAAAGAAAAGAAACAGTCGAAATGCCTTCCATTATTTACTATACTGCCAACTGCAGAAACAACTAAAATAATTAGATATAAACGTATATATATATATATGAATATGTATATATGTACCCATAGGAAGCTCTTAAAAATCAATGGGCTATAAAATAAAGACATTTGTTTACACCTTCCTTATCCGTGTGCCTCACTTTTTTTTTTTTTTTTTTATTTTCATTTCTAACATGTGCAGCTAAAAACGAAGGTAGTAACCGGAACGAGGTGCATGGAAGTATATTGTACTCATGGGTAGGAGAAAATGAAAAATTGTTTTACTTAAAAATAGTATTATTTATATGTGTATTAATTGTAACCATTGTTAATGGTTTGATAGGGAAGAAAACGAATAGAATGATTGCTCTCTATTGGTTAAGGTCATGTAAAGATATATTTTTAGAACAATTTGCAAAGTTAGGTAATGATAAATCCTTTTTATTAGAAAAATCTTATGATAATTATGATTTTTATTGTACTGGTAGAAAGAATTGTAATTATTATTTTGTTAACTTAAATTTATGTAAAAGGCAATGTTTATGGAGGTACTATATTTTAAATTATATAATCAAACAAAATGATACTATGAATATTGCTATCAATTTTGAAAAATTGGATAAAAATATTTTATGTGTTTATAAAAAACATCAGAAAAAAAATATTGAATATCGTTTCCCGAACTTAAATAAATACACAAAATTTTTGAGCAAAAAAGAGATAAAACAAGTGTATGAAATTAAAGGTGATTCATCTGAAATTGTTGATTTAGTTTTAAGTGGTAAAATATTAAATTTCTTAAATACTTACGATAAATATATAAATTATTTATGTATTACTGATATTCCATTATTTGATTGTGAAGATAAAACGAATGAAAAAAAAGACGAAAATGTTAAAGTTGAAAAGCATAAATTTTGTTTTTTAAATTTTGTTATTCCAAAACATGTGGAGGATTTACGTTTATTAATCAATTTTTCTATTTACATGATCGATGCATGTTACTGCATTGAGTTATCGGAAAGGGTTAGAGATCATGTTAAAAAAATAAGAAGTATTGTTGAAAAGGAGGATATACGAAAGAAACAAGAATTAAGAGAATTACAAGAAAAAAAAAAGGCAAAAAAAATACAAGAAGAAAAGGAAAGAATTGACAAAATGTCCGCCGACCAACAAAGGAAGTATGAGGAAAAGAAACAAAAAAAAAGTTTGAAAAAAATGAAGAAAATTAAAATTTTAAAAATGTGATCATTTGTTTTAATTTCGCACCCCTCGCTTTGTAATTTTTTACGTATTCATGTCGGACTGTATTCATATTTCTGTAACTCCATTTTGCATCCCTATTTTGTAGCTCTATTTTGTAGCCCTATTTTGTATCCCTATTTTGTATCCCTATTTTGTAGCTCTATTTTGTAGCCCTATTTTGTAGCCCTATTTTGTAGCCCTATTTTGTAGCCCTATTTTGTAGTTCTATTTTGTAGCTCTATTTTGTAGCTCCATTTTGTAACCCTTTTTTTTTACCTACCCTATTTTGCTTGTGGTACCGCACAGAAGCGGGTACACATAATCCTATATACAAAGACGTGCATACACAATTGTGCATACGCAAATGTGGGCACGTAATAAACATGTGTATATTAGCATATTTACTTCTCTTCAAATTGTCTTTTATTCTTAACATCCCTCTTTTTAATAATTAATATTTCCTCCTTTTGTTTTTATAAAAACTTTTTGAATTTTTTTTTTTATCTAATTTATATGCGTAAAAGGAGATGTAACTACATGCGCGATTGATGTATTTTACGGTTGTGTGGTGCGTATATTCATGCAATTTCGTTATATTGTTATTTCATTGTTTTGTTGTTTCGTTGTTTTGTAATATTATTTTTTTTATTATATTATTTTTTATTACATTATTTTTTATTACATTATTTTTTATTACCTTATTTTTTATTACATTATTTTTTTTTACTTTATTTTTTTTTATTGTTTTTTTTTCTTTTTGATATATTGCACATGATAAATACTAAAAAAAATTAATTCCTTAATTTATAATAAGATAAAATATAAGAAAAAAAAAAAAAAAAAAAAGAAAAGAAAAGAAAAGAAAAATTAAAAAAAAAGGTAATTTTAAAAACATGATTTATGTGTCCACTTAATTTGGCCTTGAGCATTTTCGTCAACGCAGAATAACTATATATGTATGCACTGTCAATTTGAGGTTATATATTACAAAAATTATGTGTTTCGGAGGTAAGACTCATCAACATATTTTATAATGTCGATGAAAGACTCGTCCAGTGAGCTCCTCCCTATCAAAAACCCATCCACAAAGGTGTTGTCAAGGAAATTCTAAAAGAGGACAAATATGAAGCTGTGGTATCGTATATATAATAAAGCGAAGTAACGATGGGACACACACATACAAAAGGGATAAAAAAAAAAAAAAAAATAAAATAAAATAAAAATATTTGTTGTACTTCACTTATGAAAGAATACCTTCATATTGTATTTTGTTATGGATCCACCGTAAACTATCTGCATTTCCTCGCTTATTTGTGCGTTTACCTCTTCAGCAATGTTTTTCTTTATATCTTGGAAAAGTGGACAGAAAAAACAAATTACGTAAAATGAAACGAAATAGAGTAAAATAAAATAACATAGTTGAATAAATGGACAAGGAGCGATGTAGCGAAATGGAGAAATAATAAATGGGGGTATGATTACACATATGAGTTCGCATGTCACTGCATATTGTTATAACTTTTTTTATGTAACACATTTTCCCTCTAATCAATAAATTTGTTCATCTTATTAATCATTTTTCATAATTTAAGCATACCCCAATAACAATTATTTATTACGTCAGATGATACAGGATTACCCGTTCCTACAGCGCAGCTGGGCTCCAAGGCGATGATTATATTTTTCATTTCGTCCTTTGAAATTTTCTTTTTGATAAACTTGAAAAGGGGTATATGCAAAAAAATTAAGTGAGCATGTGGACAAAGGAGTAAACAAAAAATTCAACAAATACCGTATTCGTTTTGTGAATATACATACATCTTATGTGTACTCGTGTACATATACTCGTGAACGCGGACAGGTAAACAATTATGCTTATAAATATAAATATATATAAATATAAATATATATAAATATAAATATATATAAATATAAATATATATAAATATAAATATATATAAATATAAACATAAATATAAATATAAATATAAACATAAATATAAATATATACATATAAGCGGGCATGTATACATGCATATGCGTATTTTTTTTCCCCTTTTAATGGGGCCTTACGGACAAAAGCTTCTTTATTTGCACGGAGTGGAAGCCAAACTTTTCATTTATGTAATCTTCACCAACACACAAAATCACTTTCAATTTTGAATTAATCGCATTGTATACTTTTAATACTGTTTGCTCAAGGGTCTCTCCGTTGTTTCCAAATCCTCTCTTTCTTTCACTGTGTCCTATTATAGTGTACCTACTTCCAAATTCATGTATTAATGTAGCTGTTGTTTCACCTGTATAAGCACCTAAACCGTTTACTAAACTTACGTCTTGTGAACATGTATATATTTTTGAATTGTTTTCCTTAATCTTTTCAAGTAGGTAAGGAATAAATAATAAATTAAGAGATAAAATTAAATCTATTCTATTGGAATATTTAATTTTTGTTAAAATATCAATTAATCTATAAGCTTGTTCTTTTAACAGATAACATTTCCAGTTACCTATAATAATTTTTTTTTTATTTTTTTTTTTTTCTCTCTCACTATTAATATTATTATTAATATATGATACATATATTTTACTTAACTGTTTGTGGAAATTATTTTTTAAATTTATGTTATTTAATTTGTTGTATGCATTTTGTGTAGTATATTTTCTCTTTTTTAATAATAGCCTTGATGAAATAAAAAAAAAAAATTTCTTTCTTATATCAAGTGTGACAGGTAAATCCTTTCGTGAAGAATAATTAAATTTAATGAATTTCAAATTTAGCAAATACACACATAACAAAGCAAGTATTTTTGCCATTTTAAAAGGAAGGAGAAAGATGTGTTAGTTAATGGTAAAGGACCGGGGTGGCGGGCATTTTGTGTGCTTATCTGTAGGAAGCACATATGCATTTAAGTATGCACGTATGCAATAATGTACGTAGGTATGTATGCATTCATATATATACATGTATACGTATTAGAACCGCGGAAGACCAAAACAAAGCATTTTTCTTGTTATACGCGAAGCGCAAAACATTATGTTTGCAGGATAGTAAAATCAAATGATATGTAAAAACGATTTAAAAAAAAAAAAAAATGGCTCGAAAATATATGCACAAAAGTAATGCCAAATATCTACAAAGAGGTTCGCAAAAGGCATCTCAAAAATATGTGCAAAAATGGGGTACAAAAAAAGTAGGTGGTGGATGTATATTCAAAGTGTCTCCTATAATTAACGACTTACACTAGATTGTATCATTTTTACATTAGCTGGGTGAAATAATTTTTTTTATTTTTTATAAAAAAACTTAACTCAGATATAACTCAACACAATCTAATAAAAACAAGTTAAATAATTATTTGTTCAATTTATTTTATGTATGCCATCTCATAGTGAAGGAGAAAAGCACACATACGTGCGTATATACATACGTACATGTGTACATATATGCTTACATGTGTACATATATGCTTACATGTGTACATATATGCTTACATGTGTACATATATGCTTACATGTGTACATATATGCTTACATGCGTACATATGTGCTTACATACTCGATTACATACCGCATACACGATTACATACCAGTAGCTTCATACATATATGCATATCTCATTACATACATACACAGAATAATTAAAAGCTATCGAAACGGCTATGTTCATGTAGCATAAATACCTTAAGTAGGAACACTAATGCGTTTTAAGTAATATATACTAGGTATAACTAAAACGTAAATATATTTTCAAAATGTATACAAAATGTACGTACTACTTACATTTATTATTCTATGTACAATTATAAATTATACTATTTAATATAGCATAATATAATATGTAAATTTTTTTTAACAAAAATTATTACAAGTATAAAAATAAAAATGATTTATAAGGAGAATTTTGCTAGGTGTATTGCAATATTATATGAGGTTGTTATATTACTTTTGTTTTTCTATAGTTCTTTAAATGTTCACAAAGGGGAAAGTATAGTTAGTTTTTCATATTTTTATGAAAGATCCATATAAAAATGTACTCAAAAATAGCACAAGTTTTAGGATTTACCTAGGCACAACAAAGTGGGAAGGCCCTATCCTTTTAGGTTACATGGATGTATGAGTGCATATATGTGTGCGGTTATGTATGTATGTATGCACATGCATTTATATTTATGTGTGCTCAGGTACTCATTTGAATATATATGGACATGACGCAATTCTTCACGCGCTTATGTTCAAAACAACATGATGTTCATGATTTTACGCAATTTTTAATGGTCTTATAAAGGCAGAACAATGTACACACAGTAAATGTTTTTATGAAATTCTATTTTCACAAATTAAAATTCGAATTAAAGTTTTAAGAAAAAAAAAAAAAAAAAAAAAAAGACACTTTTTCTGTACATTTTATATTCTTATTTTTTTGTATTCTCTAACACTTGACAAACCAAGCATGGCGTTCCTCTGTTATAGTAAAAAAAATTATATATGTTTCTGGCCATTTCTTCTTACATAAAACTCCTATTTTTTTTCAAACTTTTCACCTAAGGATAGGAATAGAACATATTAATGTTCCTCATCTTTTTCGTATTTGTATATATTACTGCTTTATATTTTTGCAATTTTACGCATTTTGCTACAGCTCAGCTGGGTATTTTCTTTTTTTTTATTTACTAGAGTGCTAATGCTTGCAATGTAACTATATACACAAATAAAATAAAATAAAATAAAACATCTTGTACGTAACAACTCTTTTTTTTTTCTTTTATTTTTACAAAATTAAAAAAAAAAAAAAAAAAAAAAAAAAAAAAAGCACGTAAATAAATAAGAAACATAAGAATAACAAATATATTCATACGTTAATTACGCAAGTGTATTTTTTAAAGAAAAGAAATAAAATAAATAAGCAGTCTTTAATGGTAAAAATTAAAAATACTGAACGAATGAATGTGTGAAGTGGACGTGACAAAAAAAAGAAAATATGTAAACGGATTACTAAAAAATCTATTTAATTTATTTATATAATAAGGGGGGGGGGGGAAAAACAAAAAAAAAAAAACTCATAAATGATGATATTTTATTAATGTTATAAAATGTGTGTGCACATCTTATTCAATTTCTTCATAGTGTGTTAATTAAATTATAAAATGAGTATTTGTTTCATTCTTTTTTACTTTCGTGAGGCTCCTTTTTATTCGTTTTTTATTCTTTTCGTTATTTATTTATATATTTATATATATATTTATTAAATAATTCGTTCATTCATTTATTCATTCATTCATATTACTTTCATAGTTCGAACTCTCTGGTAAGTTTCTCGTTGCATTCTTTGCATTTTATGGTAATTGTTGCACAGAATTTATTATGTTCATGCTTTAAAATGTCTGTATTTACTGCTTTATTTATTATTTTTTTTTTTTCATGGGGCCTAATTTTATCATTTAACGATGTGAAAATTTCAAAATGATAATCAGTCATAGTAGGATCAACTGTACTGCGTTTATTTGAGTCATAAAAACTTTGAGTAGGTATTTCACTTTTTAATGAAGATCTTCTACTCCTTCTATATTCTTTCCTTGCATTTATTTCTTTGTCATTCATGTAGTTACTCTTGTATAGTTTAGTTAAGCTATCCCCATTATGATAATCCATCTTAAACCTCCAGTCACTAGCCACTACTTAGTAGTTACTTTGTACTAGTTACAATTAGTTAATTAGTGACTGTTGTTTATTTAGTAGTTTTTTTGTATTTACTGTTGTGTATTATTAAATGTTAATTATTATTAAATGTTAATCATTAAATGTTAATCATTAAATGTTAATCATTAAATGTTAATCATTAAATGTTAATCATTAAATGTTAATCATTAAATGTTAATCATTAAATGTTAATCATTAAATGTTAATCATTAAATGTTAATCATTAAATGTTAATCATTAAATGTTAATCATTAAATGTTAATTAATAAATTTTAATTGTTAAATTTTAATTGTTAAATTTTATCTATTAATTTATATCTAATAATTTATATCTATTAATTTATATCTATTAATTTATATCTATTAATTTATATCTATTAATTTATATCTATTAATTTTTAATTTTTTTTCTCCCCCACTGATTTTTAAATAAAAGCGGGTAAAACCGACATAAACGTGTATCCGTGCGTACGAAGAATGGGCTTTAGTAAAAGTGTACTGGAACTTATTTGAAGCCTTATTCTTTACAACACTCTCCTGCAGCGTTGTTGTGTGTGTATGTATACATAATTATGTATATATATATGTATACCTATGCATACACATTTACACTCATATATAATATATATACACAGATTTGCTTTTTTGTTCTTTTCACATTTCTATTTCGACCAAGACAATAGCTTATTTCTAAATTCGTTTCGTTGCAATTTTGCACGAAAACAAAAAAAAAAAAAAATTAAGAAAAATTTCACGCATACGTGTGTTTATATACATACGCATATATTTATATGAACATGCATATAGGCGTACATGGCAAAATGAATAAATCTTATGCACAATGGGAAACATATATCCACTGGTAACGGCTAGGTTGTTAAAAAAAAAAAAAAATCGTCAAAAAAAGAAAAATGAGCTCCTTAGATATGTTCCTTCGATTTTATACGTAATTGTACGAAGAGTTTCCTAGGTTAACATCTAATGTTGTTGCATGTAAATGTACATATATACATATATATATTTAAGTGTGTGTGCGTGTGCACGTGTTATTATATACATACAGTTTGCTATACACTCTTATATTTGCCATTATACTGAAACCTCCAGGCATAAATAAATAATAAAATTTTTTAATTTGCCTATTATTCAATTTTTTTTTTAAGGCACTGAAATGTTTTTCTATAAAAAAATAAACATTGGTACAGGTGTAACAAAAAAAAAATAAAAAAGAATATGCGTTTGTGTAACCTTCAAAATGATTAAGTTGTCAAAGCAAAAAACGCTTTATAATTATTTGAATTATACAAACGGCAACGATATTTTTGTAAAAAAAAAAAAAAAAAAAAAAAAGCTTAAACTTATTTCTTTAAAATTTAATTATACAACTTATATGAAAACCTTGCAAAGGGACCTGCAAGTTACCAGTCCTCTTGTTAACAAAACAGTGTTATCCTCCAAATATGAACATTTTAAAGTATGTTAACATTTCCATGTAAAATCGAGGAGCTATATTTTTATTACCTGGAAAAAGTTATATTTAATTTTTTTTTCTCTTTTTAGTTTTCACTTTGCAATATTATATATGTACCCTTTCTTAGTTGTCCCTCTTATATATAGTTTTATATTTTTCTATTTAAGGGTTTTTCTTTTTTGAAATTAAAAAAAAAACAATTAAAAAAATTAAGCGGCAAAACAAAATAGTCTCATGTGAGATAATATACGAGCAAAATATAGCTTACATAAGGTTAAAAAAAAATGCGCTCCTTCGCCTCTTTTTATTCTCCTTATATGAAGGATGCACCTTTAAGAACGATTAATCCATTATGGGTATTAATGAGGAATCTAAAAAAAAAAAAAAAAAAAATCTTATTTTTGTCGTTTTTTCTAAAAATAACATACATGTGTATATGTATACAGTAATGAATATCTATACAGTGTTGTATACCTATACAGATATGTATATCTATGCAATTACGTATATCTATGTAGTTACGTATATCTATGTAGTTACGTATATCTATGTAGTTACGTATATCTATGCAGTTTAGTACATATCTGTACAGTTTAGTATATATCTGTACAGTTATGTATATGTACATAGAGATGACCTGTACAATTAACCAAGCAAAAGTTTTATATATGAATAAAGAAACTTCGAATATTTAAGCTTGTGCATCCCCCTTAAATTTCATAAAAAATAAATAACTTAATGCAAGATGTTATAAGTATGGCCATTTCTTCTATAAAGAGAAGGAATAAGCTAATAGATTCATTAAAAAAAAAATAAAAAAAAAATAAAAAAAAAATAAAAAATAATAAAAAAGAAAAAATAATAAAAAGTCGCTGTTTTTTATATTACTCGATCGCATTTAAAGTGTGGATCATCCTTAACTTGCATAAAGAAAAAAGAAAAAAATCAAAAAAAAAAAAAAATGCAGAAGGAAAAACTTATAAATAACCAAATAAAATAAAACAAACGAACGATTACTATAATAAGAGGTACTATACTATGCGAGAAAGAAGGACATCGTTGAGCCATATTAAAACACCGCTCACTTAAATTTAACGTACAAAGAGAAACCCTTATATATATATATATATATATATATATATATATAATATTTATATTTATTTATTTATTTACATATATATATGTCCGTTAAGCATATCGGAAAAGAAGGTTTCGCACATATATCTCTTGTACATATCTCCCTCACCTCCAAAGTGCTAAAAATTTTGCGCAAATATATATTTGTTTATACGCACCCGTTTGCTTGTGTCAGTGTTTGATATACACTTTGATTTTCTGCTCTGCTTCAACAAATTTGACCGTAAAAAAGAGACCATTTTAAAGGCTGAATTATTAATGGCATGTGCACGAATACATGCTCATGTGCGTATGTCCACCCCCCGTAGAGACGAAAAGGTAAAACGTTATCTGCTAACAGTACGTATATTAGAGCATGGAAAGAATGAACTATTTCAGCAAAACGAAGATAATTATAAAGGTGCTGGGGGCTGGGCAAACAGTGGGTAGATCATGCGTTATAGTGGAGTTAGAAAATAGACGGGTAATGTTTGACTGCGGCTCACATTTAGGATATAAAGACGAAAGAAAATACCCTAATTTTAACTTACTAGTAAAGGATGACAATTATGATATTACTGGCAGTAACTTTAGTAGGAGCAATAATAGAAGTAGTAATAATAGAAATAGTAATAATAGCAATAGTAATAATAGCAATAGTAATAATAGCAATAGGAATAGTAATAATATCAACAGTCAGTGGAATGTGGGGGAAAAAAATTTGGGAGAAGCAGACGCGTATGATATTCTGAACACTGAGGTCAATATAAGTATAGTGAATAGTAGCATTTCAGATAAAGAGAAATTGATAAATAATTTGAAGAGAATAAATGAAATAATCGATTGTGTAATAATCAGTCATTTTCATATGGATCATATAGGTGCATTACCCTTTTTTACTGAAATTTTAAAATATAAAGGTACAATTATTATGAGTTACCCTACAAAAGCACTTAGCCCAATTTTATTACTAGATAGTTGTAAACTAGCTGATATGAAATGGGAGAAAAAAAATTTCGAGAGACAAATAAAAATGTTAAATGAAAAATCAGATGAATTATTAAATTATAATATTAATTGTTTAAAAAAAGATCCATGGAATATTAATGAAGATAATATTTATAGTTGTATTAGCAAAGTAGTTGGACTTCAAATTAATGAAACATATGAATTAGGGAATTTATCTATTACTCCTTATTATGCGGGTCATGTATTAGGGGCTTGTATATATAAATTAGAATCGAACAATTTTAGTATAATTTATACTGGAGATTATAATACTGTACCTGATAAGCATCTTGGTAGTACTAAAATTCCTTCCTTAACACCAGAAGTATTTATATCTGAGTCAACATATGCAACATATGTTAGACCAACAAGAAAAGCTTCTGAATTAGAATTATGTAATTTAGTACATGAATGTGTTCATAAAGGTGGTAAGGTATTAATTCCTGTATTTGCCATTGGAAGAGCTCAAGAGTTATCTATTCTTTTAGATGATTATTGGAAAAAAATGAAAATTAATTATCCAATATATTTTGGTTGTGGTTTAACAGAAAATGCTAATAAGTACTATAAAATATATTCATCTTGGGTTAGTAGTAGCTGTTGTGTTCCTATGGAAAAAAGAAATCTTTTCAATTTTGCCAATATTTCTCCATTTGTTAATACATATTTAAATGAAAATAGACCAATGGTTCTATTTGCTACTCCTGGTATGTTACATACAGGATTATCATTAAAAGCTTTTAAAGCCTGGTCAGGAAATTCTAAAAACTTAGTTATTTTACCAGGATATTGTGTACAAGGAACAGTTGGTCATAAATTAATTATGGGGGAGAAAAAAATTGTATTAGATCCAACCACCATTATTAATGTTGCTTGTAAAATTATTTATTTATCCTTCTCAGCCCATGCAGATTCGCTTGGAATACAACAACTTATAAAACATGTCTTACCCAAAAATGTAATATTCGTTCATGGAGAAAAAAATGGAATGGAAAAATTGTCTAAACAAATTTCAAGTCATTATTATATTAATTCTATATGCCCTTCCTTAGGTCAACATTGTGAGTTTGATTTTTGCAAAGATAATATACAATTTCTGTATATGCATTATAGCGATTATAAAAAAATACTTCACAAAATTAATCTGCATATAGAAGAGGCTTCGTCCATTCCGTTAGCGCAAAATAAAGATAACTTGAACAAAGAGGAGCAGCTTAGTCTAGATCTGGCATCTTGTTCAAACACCTGTATGATCCCCTTCACAACTTACATTTTTTATCTCTCCATTCGTCAAAAGCCTTTCCTTTTGTTCTTTTCCAAAAGGGTCCTTTTGCTCTATTTGAAGAAGAGGTCTTTTCCCATAGCCTTTTGTCGGAACGGCCGGACGTTCACATCCGAACGTTTGTTTGGCAAACGCGATGGAGGACTACCAGGAGGGATATCAAGCGGCATGGCAGGCGAAGTACCAAATGATATGCAAAGAGGAAGCATCAGGGCGCCAAGTAATGCGAACCAACAAAAAACCGGAAAATTTGTAACCCCAAAAGGAAACCCATTAACAAATGATGAGAACTACAATTCAAATGAAAGAGGTAATAGTAATAAGAACATATTGAGCAGCACAATATTAAATTGTAAGAGCGATGATAATATATTATTGTTAGATCTTCCATGTACGCAAGATGAGGATGTTACTACTATAACTCCTGGTAGTCAAGCAGGCAAAAGGAAGTATACCGAAATTTGTGATAATGATAAATGGTTAGAAAGAGACCATTTAAAAAAAAAAAATACAATGAAGATCATAAAGAAGGAAATAGCAGATATATCTGATGCTAATAATATGAAGTATTTACCTAATGAACCAAGTTATGCAGGTAGTAACAAATCCGAGCTGAACTATCTAATGCGTGAAAATGATAAGAGCATATATGATTATAATGAAAAGCATGTTCATTATTCCTTTAGTAAAAAGGATGTAAATTCTATCCGTTATGAAGGATCTGTAGGGGAAATTGAAAAAGATGTGGGTAAGGAAGCAGAGTATGGCATGAATAAAGGGGAACACACCATCATGGACGATACTAGTATAGCTGAAAGCGATAACGGGTGTGATAACCGCAGTGATGGTGAAAGTTGGGATGGTGAAAGTTGGGATGGCGAAAACCCATTTTATAAGTATGATTTAGGTAAATCGAAAAGAAGGTACAACATTGAGAGGAATGAAGACAAGGTTATTTTGCCATTGTTGAACTTAAGATTTAAAGAGAGTGTAAGCATAAGCTATGAGCGCTTTTACAATTTTGTTATTACCTTTTTTCAAGAAATACTGAACAGTAAGAATAAAAATAATGTTCTTCATTTTGGAAAGAGCGTTATCATAAAAAATGTTAAGTGCAATGATACGTATTTTTTCCTTTTGTCATTTCATTCATTGAGAGCAATTCATGATGGAGAGAATTTACTGCTAATGCAGTGGTCCTATATTGACGATGCGCCCGAGTCTGTTATTCGGAAGTTTATAAACTCTGTTCATAGTTATAATGAAAGGAAGTGAACATATATATATGTGTGTGTATGTGGGCATCTTTATATGTCTGTAACAGTACGAACGTGTTTATTTGTTTCTCCTATTCGGTAAAAATATCGCACTTAACTTTAAAAAAGTCTAGGGAACAAGCACATGCAACAATTAAAAATTTTCTAATTTTGAATGAACATCAAAAAGAAAAAGTGCCGCATCCTTGTGTATGTTTTTCAAAGCAGTAAACATATTTATTTGATGAATAAGGTTTTTATGTTTTTTTAAACATGCATAAATAAATTAATCATTTTTTATACCATGCATATATAAGACCCTTGCAGTTGCGAAGTTGAATTTAAAGTTTTATTGTCAAACGTTTTTTTAGTTTAACTGTATTCTCCTGTGTACAATTTTATGCTCCGTTTTTATGCTCTTTTTTTTCTTTTCTTTTCTTTTTTTTTTTTTGTTTTGAGGAATTAAAAATAGCTACCTCATTGCCTGAATGGCAATGAAAAAGGTTTTCAAAATTAAACACAATGAGACGTTTTTCGAAACATAAAAATGAGCAGGATGTATCACCAAATATATTAAAAATGCATGGATGTAAAAATAGGTATTAAAAGAATTACTCACAAACGATTTAGCAATATGTGCATTCAAATGGAATAAATGAAAAGGAACAAATAATCATTGTGTGCACAAAAAATAAAAATGTACTTACGTACACCCACACATATATGTATACATTTGTTCACATATTTTTGCATGTAAACATACATGTATATGCACAAATGTAACACATTGTGCATCCGCACACTTCTATGCACATATAAGCAATAATGTATAAAGAGACAAAAAAAAAAAAAAAAAAAAAAAAGCATATATTTTGACATCAGTTTTACTTAGTTCATCTCGTCATTTCTGACAAATCTTGCAAAAATGTTAAGTAGGCCTCAATTTTTTTTTTTTTTTTGGTTTGGTAAAAATTAAGCAGATGGTTTCAAGATAGATAAGATAGATAAGGACTTAATTATTGGTAGATGTATATCAGTTTTGTCCTCTTGTAAAAAAGTGCATAATTGCTTAGTAATAGAAGAACATAGAGCTTCTAATTTCATCGATATGTACAAAGAATGTATAAAGTACATCTCTTTTATTTTTCTCTGTTCATCCTTGTACTTGTTTTCATTCTTGTGTTGTAGCTTCCTATCAGTGTTTTGTTCTTCCTCCTTAGTCGAGTTTTCCAAATATTTCAAGGTTTTCTTATATAACTTTTTACAATTTAACGACAAAGAAACAAATTTTACTACTGTTAGGGCGCATATGAGTGAGGCTTCAAAAAAATCTGTAAAGTTAAACGTTTTTATTTCTTTTGATGATACTAAATTATGGGGGTCTTCCTTTAGAAATTTTAACAGCTCAATCCAGTATAACACATTTTCATTCATATTTAAGCTTTGCACATTTTTAAAATGGTTAACAAAATTGTAGTGTTTATTTAGTAGTTTTATTTTTTTTAATTTCCTTTTTATGAGTTTAGTATCTAAACCACTGTTCTCTCTTACCCTACCCTGAGCTGCTGTCATTCGGTCCTCGACCCCCTCTCCATCTTCTTCTCTACATTTGTCATATACTCCATATTTTCCGCTTTCACCATGCTGACAGTCTTTGCTGCACTTTTCATTGCTTCCTTCATCATTGCTTCCTTCGTCATTGCTTCCTTCGTCATTGCTTCCTTCATCATTGCAACCCTCATCATTGCTACCCTCATCATTGCTACCCTCATCACTGCAACCCTCATCATTGCTTCCTTCATCATTGCTTCCTTCATCATTGCTACCCTCATCATTGCTACCCTCATCACTGCTGGAGATAAAAATGCCATAGTTTTCTCTGTTTATCCTTTTATTCGAATCAAAAGAGAGTTCTTCATTATACTCCAGCCCACCTGTGCAGTATAAGATACCTTTTTTTTTAAGGTCTCTTATTAACTGTTTTTCATATAACAAGTTTTCATTATTTCCGTTTTTCGTACTACAGTGATGATTCTTTAAACCCATTTGTTCATTCGTAGGAGTCTTCTTACCATTTTTACATTCTTCGTCTGTAAATTTATCGTCGATATGTTTATTATAGAACATCAAGTTATCTGCACCTTCTAGGTCGATACTGGAACTCTCTGGTAAAATGTTAGATGTCTCTCCTCTCAGTTCATTGGTGCTATATTCATCTTTTCCATCCCCATAATGTTCTTCTTCCTTTATAAATGATTGTTCAGTGCCATATTTGTGTATCTTCATTTTATTATTATTCAAATTGCTTCCATAATTCTTACCGATTTTGTAGTCTTTAACCCTTGTATGCTCTTCTACATAAAATGCGGCAGCAATATATTGGCGGTTATTCGTATGAACATTATTATTACTATTAGTAGTACTATTCTCATTATTGAAAAAAAGGAAGTTGTCATAAGAATATTTCAATGTCTCGGAGAAAGTACTCAATAGAGTGTTTGTTAAGACAGAAGTAAAACTCTTTGATATATTATTTTCTTTAAAATTTTCTTTGCTTATATGACTATTTTTTTTATGCACATAATTTTTTAAGTCTCCAAATAAAACATGCTCTGCCCTCGATTTGGTATTTTTTAATTCATATTCTTTTATCATTTTTAATACATTCTCATTAATTGGTATATTACAATTCCATAATTTTTTATCGAAATATCTTCTACTGTTTAGTAAGATTATATAAGCTCTATATAAACAATTTATATTTGTCAAGTTTAGATTTAAGTGCTTAAAAAATATGTCATATAATGTGTCATGTACATGTTTAATACGTGAAAAATTATTTGTTCTACTGCTTTCTTTACTGTACTCTTCACTGTACAAGTAATTATTTATCTCTGTAAATATTGCTCTATTACTGTAAGATGTTTTTGTATCAATGCATATTATAAGGGGAATAAATATTTCTACAAACAACTTGTAGTAATGCATATTAATTTTCTGTTTTTCCCTTTGATTCGAATTATCTGATTCATCATTACCGCTTTTTTCATCGTATGATTTTTCTCCCACTATTTCTCTGAACATTTCGGTTTGCTTATTCGACCTTGTACCAGCATAATTCCTTTTTCGATTTCCCTGGGTGTAACTCCTCTCCTTTGTTGGTGTTTCCTCAGTGGAGTAATCAGATGCATTATCACCGCACCTTCCTTTTTTCTCGTCGTCCCAATCAAACGTACCAGGGATAGAATCATCACTCGAACTAGCGTTCGCATTGACATTAACGTATCCATTAGCGCATGTATTAGAGCATGTATCAGAGTTAGCATCATTGTCAATTTCAGCATTAAGGCGGACACACGCAGGGGCTGTGGTACTGTAGCGACCTTTTCCCCTCCTGATTTTCTCTATTAAACCATTGACTTCATCACATGGAGGATTATTATTCATCGTTTCACTTCTAGCATTTTTCGGTATTTCCTTGTACGAAATGGCATTATCATTCTTACTAAGTTTTGTCCAATAGGCACTTTTTGTGCTGGTTGATTTTTTCTTATTCATGATAATTTGCGTTTCGTTAAAATATTCTTTCCTTGCATGATGAAAGTTCTCCTCTCTGTCTACATCAGCATCACTTGACAAGTAAATTTTTTCCTCAAAAAAAAGTAATGTATCATTAACACTATCAGAAAATTTAAATCGGATTAGCTCCTTTAGAGCCACCCATACGTTCGACGAGATCTGCTTTTTCTTATCTACGAGATTTATTAGTAGGTAGGTTGCAACTTCGTAGATATTTTTTTTTTTTAACTTAAGCTCTATATTTCGCCCCTCGCTCGGACCATGCCTCGAATTCATACCACTCCTACAACTGCGCAGCCTCTCCCTCTTGAGCGTCCTAAAAATTTCGCTCAAAATTTTGCACATGTACACCTTCTCAATCGATTCACTGTTGTTTAGGTAGAGTAAAACTACCGATGGATCGGTCAGTATTTTGATAAAGGAGGAACAAATGGGCGAGGGCCAATGTGATGTGTCATATTTAGAGGCCTCCCTAAAAGCTTTTAAGGTCTCCTTAACAATATTTTTATCTGTATTATTTAAATTGTTAAAAAGAGAATTCAAAATACTTAAAGTATATTTCTCTTTTATAAAAAGGGAAAAAGGTTTTAATCCCCTTTCTGACTGATACTTAAATATATTTTTGAATATGATAAAAAAGTTAGTGAAAGATAAATGTAAATATTTCGTAACAAGAGTATTTTTATATTTGCTATTAATACAATATAAAACATTAATCAGCGGTTCTATTATTTTTAAATTTTTCTCTTTTATGTGTAGACATAAAGGTATCTGTGATAAAATGATTAACGAAATGATAATATAATTTATATTATCACTACTCTTGATAAAATAGATCAAAAATTTAAATATTTTAAAAGTATCATTTTTTTTTAAAAATATATAAATTAATTTAGTTAACCCATTTTCAAAGGAATGTTTATAGTATAGTAACTTGTCTATTTTATGCTCGTCGCAATAACTTAATACACTTTGTTTATTATTTAATATTAACAATTCTTTTACTATATTATAGCAGTTTAATGTGTTATTTACGCTTATATTACAGGTATAATTATTATATATCTTTTCATTATATTCATCCTTAGAAATATTTTTTATATAGCTATTTTTAAATATATTCCTTTTTCCTAAAAAAAAAATGGATCTATTCATTATGCTCCCTAACAGCTTATCTTCTTTGCTCATTGTGTCTTTCCCTTCAACGTATTTCCCGCTCGACATGTCTTTGCTGCGTAGGTAGCGCTCTCTACTGCCTCCTCGGTTTCTGTCTCTTCTACTTCCGCTGTTTCTACGTATACTGCTATCACTGTTGCGCTCATTATTATTTCTCCTTTTTGTATATATATTACAATGGTCAGTACTACAATCGCCCTTTTCACAATTTGCACTATTACTGTTCACTTCGTCCATGTTAAGTCCATCATCGGTGATAGTTACACCTATCGCTGCACCATTCTCTCGCATTAATGCTTCTGAGTTGTTCTCGCCAGTACTATGTATCTTGTTGTATTTCTCATTTTTGTAAAAACCAGCCCCTTCTAATTTTTCCTCTTTTTTATTATATGCCAAAATGTGTTCACTGTCAAGGGTGAATCGGTTAGGTGGGCTCCCCTCACTAGTACTTCTATTCCTTATGTTGAAACTATTACCATGCATATTCCCGCTGATACTGCTGCGTGCATTCCCGCCCATACTTGCATTGCTTCCCAAATGCGAAAGCTGCTTTACGCCTAGGACATAGTACACTATTAGAAAGAGTTCGACAAAATACTTTTTTGCGTAGGACTTTATATACGTATTCTTAAACTTAATGAAATGAAATAGGAGGGATAAAATATTGCTAAAATTATTGTTCAACTTATGTATATGGAGGTTATTCATAATGTAAAACAGATAATCTAAGGTCTTATTCAACAATGTTTTATTATTACAAATCATATATATAAAGTAAATATGTTCATAATTATACTTGGATTGTATAGTGCATAACATATTTATCGTAATATAAAAATATTTTCTACATAATAATAAAATTATATATAACGACCTTTCCAAAATGTTTGCTTCATCTCTTTTCTTTTGGCTGCATTTCCATATATTATAATAATATGTGTCTAATGTATTATTTGTTTGTTTGTCTGTTTTTTCATTTAATTTAAAATTTTTATCATTTAGTACGTTCATTTTTACATAGTATGATAATTCACTAAACATCCTACTCAAAATAACTTCTATATCGGTATTGTTAATTTGTTCACTCACTAAATAATACATAAGCAAATTTAATCCATTCATTGATATACGTTTATTCGTATTATGCATACAACATATGAGATTGTTTATGTAACACCGTTTTTCATCGTTCGAAAAATATTCAATGATGATGGTATTAATTAGTTTATATAGATTCACCTCTTTCTTTTTATTACCTCTAATCATACTTAGATTTTTTATAAGACCCTTTTGATATTTATCATTATTTATTTCTTTTATTTTTTTATTAAGATACTGGTAAAATTTTTGGTGAAACTCTATAATGTATATGTAATTCCTAATATTTTTGATATTAAAATTTTTTCCTATTATACGTTTCTTCGCTTCATGAGTAGTAATATTCGTCTCCTCACGCTTTTTCGCTTCGTACAGGTAACTCTGCTTAGTTACTTGTCGGTGGTATTCCTTACTGCCACCGCCACTGCAGCTTCCGATGCTAACTCCACTTTTGCCATCATTCTCATCGCTGTAGCATGTTTTTTCAATTATATGTTGACCGCTATCCTCGCAGTACTCCTCCGTGAAGAATTCATAATTGTTAGGCAGATTATATTTCAAGCACATTTCCATGTTATTTTCCCTAGTTTTCTCATTTTTTTCCCGAATGAAATGATAATCTTTTCTTTTTTGCTGATTCTGATGTCCCTCCTTTTTTTTTCGCATTGATTTTCTTTTTTCGTTAACGCAGTTGTGACTACTCAACTTATTCAATACATTTAAAACTACTTCTATCGAGTTGAAAAAGAAAAAAACAAAATGAGTATCACTCAAAATTTTCCTTTTCGCTAATTTTCCTATTATTACGCATATAGAACAAATACTGAAATAGCTGATTATTTTCTGGTCGTCTTTGATATATGGGATTAGCAGTCCTATGCATTCGCACAAGTAGCTACCTTCTGACTTCTTTTCGACATTTGATTTGACATTTGATTTGACATTTGATTTGACATTTGATTTGACATTTACTTCGCCCTTCACTTCCCCATTTACTTCACTCATATGATCCTCGTTTTTAGATCCCCTTTCACCGTTATCATTCTTTTCTTCCTCTACATATTTTTCATTCGGAATACTACTTAAATTATTATCATTCATATTATGCAAATAACTATGATCAGAAAGCTCAACTTTTTTATCATCATCACTTGGGATACCCCTTTTACTCCAACTACTGGTTATATTTTCACAGTCAACAATATGCTTCTTCATGTCCACATAATTTTTTTCATAATTCAAGTCGAATAGCTTACCATTTGATAACTTACCATTTGGAGATATAATTGAGGTAAAATATTTTTCAAAATTGGAAGTGTTGAAAGATAAGAAACTTTTCTTATCCTGCTCATTTATATTTATTCCTTCTATTGATATTTCGTTTTTGACCTCTACTTCATTATAATGTTTGCTACCCTTTGTATTCGAAAACTCTTCTTTTTTTTTCTTATTCATCATTCTTACATATGTTTCAGTAGCATTTTTGCTAATTTGGTTACATGTGGTTTTCTTATTCACTCCCTTCTTATAACTCGATATAGACTTAAATATTATTTCTGTTATCATTCGAAATGATAAAAGTTTCACCTCATTCACATTTGTCATTATGCAGATATCATGTATGTACTTTACCATTTTGGATATAAAGAAAAACGACTTAACTTCTGACACCACCTTGACTATAATCATTATAATAGAATCTAAACATGAAAGAGCGACTTTTTCGTACTTACTCAAAATATAAAATAGCTTGTTGTTATCCCCATCAATAAGGTTGTTAATTGGCTCGTTCCTACATTTCTTTCTGTGCTTATCGTTATGGTTAACGTTTTCCCTTTTTCTATTTTGCAATAGCTTGGACGACTTCGTCGACTTTACCGTGTAGTCGTTACATGCGATCGAATGGTTGGTATGTGATATGTTCGATTGGAAGTACTCTCCTAAGTTATTTATGCTTTCTCCTTCCGTTTGTTTCCTATGTATGCTATTAGAATATTCACTGTTACTTCTGTGTGCACTGTTTTCACGACCTCTACGTCTGCTCTTTGATAGACCCTTTGTTACGTCCTCTGTTGCACCCTTTGCTGTAATTTCACCGATGTAAATACCTTCGTTGAGCTTTTTGTTAGTATCATCATCGTCTGCTTCTTCATGCCCATTAACCACCATGCGTGTATTTCCCCTTTTTTTCGATTTGATCCTGTCTATTGTGTTCATCTTTCTAACAATTGATGGTTCATCTAACTGCTGCCTCCTTTCCTTATGTTTATTAATACACTCCCGCTTGTACCTACTTTCTGCCTCTTTTTGAGGTAAAAAACTGGAGCTTAATTTATTTTGGTAAGTATGTATTTTTATCTGATTCAAATCAAAAAGATTGCTATTTATATTTGTTGCTTCTCCATTGGTTTTATTTTCTTCATGTTGAAAATTTGGATTTAACTGATTCGTATTACACGTTTGGCATATTTGGCAAGTCTGATACTTCCGACACGATTCACAAATTTGGAATGTTTGATATATTTTCTGCCTTTGGTTTAGCACAATTTTCAAGAATAAGTTAATAAGTACATCGACGATAATAAAAGTGGTCTGAAAAATTAGAGGGTGTTGTATGAATAAGGAATAATAAAGAGTCTTCAATGAATTTGACAAAATTTCATACGATTGGTTACTAATGTTTAAATGATACATATCCTTATGTTCATTTGGTGATGTGTCTTCTTTTATTAATTCATAAAAATAATCGTTATATATAATATCTCTATTATTTCCAGACCAATGCATAATAAGTTGAAAATCCATTTTTTCAACCAATTTCTTCGTTTCTTTGATAAGAAACTCGTTGTCAGTAGTTGCCTTGGTGGAGTTCATTTTGTTCAAATCGCCATCAGAACAATACTTTTTTTTCATTTGCTCTTTAAAATAGTACTCGCTTTTGCTAACAATTTCGCTGTTAAGAAATTTAAAATAAATAGCAAAATTCTGAACGTTCATAAGATTTAACTGTGAAATAGGTAAGGTTAAATTGGAAATATTTGAAAGATAGTATAAAGACGAAAATATTATTATAAATTTATAAACATAAAGACAGGAATAAAACGGGATAGTACTCCAATTGTCTCCTAACAAGAGATCGCATATATCTCTAACCATATATCTACTATTTTTTAAATCAAAGTGATTTACAAAATAATTATTATTGCTTAGTATGATGTTCTCTTCAGTTGTTATTAAGTTAGACTTCGTCCTATGCTCACTCTCCCCTATTTCAGTAGTACCAAAATTGCATTTGTTCATTTTAATTTGTTTTAATTTTTTTGCTATACTTTTTAACGATTTTAGCAAATTTAACTGTATATTTATTTCCTTCTCTTGATAAAGCGAATTAATGATTGGATCCACTAACAGTTGGAATATGAACAGAGTGTCGAACTGTCCGTTGAGCGGTCCACTGTGTGTATTGGCAGCGTTGTTGGGAGCACATCTGTATGCGGTAGTAGTTCCTATAGTAGTAGTGCTGTCTGTGATAGTAGAGCCTATGGCAATTCTACGTGCAGTAGTGTCACCCATGACAGTGTTATATACAGCACTGCTATGTAATGAAGTGGATTCCGCAGTGGAATGTTCGATGCAAATATCACCGCTGACTTCTCTGCTGAGCCTGGAAAATATGTTTCTCCTAAATATAGAATATGTATTTATCTCTTCCTTGTACAGTTCATCGATGTACTTGTTCCTTTTGTTCATTATCTCTTTCACTAACTGATCATCCTCCCCCTTAGGTGAAAATTCATTTTTATCAAAGAGCAATACATGTTCAAATGTGTTATTATATTTAACCAAAGTTAAGTACACATACTGAACGTACAGATGAAATATGCTACTATTAACATATACTTCATTGATGCTATACAAATATTGAAATTTTCTGGATGGTATTTTTTTAACACATAAACCAATACTTAATATTAAAGTGGTACGAATATTTTCAGCATTGATAACATAATTAGATTTTCCAAAAATATAGAATGCACTAGTTTTTCTATTAGCTACATCTGAGTAAAAAATATTATTTAAAGCAAAAAGAATACGAAATAAATTTTGTTCATCTAATACATTCTCAATATAATAAGCTGTTATATATTGATTGAAACTTTTACTAATAGAAAAGTTCATATCATTTTGTAATATATAGCAACCTAACTTGTCCTCAAATAATTCATGTGTTTTTTTTACTATGTCATTTTTTTGATCTAATTTTTTTCTTAATTCTTCTAAGTAGTTCATTTTTTTTTTTTTATCAATTTTTGGATTATTACTAAATTCTTTTTCAAATTTTATTGATGCATCTTTGTTTATGCTAGATTTCTCACTAGGAAAACCATCCCACTTGGTTCCCTTTTTTTCCCTGCGCCATTTCTGCTCTTTTTCTTCCTTATTATGTGGGTATCCAGTCGTGCCGCTCCTTTTTCCGCTACTTATATCGCTACTTATGCCACTACTTATGCCGCCAACCGTTGCGCTGTTTGCGCTGTGCAAATGCAGAATGTGCTTAATGCTTGCTTTATAAATGGCTTGGTATTCGTTAAGGTATGTCAAAACACTTTCTATATTTTTTTCCTTAGTCAGATCGGTATTATACTTGTTTGATAGCAACATGAAGTTATTGAAATCTAACTGGTTGTCAGTGTTTCGTTTTACACATATGGCATCATTTCTCATGAGCTGTATGCATTCGAAACACTTTCGTGTATACAATGTTGTACACTTTTCTTTATATAAATTAAAAAAATAAGTCTTATAAATATATGAAAAATTTGTATATAGAGTTAAAAACATATTCTCGTTATCATTTATAGCTATCTCATCATTAAGTTTGAAAAAAATGGTAATAAGCTTATTTGCATATTTCACATTAAAATATTTAGCTATAACACAAAGGTTGTTTACAGTTCCTAAGTAAAAAAGAGTGTTTTCAAATTCTTCATTATTCTGAATTGTCCTTAGAAGCTCTACTAATACATAAAAAAATATGGTAATATATGTTTGATAGCTGTATATTTTTTCTATCTCCCCTTTTACATAGCTAGTAAAATATACTTTCATCAACCTAAGTAAGCTTGCAAACTGATGACTCAGTGGCTCAGCATTAGACAAATAAAGCACATTACTTCTACACCTGCTCCTACTTCGGTTTCGATGTGCGCTTCTTTGACTGACTCGGTTACTATCTCTTCCGTTGTGCATTCCACTTATAGTAACACTAGTATTCCTAATGCCTCCAGTACCTCTAGTACTTATAGTACCCCTCTCACCCCTGTAAATGTTGTCCCCATCGATGGAATCCATTAACTTACGGACCCCCTTCAAGTCCAAGTTAAAATAAAGCTTAATAAAGGCATTGACCTTCCTTCTTCTCCCTTCATGACATTTGAATGAGTAGGTTTTTAAGTACGTATTTATCAGCTTTATACTAATAGTTTTTGCTATCTTTATGTAACACAATTTTATCAAATAGTTGTATCGGTTAATCCATTTCTCCTTTTCTATTTTTTGGAAAAATTTTTTTTTCCTCATATTTCGACTTTTTCGATGTTTATATATTTCTCGTCTTTTCCGACCTTTTCTATACCTTCGGCCAATTCTCTTTATGTTTTCTATTATTTTCTTATAATATATACTGTCCCCCCCGAATAACGGAACGAATCCGCTGTTCTGCAGCCCATTGTGGTGCATTTCACTATGCGTTATTACTCGGTCATGCAAATGCAAAAAGGAATGCATTATTTCAAAGTAGGTATGATTCTGAATGAAGGAAATACTTTTATTATGAGTAAAACTCCTTAAAATAGACATAAGCTGCAAACTCAAAAACGACACAGCTACATTTGGGTGATAACAATACATAAATAACACAGACATTATTTTACTCATGTTTGGTAATACTAAATAATTATAATGCAGTCTTGAATGTAATCTTAAATTTTTCTTATTCATATAATTATACAGTGATATACATATAATGTTTAGTGACTTCAGAACAAGTAAAACAATTTTGTAATTGCTTTTTATGTTAATTAAAAATTCAAATAACAAGGCATATAAAATCCTGGGTGAATATATAGAAAAGTTGTATTGAAAAGCAAATGATATTAATTCCTTTATATAATCTACTGAGGGATACATATATATAAAATAGTGCAAGTGCGTGTCATAAAACATTCTATTATTAACAAATCCGTCTTTCAAAATTTCCTCTTCACCATTATTAACATCTATTATTGAACCATTACTATCAACAAAGTAACCATACTTTTTACTTTTCATCTTAAAATTTGAGTCATTACTTAATAATATATTTAAAAAAAAATGAAAAATTTTTATAATATGTTTATTTGGTATTAAAAGCCATGTTTTTATTTCGTCTTCATAACATCCTACGTTCATTATTTCATCTGAGTTATCATTGCCCTTTTCATTTATGTACTCCATTTTTCCTTCCTTCATAACGATTGAACCTTTTCTCCTTGTGCTCTCCTCCTCGTTGTACGGACCACTGTAAGGGGAAACCCCTTTCCCCCTACCGCCGGCAATTTCATTTAAATTTACATCGTTACCACCTCCGGTGCCACATCCGACCTTATACCCAATACCGTTTCCTTTATCGCTTCCTTTTTCGCTTCCTTTATAGCTTCCTTTATAGCTTCCTTTATCGCTTCCTCTATCGCTTCCTCTATCGCTTCCTCTATCGCTTCCTCTATCGCTTCCTCTATCTCTTCTTTTATCGCTTCCTTCATCGCTTCTTTGACCACGTCCGACGTCATTTCCAACGCCGCTTTTTTGGCAATTCCCTGAAGAGGTACCTCTTCTCCTGACCACGTAATCCTCACTCGCGTACAGAACGCATAAGGGGCTGCTAACCTTCGGGAGAAGACCAAATATAACATTCGGATTGTAAGAGTAATGATCAAAATAGTGATGAAAAGACAGTAGTAAGTTAATTTCCAGTAATATATATATAATGGTTAGGTCATTATTATATGTATCTGATATGTCTGCAATAATTTGAATGATTACCTCTATATTAGTATTATTCTGATTAGTATCATTAATAAAGCTATTTAAATATTTGAAACTTTTTTTATAGTTAGAAGGTTTTTTCATAATATTTTGATTAGATAAATGTGTCATGGTATTTATGTCTAGACCACTTGATATTATTAATATATAATGCTTCAATATAATAAGAGAAACGATGATACCTATTTTTGTATTTGATTTAAACTTCTCTTTCAAAAAGTTGAATACACAATTGTTTGTATAAACACATGATATAAAAATAGTAAAAATTTCCATAATTTCGATAAAGGTAGATATATAATGGTTTGATATAATATGTTTAACTACACTCTTAGAATTACTATTAACATAATTTTCATTAATTAATATGTATAATAAACAGTAAGCTAATTTTAATACATGGTTAGTGAACACTACTAAAAGATGTACTTTATTTAAACAGTTTTGTAGAATAACTCTAAAACTATTTATTATTCTATAATCTGGTATACCCTTTATATTTGCATAGTTTATATATAACTGGCTATCATTATTATATATACAAGATATATCATGTATTCCTGTATTATTAATAGTTGTATTAAAAAATACAAAAAAATAATATATATATATTTCTAATATTCTTTTAATATTATGCTCTTCATCCTCCTCCTCCTTATTTATATATAATATTAACCTTGAAATAATATAAAGGATTTTCTCATAATATTCATTAGTATATTTCATCATAACAATTGTATTAAAATATATATCTAAAACTTTTGTACATATCATACTTATGTCATCCACTTTCTCCTTATTCTTTTCATTCCATATACTGCGCCTACTTACGAAATTTTTTTCATACTTCATCTTACCACTTTTTTCACTTACCCTTTTTGTACCATCTTTAAAATTAGAAGTACTCCCCTTTTCTTCACCACTGAGATTTCTCCTACCTCTGCTTCTGTGACTTCTTTTGCCACAATTTTTGCCACAATTTTTGCCACAATTTTTGCCACTATTTTTGCAACTATTTCTGTCACAATTTTTGCCGCTATTTCTGTCACTATTTTTGCCACTATTTCCGTCACTATTTTTGCCGCTATTTTTTCCGCTACTTTTTCGACTGTTCCTTATACAGTTGATGTTCCCTTCGGGATTCCCATCAACATGTTCACATTTTGCTAATTCATGGCCACATCTGCTATACATTTGTGCTTTATCCTCATCTTCAGTGAATGAGTCCTTCTGCTGTTTATTCGTATTAATTTTCTCATCTTCCAAATGGTCTTTTTCGGTAACACTTTGAATTTCATTTGAACGCATAAATTCCTCGTGTTTTGCTAATGTAGTCGATACGCTAACACCGTTTGCATAAACACGTTCGCTTTTTTTATCCTCTGTCTGCACACCTTCCTTATCACTATTAACCCCCCCATCATTTGGACAACTGAAGGTATTATTCGTTGAGTCCGCTTTGTTATTGCTGCTGTTAGACTCGATGCTTGTACGAGGAAGGGAGCCATCATTAAGATGATAACTACTCTCACTGATGTTGCCTCTGCTGTTCTCTGGTACATTTTCACATGAGTCTGACATGTCCTTTTTTGGATTTTTCCTGTATAGACTCGTTTGACTGATGATGTCACTAAAAATGTTTCCGTTATTTAACGTGCAAGGTAAATTTGATTTTAAGGATGACTGTATGGTGTAAGTAGTACATGTGTCATCACTGGTATTTTCTACTGACAGCTGAATAACATCATTTTCAATATACACATTAGTATTTTTATTGTTTGTTAATATGAAATTTTTCTTTTTATAACTCGAATTCATATACATGATACTATACAAGACCGAGGGGAACTGGATATCGTCAAAAATTTTCAAAAATATTTTGTACATCATATCAGTATGTTTATTACTGCAGCTGTTATTACTGCTGCTGTTATTATTGCCGCTCTTGCTACTGCTGCTGTTATTATTGCTTCGACTATTATTACTTCCATAATTATTAATGCCACTATTACAATAGCGATAATCTAAATATATCATGCTCTTAAATACATCGATGAGCACATTCTTCGCCAGGTGAGGAACTTGCATAAAGATATCTACATACAACTCAAGGTACGTGTATACGTGATCACGGAGATTGTTATTACTACTAATGTTGCTACCTCTATTGTTACTGCTAGGATTATTATTCCTATTTGACTCCATGTAATAATTAACTCTTTCTATAATTTTCTTTTTTAAATAACTATCTTCTTTTATTATACATAACATTAATAATCTCGTCATTATATTATGCCGTTCATCGTTTTTTTTAATATAAAGCATTTCATTAAGTATGAAATTTATTATATTTTTAATAATATTATTAATTTCTGACTTCTTCACATTATATTTATTGTTTAGGTTACTGCAACAAAGCATATTGTACTTACTCGAATTGTAACTCTCTTTTTGAAAAGCAGAATTGATGTTAGCTTCGTTTATTAAGTGTGTTTTGTATTCTTCTTTTTTCAGACATATCAGGTTTGAAATTTTGGTGTACTTAAAAACGTTACTTAATCCCTTTCCTTGATCAGTTCTGTACCATTTGGAATAACCACTGGAGTTTCGGCAGCATTTTCTATTGCACTCACGGCAATTATTACGCATGCGGGCCTTCCTTTCACGGTAACCGCTCCATCTGCTATAGCTTTTGCTGCTGATACTACCACTAATACTATTATTACAACTATTAACATGACCATCCCCCAGCATTTCTATATTTCCCCATTTTGTAAATTCCTCTTCATAAACAAAGCAGTATTTATCACCATCAAAAAAGGTATATTTTAAAATGTTATCGAATATATTTACATCATGAAATTTTGCGGAAACCTTATCTTGTGAACCTCCCTTTTCAACAATTTTTATTTCATCCTTTATATTTTCTTCAAAATATGTATCAACAGCATTACTGAAACGATTATAAATGCAGTAATAAATAATATCGTAAGTTAAGTATAATAACAAAAGTTGGTTATCATGACTAACCTTTTGTATTTGTAGAAAAGAAAATACATAATTTAAAATTTCACATTTATGATACATAATGTATATTTTAAGGGTGTTCATTATTTCGTGGTTCAATTTTTTTTCTTCATCCAGACAGTTCAGTAAAATAAATATTATCTCCTCTAGCTCAAAATTTTTTATATTTCCCTTTTTTCTCATCTTGCTCAAAAAAGTTAAAGGGAAAATAGAAACGTGAGTGCTTATGTTTGTATAAATATATGTGCGTGCAAATGTATTATATACGTGCGTATGTAGGGATGTACATATGGGTATACACGCGCACACTTGGTTTTATATTCTACATATACACCTTTTAAAATGAGCGAAAAAATAAAAGTGCGTGGGTCCCCCAAATAGCGCTACATAATTGCATTTATTGTTGTAAAACGTGAAATGTGAACAAAAAATTTGTGTACAAGAAGGGGAAATATATTTTCCTGTGTGTGTGTGTGTGTAAAGTCGTCCACATACTGTGAGCAATGAGTTGTGTTTTTATATGTGTACGCTTAAAAAGTGCATACTTACATATACGTATATATACATGTGCATATCTACATATACGTATATATACATGTGCATATATATATATATATATATATATATTTATTTATTTATTTATTTACATTAGCTCATAAAAACTTAAAGAAACTTAAACAAGCCCAAAAAAAACTACCACCTGCCAACGCACAGTGGACATTTTTATTTTAAAAAATATAATAAAATATAGCGGAATGCGTATAATACGTAGGAAAATGCCCATAGTATATAGCGGAATATATGTAAAATATAATAAAATAAAAATGTGGGTCATATAGTATATTTCAAGCAAAAGCGCACAATAGTACCAAGTATAACATTTGCATGTATTTCCACGGTAAAACCGGGGCTATAGCTACGTGTAAGAAATTACTGGTAGGTATAATGTCATGGACATATTTTCGTACTCACATGATTATGTGTTTATGTAAACAAAATGTGCACAGGCAAATGCGAAAAAAAAAAAAAAAAAAAAAAAAACAATATTATCAAATTTCCATTTGTGGCTTGTAATATGCGCAAATTTATTAAAATTTTACATTTTTACAAATAAAAAAAAAAATAAAAATTTACTTGTTATAAAATGTGTTATTTGCACTTGCTAAAACGTGAGAAAAAACAGCAAAAGCTTTACATGTACAAGCTTTAATTTATTTTGTGTCAAAATTTTTGTTGCTTATTTCATTTTTTCACAACGTTTTTTCCATGTGTGATGTTATTCTTTCTACGACAAAATATAATGACATGTATATATGCTCTCACAGCACCCTTGAATAAATCTTCACTGAAATCTGTTCACCTAAATTTTTGCGAAAAATTTTATAAAATTTGTAATAACATATTAAAAAAGTACATGCATATACACATTAATATACCCATCCACGTACAAATGCACATAAACATACGTATAAGCATGCGTTAAACAAGCGTATAAGCATGCATATAAACATGCGTGAAAATATGCATATAAACACATGCAATATTTACACACAATATACACACAAATGTGTAATGTGTATTTATATTTTCTTCATGACATTTCTCTAACGTATACAAAAGATAAAAATGACAAAAAGAAAAAACAGAAAAAAAAGGTACATTACTTCAAACGAAACACTGAAAAATGAAACAATGAATAAGGAAACAATAAAAAACGAAACGTTAAAAAATGAAACATATTAATAGAACAAACATGAACATTTATAATCATTTTTTATTTTTTCACTCTCGCAAATGCATGTGTAAAAATTTGCTGCAAAAAACGAAAAATTATTAATTTTTTTAAGTATATTTTTAAGTGGAAAAAAAGGTAAAAAATTAAAGGGAGGGGGGGAAAATAAAAAAAATATATAAAAAAAAAAACATTTGTTGTGTGTAACCTATTGTCCAACTATTGTTTTCAATGTATCTTAAAAATATGATTTCAAATTAATATAATTTTTTATTTTATTTTTTTTTTGTTTTTTTTTTTTTTTTATTGCTTCTTTTTTCCCCATTTGTGGTATTAAGGAATAGCAGCACACAAAAATTTCAAACGGAAAAGAATAAGAAAAAGAAAAAATAAATACATAAAAATTTTGCAGTGAATGTATTAAAGTTGATCATTGAATGTATAAAAATTGATCAGTTAATGTATTAAAATTTTACTTTGAGCACAAATTGATGAATCTCAAAAATGGCAGTACGACCCTTTTAGTCTTCTTATGCCAACTATGTAAATTTTACATATATTCCACAAATATGTATGTACATGTTCATACAAATATGGCAGTTCTTGAGTGTTCGGAAGCTTGTGATATAGGTGTAACCCAGTACCTTTTAATTTTGAATTACATTCGAGATTATTTTCCAACCAATTCTTCATAGTAAGATCTTTTTTTTTTATTAATAAAATGAAAATGTATGAAAATGTATGAAAATGTATGAAAATGTATGAAAATGTATGAAAATTCCTGTACAAGTCAGTCAGAATTTAACATATTGAAATTTTTTTTTTATTTTCTAGCTAACATTGGGAAATATTTTTTAGCAACATAATAGTAACACATTTATATATGTCACGATGTTGTAGTAATATACGATATATATATGCGTCTATTATTCTTATTTTTATTAATTTTTCTTTTTCTTCTACACATATATCTTTCGATTTAGCATGTAATGAAAGCATTAATAAAATAAACACAAATGTGCACAGATAAAAGTCTTTTACCCCCTTTCATTTTAATACCTTCAAAAGTGCATTTTACAAGACTATTTGTTTTCAGTTAAAAGGTAATATACTTTTGAACTTGGTGAAACTCGCGTTTCTCGTTATTTTCTATTATTTTTTTATTTTATTAATTTTTTTTTTTTTTTTTTGGTAAAAGTTAAAACACAATAAAATAAAAAAAATCAAAAGGCGAATTTCCCTTCTGTCTTGTCATTCTTACAATTTCATTGAATACCATTTAAATTATAATTAATTATTATGTTATTTATCCTAACTCGTTTCTCCAATTAGCACAGCTATAAAATGTGTATAAATACATACATATATATATATATATGTATATATGTATGTATATGTGTCATAATAAAAACTCGTGTTTGTCCATGCTCAAGTACGTAATTATGTATACATATACGAATTCCCCTCTGCATAGTAAGACAAAGTTTTTTTGTATATACTTCTCCCATGAGAGATAAAACAGCAAAATGAGTTATGAAATTTTGATGAAATAGGGAAAATAAGGATGTTCTTACTATTACTCAGTAAGTAAATTAAAAAAGGTACAAAAAGAATCCTTACATGAACTATTACCTGCCCGTGTTAATATGTTAATGCATTTTTTTTTTTTTTTTTTTTTCCAAATAATGAAAATAGACACAATGTAAATCTAAAATTTAAAAATTCTGAACGCTTTAACATAAAAGAAAATCGTATAACCATTATGTTATAAAGAATGCTATCTTCATAACATTCTTCGCTTATTTTTTTTCATGTAACTTGGCAACTATGTGAATGTTACCACCCTATCTGTATGTTTTACGGAAAGTACAGATACACAAAATAAACTTAAAAAAAAAAAAAAAAAAAATCGTAGCTCCTGATATAAGAAAATTATGGACAGGAATTCTGATTATTATAGTAAAGAAAATTTTGAATATGGTGATATTAAACATAATAATTATAATTCAAAAAATAAAATAATGAAAAAATACCTGAACACAGTGGAAGCAGGTATGAAAGAAGAGACCAATAGCTTCTCAGGAAGTAGTAAATTAAACAGTAACACTTCGAATGAAGAGTTTGAAGAAGGGAGTTGTTTAGGTAGTGAAGAAAACATAATTTTAACTGGTAAAGAAGGAAGAAATTGCTACAATGAGGACGAAGAGGGAAATGAAAAAGAGGTAAAAGGCGAAGAGGGAAATGAAAAAGAGGTAAAAGGCGAAGAGGGAAATGAAAAAGAGGTAAAAGGCGAAGAGGGGAATGAAAAAGAGGTAAAAGGCGAAGAGGGGAATGAAAAAGAGGTAATTGGCGAAGAAGGCTACAACAGCTATGAAACACAATCATTAAACGAAAGTTCCATACACAATTCTTTATCATATAAGAACACTTATATAATTAGTAACAAGGATAATAATTCCAATTCAGTAAGAAAAACACAGTTTATTGATGACAAATAATAATAAGTTCCTTCGGAAAAAGAAATATTTATTTTGCTTTATTTGCTTTATTTTGCTATATTCGCTTTATTCGCTTCATTTATTCAATTTCCTATGCTTTTTTCATTTGTGTTACTATGAGTTATACCTCGTTTCCTCAAATGTTCGCTAGAACGGTTTTTAAATTTAATAAATGCAATAGGAGTCCTTAAACGACGAGCTTGATGACCTTCCACTGGAAGAAGATGAAAAACAAGGCAATAGCACATCTCCATTTGAAGAAGAGAATGAGCAGTCGAATGGAGAAAAAAAAGAAAAAGATAATTCAGAAAGGCATGTAGAAGAACAAGAAGGAGCGGGAGAATACGGAACGGAGGAGTGTAAAGGTGAACGAACCTAACGCGTTAAAAAAAATAAATAATAAAATAATAAACAAATAAATATATATATATAAATAAACAAACAAATAAATAAATATATAAATATATAAATAAACAAATAAATAAATAAATGATAATTCTTCCTACTTTATCGAAAAATAATATAAAATTACGTAAAAACTTGCTAATGCAGATTCGGGGAAAAAGACAAACCTAAAAAAATATAGTGGTGTGGATATGACCAACCTGTTAAAATCGGACGCACTAGATGATTATGCGACCTTTGAAATGAAGGAGTGTTTATTTAATCTTGGTCAAATGCAAATGGATGTAAAAAACAGCGCATTTTTCGATGTAGAAATTAAAGGTAGAGATAAGGAAAATTCTCACTTTTTTATATAAAGCATGCAATGATTTGAAGGGGATGTATATAGAGGAATAATTTAAAAAAAATAAAATAATAAAATAAATAAAATAAAGTACATTTCTAATTATGAACATGTACAACTATTCAAACACATTACTCAAAACGCGCTCAGATATAACGACAAAATTTGCATACATGCGCGCTCCTAACTTTTTTTTTTTTTTTTTTTTCTAATAGATATAAACGAATGGAAGGCAAAATATAGATACCTGACGTCATCGTATGATCGAAAAATATACATATATACGCATACACATACAAACACTCATGCACATACGTACATATATACACCTACTTACACGCGCATGCGTTCCTCTTATTTTTGATGGTCGCTCATAACTTTCTTTCTCTTTTTTGTCTTTACCCGATCGTTATACGTGTCCCTGACACTTATTCAGTCGAGTAACGAATTAACAAAATTTTTTACGATTATTCAGATATCGAAAACTAGACAAAGAAATAAATAAGACAATCAACAGTGAACAAATCAATCTGATAACCGTTATAAATATGAAATTAAAAAAAAAGACAAACAGACAGTCTATCAAACAAACATGTAAATTACCATAAAATGACAAACTTTAACTTATTTACCCTTTATTATGCAGAGAAGGAGCATTAAGCAGCACAAAGATTTCTTAGATGATGAATACAAAGAGGTTAATGCTTTATACTGATATTCTTATCTATCCCTAACACTGTGTATTTATCATCTTACACAAACGTATACACATATGCGTACCTTAACGTTACAGTGGCTAGGCGTTTTACAAAAGACCGTATCTGAATTTAGGAAAAATATCGGATCGCACGGTAGTTACTCTGAAAAAGAAAAGAAAAGAAAAGAAGAAAAGATGAATGAAAAATGAGACTAAAAAGTAGAGAGTAAATAGTGAAGAGTAAGAAGTAAATATTAAGCAGTAAGTTGTGCGTAGTAAATTGTTCACAAACGAACTTCTTGTACTCATACTAAATATATAGCTGATCCTGCAACACTTTTTCAATTTCCGTTTATTTTACGAGTAGTTTCTGAATTGAACGAAAGAGAATACTTAATATTGTCGAGAAACATTTGCGAAGATTTTAAAGAAAAAAACATAGAAGAAGTAACACCTAGATGCAAAAAAAAAAAAATTAAAAATTAAAAATAAAAAAATAAAAATAAAAAAATAAAAAAATAAAAATAAAAAAATAAAAATATATTATAACAAAACAAAATAAAAATCCGTTTAGTTAGCTTTTCTTTTTCTCTTTTTTTTGTTAATAAACCACCATTTTTACTTCCCCTTTTTTTGAAGGGCAACATAAACGTCCTATTGTACTTGCTTGTGATGAAACATGAAATTTCGATTGAGCATAACGTAATGAAATATTTAGAGGACTCTTATATGTCTATAAGTACAGGTAAACATAAAAATAAGCCAGACGACTTCTACCACTTCAATGAAAATATGTGGAATAATACGCAATTTATTTTATCTTTACTTTTACTTTTTCAAAAAGATAAAATATTGAATAATACGGTGCAGAATATTATTGAAGTCAACAAAAATATTAAGGACATAGGGGGAAAAACTGTACGGTCAAAAAAAAGGAAGCAACGAATTTTATTATACACATTAGTATGCATGTATGTATGTACGTGATAGCTACACATGCAACATGCGTACACGCATACAAGTATATGCATACACGTACATGTTAACGAGAGCATATGTTGACACATAGTTTTACACATGATGTTACATTAACATTATGAAGGGAACCTGGAGTGATGAGGAAAATAATTACTTTATGAAAGTTTACGAAAGCAACTCCAATTTCGGGGACAAGGTATTCTTACATAAATAATTATATTTACACATTAACCTACTTGAACAGTGAAAAAATGTGCGCCATGTATCAGTTGTGTATGCACATACGCGTTCAGATATACCCTCACGTACAGTTACCCCCCAAAGTACGCTTACTCTCATGTACCCATTTATGTTTTCTTTGCTAAGGTCCTTGTGGACGTGTTGAAAAGTG
Organism: Plasmodium brasilianum; assembly: GCF_023973825.1. Lineage (NCBI taxonomy): Eukaryota > Apicomplexa > Aconoidasida > Haemosporida > Plasmodiidae > Plasmodium > Plasmodium brasilianum. The sequence continues at coordinate 1,155,718 of NC_090121.1, forward strand.
GTATAAGTAAAAGCGAAGAAGAAATATATGAACACCTTGCCTGGTACAGGCAATTCGTCTCTTATAAAAATTTAAAAAATAAATATACTAACAGTATCAGCATCATCAACATAAATGTAACAGAAAAAAAAAAAAAAAAAGAACTAGTGTTCATTACGTTTTTGCGTGTTTCTTTTCCTCTTCTCACATTCTCCGTTAATTACTCGTTTCTTTTCCCCTTATATTTATGGAAAAATAATAACTAAGCTATATTTTACACACACACACACACATACATACACATACACACACAATATAGGATCAAAAGAAAAACGACTCAAAAGTTGAAGAAAAAAAATATATGATACAAAAGTGGAAAGAAAAAAAAAGTATAAAAAAAAAGATAAGCAAAAAAAAAATATATGATGCATGCTAGGTGTATGTTCTCTCTGATTAGATACCCTTTTTTTTTTTTTTTTTCCCTCTCTGAATCAAGGCAGTTTCTTTTTCTCTTTTTATCACTAGTTGTTACTAATGTTAATGATTCATTTAAAACCATTGCCGTAATGCAGAACAAGAATCCGACATAAAAAATATGGAGCTACAACAAATGAAGAAGGACGAAATGAAAATAAAAAAAAAAATGCGAGAAGAGTAAACAGAAGGAAAAAAAAAAAAAAATATAGAATACGATAATGAATTAAATATAGTGCGCAGTAATAATATTATACATATCAGTAAGGTAAGACTATAATTTTTCTTTTTTTTTTTCTTTTTTTTTTTTCTCATCTTTTCCGAACGCAGTATTAAAAAAAAGAAACAAATGATACAGGAACAGCTCAACAGCAAAAAAAAGGAGGAAATGAAAAAAAATGTAAAATAAAACGCACGCTTATATATGCACGTGTTCACACGTCTGCATGCATATATTTATGTATGTACGTATGCATATGCGAGTGTGTATACGTATATACATGTATGCGTATACACGTTTATGCAATACTGAATTTCATGTATACCCACAGAAAATAGAAAAATCTCAAAAGAGCATCCTGTCTGAAGAAATGTTACAAAGAATAAATGAGAGAAATGAACGGTTAGCGAAGAAGAGAAAAAAAGAGAAAAAAAAAAAAAAAATACATATATTCTTTTTAAAAATAAAAAATATCAAATTATCTTATATATGTACATTATGAGGAGAACTAAATATATAATAATAGAGTAAAATTATTGTGAAAATATTATAATATAGTACTTTTAAAATATTTGTTCTATAAATTTACCTTTACCTTTACCTTTAGATTTTATTTTATTTTTATTTTTTAATCTTTATTTTATATTATTTTATTTGTTATTTATTATTTGATATTTTTTTATTTGATATTTTTTTATTTGATATTTTTTTATTTAATATTTTTTACTCATTTTTTATTTTCATTTTTTATATTTTTTTCTTTTCTTATTTTCCTCCATTTTGCTTGTTTTCTCTTTTCTCAACTTTTCAAGCATTTTACAAAAAAAGGTTCAGTCCAACATGAACATCAACGAGGAGAATAACGAGAAGGACAAAAAGATACACAAGCAAAAGTATATGCATATACAAAGCAAATTGCTAAGCAACACAGGTACATATCATTAAATGCACATAAAAATAAATGCACGGAATGTTTATATATATATATATATATATATGTATCTGTTCTTACTTTTTTTTTCTTTTTTTTTTTATTTCTTACCAGCGCAAAATTGCACATTTATTATATTACATACACATCATTATATTTTATCTACTGTATGTGCATATTATTGTTATTTTTATATTCCTTATTTGTACAAAGAAAAAAAAAGCTTAAAATGGTGAGAACGCCATCAACATTTTATACATGTTCACTTCGATTTTAAAGTGCTTCAATAAATTTCTTGTTTAATATCGTATTGTACTGTTTTTATTTTTATATCTTTTACTTTTTATTTTTCCGCTGCTTTTATTTTACATTGCATACTCGTCCCACGGCGCACGAAGGCAAAAAAGTTTTAAGTATAGCGCCTTCAGGATTTAGCTCATAACAGACTGTATTATATATATATATATGAATATACAAATATGAGCATATGCATTTATTCATTTATACTTATATATAATGCATATGGCATACAACCGCTCTGTTCGTATTCGTTAGTGCCAATTATTTGTTAGCTCATTTATAAATCATTACATGTGTATATGCATATACTTATATTGTAAATATACAAATAACATTTTTTAGTTTATTATCATTTTGTTCATATTACTATTTTTTTTGTATGATTTAATTAAACACATCATTTCGGCCGCTTTGTATATGTAACTGTTTGCTTGTGCTTGACGTATGTTCATATGTACATTTTTTCCATGCGTACGTTGAAAGATATATACACATATATATACATATCCTCGTAATATCTTTGCAATTTTAACCATAGATAATCTATTGAAACGGATTGAATCAACTGTAGAGACCATAAAGAATATTTTGTAGTTTTTTTATTCCTGGCACTATTTATTTTAAGTACTACTTTGCTTCGCCCTCTCCTTTTATTTTTAATTTCAATTTCATTTTCCCTATCCTTTACATTATTCTTTATTTATATATTTTATTTTATTTTTTTTTTTTTTTTGTTCTTATATATATCATGAACGCATTAGAGAATTATTGTTAATTTTTTTTTTTTTTTTTTTTTTTAAATTAAACTTTTAAAACATGCAAAATAGAAATAGCAAATAAAGTAAGCATAATATTATAGGAGAAAAAAAAAAAAAAAAAAAAAAATATATATATATATATATATACCTAAAACATTACCGCATTATGGAATACGAAAAAATTAAAAAAAATATACCTAAAACAATACTATATTATGGAATATGATAAAAAAAAAAAAAAAAAAGTTAATAAAACGTGCATGTAATAACAAGAAAAACAAAATTATTAGTGTACAAAAAAGTAGTCAGTGAGAGGATGAAAATTAAGTATTCAAGGATTCTGTATATATTTGTTTATCACCTACTGCATATATGTGTAAATAGGAATAAGACACGTTGCTACAGTAGTAAGTGAACAACGAAAAGATGGATTAAAAAAAAAAAAAAAAAAAAGAAACAACTGTTGTTTTTTACGCGTATGTATGTATGTGTATGTATATCCTTTCTAATAATACCACCTCTGTTTTCTCGTCCGCACATAACTCTTTAAAGCGTGTCTGTTACACTCGTCATTTCGTTTGTACGTTCCGTATATAACACCCTTTCGCTTCATCGCTGCAACCCGCATGTGGGATGATAAAGCGGTCATGAGGAAATGTTTATTTTTTTTTGTTTCATTGTGCTTTGTTTCATTGTGCTTTGTTTAACTGTGCTTCGTTTAACTGTGCTTCGTTTAACTGTGCTTCGTTTAACTGTGCTTCATTTCTTTCTCCTTCCCGTTTCCCTCATTTCACTTTTTATTTCTTTTTTCTCCCCTCTCTCCTTCAGAAAATTTCGTTTCAAAAAATGCTGCTCCGAAAACAGAAAGAAATGGTCGACCGGTCGATTTAACTGATAACGTTGATTCACTGGTAGAAAAGATTTTAGGTGTAGTACATTATTTGGAGGATGTAAATAATTATGTTATAGATTTTAAAAAAGAATTATTAACAAAGCTGGAATACCTAGTACAACATGATGCAGCTTTGTATGAATCTTATGAACACAACGAAAATATATTCAATGAAATATATACCTATAATGAGAGTAAATTGAGTAGATATTCAAAATACTTGGATGACTTGAAGAATGAAAAACTAGAAATATTTAATAATACCATAAATAACATTCAGAAGGAGAATATATATTACGTGAACTTTGTTTACAAAAACCTCCTTACCAAAATTGATCTCCTGAGTGACCTCAATAAGAAGGTTTGTGTGTATACACATGCATATGTTTATGGTTGTGTACACATATGCATGTATGTTTATACGCATACATATGATTGTGTGTGTATGTATGTAAGGGCTTGTTTTGGTTCCATTTTAATATTTCAAATTGGTACATTTATGCGCTTGTTGCACCCCCCAGTAACATACATATATATATATATATATATATATACATATACATACTAATGTGCATACAGTTTTACCCTTCCCGTTTTTTACTACCGTGAGTATTTTTTCGCATTGTGGACTTTGCTAAGTCCAGTTGCACATGGCCAGTTCTTAGTTTTAATTTGTTTTGCTCCACTTGTAATGTTATATGCAAAATTGTATTTAGTTGTGTGCGCATTTGGGTGCAATTTTGCCCATTTTGACTTACTTTGTCTCATTTTGTCTCATTTGCTCTCTTTTTTTTTTGCTTAGAAACTGGACAAGGAGAAGAGAAGAAATTTGCACGAACTGACCAAGTACTTGGACAGGCTGAAAGTTAAGCTGCTAGGCATACAAAAGCTATTCAACAAGGTGTTAATAGAAAAATCAGTAACAATCAAAAAGGCAAATGACGAAAATAGAGGACTGTTTGAATTATCTGCTAGCGATTATTTGCATGGAAATAGCAACTTTGACACGTTTTCAAGTTACGTAATAAATGATTTTTTACTAAATGATAAAAGAATAAATGTAGTCAATTACAACAATAATTCTTTTTTTAAGAATAATTTTATGTATTTCAATTTTTTGTTCAATTATATCAAGGAAAGGAGCGACAATGACAGCAAGCGTGTGAATAGCAAGAATGTGAGTAATAAAACAAATGTGTATAATAGGAACAATTTTAACGTTTACATTTATTTGAAAGACCCGCTAATAGAGGAGCATGATATGTCTTACTTGGGTTACTACGTGGTTGCTGACTTGTACATAATTGATGTTATTATAAAGAATGTTGAACGCATTGCTGAGAATAAGTGGAATAGTAAAAAGGTATATACAGATGTGTTAGTGTGTATAGATAATTATATAGTTAAATATAATGTACTGTCTAGTAATATTTATTTAGATATGCAAGCGGACATTAAGCCCATTTTTAAAGGTAGTAGTAGTAGTAATGGTAGTAGTAGTAGTAGTAGTAATGGTAGTAGTAGTAGTAGTAGTAATGGTAGTAGTAGTAGTAGTAGTAATGGTAGTAGTAGTAATGGTAGTAGTAGTAGTAATGGTAGTAGTAGTAATGGTAGTAGTAGTAGTAATGGTAGTAGTAGTAGCAGTAGTAGTAGTAATGGTAGTAGTAGTAATGGTAGTAGTAGTAGTAATGGTAGTAGTAGTAATGGTAGTAGCAGTAGCAGTAGTTATAACAACTCAGTTGAAGAGAAAAAAATTGCAGTTATTCTTGCACAGCTAGAAAGAAAAAAGAGATTGAATTATAGAAATACAATTTTTAAGGATGATTATTATAAAAAAATAGTCGAAAAAAAAATAAAAAAGGACGAAAGGAAAAAAGGTTTGAATTATGGTATATATAATAAATCTACTTTATCATATATTAGAAAGAAAAATATATTTTTTGATTCATACAAAGAATATTATAAAAAATTTTTATCCTTATATACGTATGAAGAAATATTCAATATCATGTGTAGTAACAACAATAAGTGTATTAGCAGTATTATTAACTCCTTAAATGTTGTTAATAGCAATACTTTTATTTTAAAAAGTCATTTGAAATTAAAAAAGGAGTTGAAAAAGTTCTTTCAGACGAATCAGAACAAACTGCGTTATAAAATAAATTCGGGTGCTACTTGTCCGAGTGTTGATAATTATCTGCTTAGAAATGAGTCCAAAGTTGATGCCGCAATTAGCGGTAGTGTTATGAACTGTAGCGGAGCAAATGACAATACGGAACATATCAACAAGGTACATGAGGACCATTTGAATAAATGTCCAGTACAAAGCAGTAACATATTTATTAACAAAGAAATGTGTGTGAGAGAGTTGAATACACGCCCAGTGCTTGACAATGATGACCATTTTATCAATATGAACAATGTTGATGATTATTTGAATACATATTATGTGTCTTATCATGAATCCTTTAAAGTAGTTAAAAAAGAGCACTACTTTTCTGTTTTATCGCACATTTTTGAGACTTATTTAAAAAATGCACACTCAAATGATATCATTAATAGGTACCCATACTTAAAAAGTACGAGTAATATTACTATTCATTTTTTGGGCATGTTACCTGAGATTATGAAACTTTCCAAAACGTCCAAATACTGCGATTCTTTGTATGCCTTGGGAAATACCTACCTACAGAAGGGGACAGAATTTGAACGTGAGGAACAGGGGGAAGAAGATGCAGAGGCGGATGGGATAGGAGATAAAGCGGCGGAAGAGAGAGATGACAAAAGGGACGAAGTAATAAACACCGAGATAAGCACCGAAATTGCGTTTTTAAAAAAGTATAATAATAAGTACATGCAACTGTTTCAGCATCACTTAGAAGAAGAGATAAAATTTATCAATTATTTTGAAATTTTGATACAGAAAAAGATGGCAATTATTGTTGAAGAAAATGAGTTTTTAAAATTATATATTTTTTATGGTAAGAAGAGTTTACCGAATTTACCTTATACTCCCATTTTTTTTAGCTGTAGAACAATTATTAAGATAGAAGTATTAAGAGATGTTAAAACAAAGCAAATAATATACTCCAGTAGATCTTTCTTTTTAGAAACGTTAATAACTTTAAAAGAATATAAAATTAGGAATGAAAGTGCATATATAATCATCGAAACTTCAGATGAAAAGAGTTCAATAAAGAAAAGATTAAAAATGGAAATGCTTTATCGTATGTCCCCCATGTCACATATAAATGCTTACATTATTTCTAATAAAGGCAGAGAGACTGTATATCACAAAGGAAATGTTTATCAGAGATCTGCCAGCGATATTAAGCATGTTATCAGTGATATTCGAAATGACTTTTTAAATATTATACTACCGCAGTATAACTTATTCGATCTCTTTGACAGTCACATATATATTATTATATGTTTAAGGAATGAAAACTGCTGAAATTTGCAATTAATTTTTTTTTTTTAGATGAAGAATATTATGCAGTACTGAAAATGGCGCAGTAACACTCGCAGTAACACTTGCGGTAGGGGTAGTAGTAGTAGTAGTAGTAGTAGTAGTAGTAGTAGTAGTAGTTAGTAGTAGTAGTAGTAGTAGTAGTAGTAGTAGTAGTAGTAGTAGTAGTGTAGTAGTAGTTAGTTAGTAGTAGTTAGTAGTAGTAGTAGTAGTAGTAGTAGTAGTAGTAGTAGTAGTAGTAGTAGTAGTTAGTAGTAGTAGTAGTAGTAGTAGTAGTAGTAGTAGTAGTAGTAGTAGTAGTAGTAGTAGTAGTAGTAGTAGTAGTAGTAGTAGTAGTAGTAGTAGTAGTAGTAGTAGTAGTAGTAGTAGTAGTTAGTAGTAGTAGTAGTAGTAGTAGTAGTAGTAGTAGTAGTAGTAGTAGTAGTTAGTAGTAGTAGTAGTAGTAGTCAGTAGTAGTAGTAGTTAGTAGTAGTAGTAGTAGTAGTAGTAGTAGTCCTTCCCGCCCTTTCAACTCTTGTAACATTTTAAATAGCCCTTTTGCAAAAATTGCATTAGGAATAAAGACTAGGAGTGTACGCAGATACACTTTGTGCGCGCCCAGGCATTTACATGTTTGCTAGCTGTTTGGTTAGGGGCTTTCCTAGCGATTGTGCTTGCCAGTTCACCCCTTTTTTTAATGTCATATCTAGGTAATTTTAGCATTTATACCTTATGCTATATTTCTTTTTTTTGCCGTTAAAATGTAATGCATTTCTTGGTACACCCTTACGAGTAGTGCGTATGCGACAGTGGTTGTGCGTTTATACGTATGCGTGTGTTTACATATGTGGGCATTTGCATATTCGACTATATATTGTACCCATATATGGTGCATTCTTCCTTAAATTATTAATCATGACCCCCCTCTGTATGTATCTCTTTTTCTTTTTTTTATATCATCCACTGACGATGCAGGAGGAACCCCTTTCTTATATCACGTACCATGAGAAGCTCATTTTTTTTTTTTTTTCGTTATAATTAAAATTTTCATTTTTGAAAAACATGTTTTTAAAACGTTTACATCTTTGCACATAATTTTTTTTTTTTTGTTATATATACATATATATATATTGCCAAAATTAGATTTATTACATTTACCTGCAGCGGCATAAGCTTTAATTATATATGGTCTTAATATGTTAACGAATCTGCGCATTGATAAATATAAAAAAAGATAAAATTTAACAGTTATTTATATATTTAAAAAAAAAAAAAAAAAAAAAAATACTCGTTTCGAACAAAGGGTATAGTTATACCACATGTTTAAGTAATAGCAACTTTGTAATATAAGACCCTCTTCGGTATATGTTAAAGAAAATAAAAAAGAGTAGCACACCTTCACCGCATCATTGGAATGATACACACTCTTGTAAAATTTGCCCACATATATGTGTATGTGTGTGTGTGTATGTTTGTGTATGTGTGTGTGTGTATGTTTGTGTATGTATGTGTGTATGATTGTATGTATATCTATACGTATTTGTGCTTGGACGCATATTTTGAAGAGTTCATCTTTTGAAGGTTAATGTAAAAAAAAAAAAAAAAACTTTGCCGAGTCGCACCGCATGTGTTGGAGAAAATTATACGTGGCACATTTAAACAAAAAAAATAAAAAATTAAAAAATTAAAAAATAAAAAAAATATAAAATAAAAAATAAAAAAAATAAAAAATAAAAAAAATATAAAATAAAAAAATTAAAAAATAAAAAATAAAAAATAAAAAAAATATAAAATAAAAAAAATATAAAATAAAAAATATAAAAAACAATATATAACAAGTATGTACGGAATACACATATATGTGTGACACAAATAAACAAGCATAATAGGAACAGCATGCTGAATGAAAATAATACATGGCACACAATTCTTCTTCGTACATAGAGGCCATTGTTGGGATGTTCGCAGTGCACAAGGTCCTTTTCCAACTAGCACACATGTGCGATGTCCTAATACTGACCAGCTGCTGTATATGCAATTAGCCCCACCAAGTTGCTATCTACCTGGGGAATAGTGATGCTTCACCGAAAAAGCAACTTCGAGCATCAAACCTTCGCTTTTGAAGATATCACCCATTTGATGTTAATACACACAGGAAATTTGACAGAAACACCTGCAGTGGTAGAAGCAGCAACTCCCTTTCCCACCCCCTTTTATTCCTCCTTCATTTCCTCCTCGTCAATGTTATACGGCATGGGAGAAAACGGATCGTCATTTTGCACATCCGCAACATTCGCTTTCTGAACTGGGGAAAACATTTGAACATCTTGTGCATGTTGTCTTACCTGTACAGGTGACTGTAGAATATATGCTGGAGATAAAGGATGATTATTATTAATAGCAGTATTTTTGTCGTATACAGGAGAACTAATAGAATAGGCTGGAGATGTTGGAGAAAATTTTGGGGAGGTAATTGAATAAGGAGAATATTGAGGACTACTTGGGTTGTTAGGTACAGGAGATGTTGGAGAATATTGAGGCGAGGTGGGGGAATATTTTGGCGAAGTGACTGAATATACAGGGGATATCATACTATATTTTCTATTGGCATTGGTAAGATCATTCGATTGGTTATAACTGCTATAATTACCGCTACTACTGTTATTGTTTGGAGAGGTTGGGGAGTAATACGCATTATTTGCGTTATATGTAGGAGATGTTGGAGAATAAGAAGGAGAGTATACATTGTTCTGTATATGAGGTTTTGGAGAAAAAATGTCCATCATGGGGTTTATCATAGGGTTTGTCATAGGAATTGGTGAATACATAACTGGTGACTGAATATTGGTAGCCATATTAGCCTTTGGAGAAAAAACATTATAATTATTCATCATATTATTACTACTATTTGTAATATTATTTTTGGGAGAAAATAATAAATTAGTATCCATTAACTGCTGATTGTTATTATCGAAAGGAGAAAAAGGAGAATGAATAACAGATGTTGGAGACTTTGGCGATTGAATAGTTGGAGAAAATTTCCCCCCTAATTTTAAAGTATCTAAATTATTGAAATCGTTTTTCGTAGGTGAGATAATATTATCAGTATAGTTTTGTATATACTGTGGTGATAATATACTATTCATACTATTATTACTATTTGTACTGTTATCTATTGGTGCAGTTGGTGATAACAAATTCGCATTATATGTAGGGGAAAATGGTAAAGGCGAATTTAATGTATTTATAGCTATAGGTGATTGAAGACCATCTGGTGTTATACCATGATGACTATCAGGAGTTGTAAAACCTGCACTTGTTATATCTTGAATAGTTTCTAAATTTTGATTTGCATCATTTAATTTCTCATTATCAATAATTATATCAAATACACCAGTACCTATTTTACATAGTTGACCTAACATTATGTTTTCTGTTATGCCTCTTAGATTATCTACTTGTGCAAATGCAGCTGCTTCTAATAAGATTTCCACTGTTTCTTCAAAACTACATTTTACTAATGGACCCTTATCTACTCTATTAATTCCATGTCTTGTTATTGACATCAAATATCCTTTTTGTGTCATTACATCGCATAATATGGATAAGTGTCTATAATTAACATATGAACTATCAAAAGAGATTACTGTTCGTAATTCTTTTAGTAATGCTCTTCTTACTGCTTCTATACCTAACACTTCAAATATTTCTACTATATCATTTGATACAGTTTTTTTAAAATCTACAAGTGGTGCACAAAAAATGCTTTCTAAATTACAACCATCTGTGTCTAATACCCAATGAGAGCTTCTAATAAATTTTCCCTTATCTGAGTCATATGTAATCTTTGGCTCTTCTCTCATGTAAACTTTAGTTATGTTTTCTATTCCCCTTAATTTGAGTGATGACAAACACTGTTCCATTAGCTTTTTTAGAAACGTATCTTCAGTGTCTTCTTTCGACAACAGTGGATTATTTCCGCTGTTGTTGTTCATCCCTCCGTTATTGTTCATACCACTGTTATTGTTCAAACCACCGCTATTATTCATCGCGCTGCTATTGTTCCCACTTCCGTTATTACTACTGCTACTGGTGGTACTGGTACTGCTGCTACTACTGCTTCCTCCGCTACCCCCACTTCTGCCACTTTTGTTACTGCTCTTCATTTGCAGATCATTTTCCGCTGTTTTTGCACTCAGCTTGGAATATGCATCTTCTTGATTCATTGACTCTTTCATATTTTCAAGATTGTAATTATTATTCCTCTTGCTATTACTAGAATGGTGGTTTTCATCCATAGCTCTCGTCTGGTTACCTCCAAAAAGAAAATCGTCATCTTCATCATCGCTATCCCCTTTGTCCGATGTTACCACCACTGATGCGGCTGATGTGCCTGCTCCACTTCGTCCCTTTTTAATTTGTTTTCCCTCTCCCTCATTGTTCACCCCTCGATTGTTGTTACTATCAGCTGCATTATTTACATCGTTGCTATTGTTGTTTGAGATATGCATGTTATTACTACCATTGTTTGTGCTTCCTCCATTGTTGACGTTTCTGTGTGAACGGCTGCTATTTTGACTGAAGGCATCCTCTTCCTTTATTTGATTTAAAGCGTTATTGTTATTAATAGCTGTATCAGCAGGAGTAGCCTTCTTCGTTTTAAACGAATTAGCAATATTGTTATAGTCTTCTTCTTCTTCTTCCTCCTCTTCATATCCATTTGCATTTTCTCCATCGTCGGTCAAAAAATTGTACTCCCCATTTAAGTATTTAACTCTAATTCTTAAAATTAGATCCTCAGAATTATCATCTGTGTAAATAATATCTAATTCATCACTTGAGAAGACTGAATAGATGATATAAACAATTTCTTTCATAGTTAATTTTTTTTCATTAACATGTATATTCGTTAACTGTATTCTTAGTACCCACTCTCCTAAAGAATATTGTGTATCATCTTCATCTGGGAATTCATAAAATTCATTAACCCATATTTTATCCTCTTCTAGTATAGTACTAGTTGTATTAGGATCATAAATTATTTGTGCATGCGATGTTAACTGTTTCAATGTTGTATACTCTAATTTCGTTAATATGTCTTTTGCTTTTTGCTGATCGTTAGAAACTATATCATCTAAATATATAGTAGTTGAAGGTGTTTTCACATTTTTCACTATATTTATTAATTCCTTTAATCTTGGAACACCTAGAGTAACGTTTTTTGATCCTACTCCTGCAAAATGAAATGTATTTAAGGTCATCTGAGTAGCTGGTTCACCGATAGACTGAGCTGCTAATGCTCCTACACACTCCCCAGGATGACATAAGGACTTATAAAATATCCTTTCAATTTCTTGTAATAACCAATCTATTCCTTTTAAACTTATATTATGTGTTTGTGTCAATAGCTTTGAATTCAAGTATGTTCTTAAATGCGCTTTCAACAACAATGTAGCATTGTTCTGGGCCTCTACTGACAACGTATCATTGCTGTTTATTTGTTTTATTATAACTAATTTTTCTAGAAAATTATTTACCTTGTGTACTACTTGTACCGGGTCCACCATCATTCCATTACTACTGCTGTCTTCTTCATAATGCCCTCTCAACATGCTTCCGAACGGCTTCACATTTCCCTGCGTGCGTCCACCTCCAGGGAAGTAGTACTCATTGTTTCCATGATCACTTCCATTGTTATCATCACTGCTGCTATCTTCAATGCCGCTTCCTTCACTGCTACTTCCTTCACTCCCATCTCCGCTACCGTCGCGTCCAGAACCCGCTCCCTCCTCTTCACCGAATGGGCGGAATGTCTTATAGGCACTCTGACTCTTCATTACATTGGCTAGATCGTGGCTCTCATACTCTTTTTTTATTTCCGACATTAATTCGTCGTTGTTTATGGTGCCATCTGGGAAGTCACCACTGCCAAAGCTACCACCAATGCTTCCACTGATACCATCATCCATACCAACATCATTAACACCGTAATTGTCGCACATCTTGGTGTTCTTTTCTTTTTCTTTTTCTTTTTCTTTTTTTTTTTTTTTTTCCTTCTCTTTCTCCTTCTCCTTTTCTCCTTTTTTTCCCTCTCGTCCAGACTCATTTTTGACCTAATTTTTTGGTCATCCCCATTTTTCACCTTGCTACTAATCAGGGGGATAAATGGAAATTGGGACTTGGCATATTCTATTAGCCTGTTCATATTAATGGGCAAATGTTGTCTTATATCCCCATCTGGAAAAATCTCTTTACACAGATAATTTTTGCATTTATATAACTCTTCAAATTCTTGGTTCAATATATTCTGTTTGTTATAGTCTATATATGAGGATGATGTTTTCCCATCATCTCCTCCTTTACCTAAGAAGAAATCTTTTCCATATGGTTCTTCATCAAAATTGTATTTATACAATTTCTTAATTTCTTTATTATCTAATTTCATTAAATCAATAATTTGATCTTCTATATATTCTCCTGCCATTCCATCTTCTCCATATAAAAATTGAATAATATCACCATATGAGTTTCTGACAGTTCGATCATATTGTACCATAACATCCTCCATAGCTTTAATTAACCTCCTTTGTATATAACCAGTTTCGGATGTTTTACATGCAGTGTCTATAATACCTTCTCTACCACCCATAGCATGGAAGAAAACTTCCTGTGGTGTTAAACCACTTAAATATGAATTTGATACAAATCCTCTACTTTCTGGACCGTAATCAAATTTAATAAAATGTGGTAATGATCTATGATTAAAACCAAAAGGAATTCTTTTCCCTTCAACATTTTGTTGACCAACACATGATATAATTTGTGATATGTTTATTATAGACCCTTTTGAACCACTAGTAACCATACTAAATATATTATTTCGTTCATCTAAGCTTTCGGATGCTACTTTTCCTGCCATTTCTCTAGCACAATTTAGTTCATTATTAACTCTAGTTTCAAAGGATTCATATAAAGACTTTCCAGGTTGACATTCTAATTCTCCTCTCTGTGCTTTTTTTACTATTTTGGACACTTCCTTTTTTGATTTATTTAATATATCTTTTACTTTATCTAATATTTTATTACTAGCTATAATATCAGAACAACTGACAGTAAAACCTACATACTCAAGCCAATTGTTCATTACTTTTTGTAAAGCCGAAATGAAATCTTTCGTTTTATCTGGACCCATTTCATGCCACAATATATGAATTAACGACCCACTGGATGAACCAACAGTCCTTTTACATATGATACCACTTAACAACTCATTGTTTTTTATAATTACCTTCCCATCACTAACTGAACAATAGGGATTATCATCTTTACACGACGTAGATGAGTCTCTTATTAGGTTTATCTTTATCCCATTGTATTTCCTTGACATGGCGTTGTTATGATTACTATTGCTACTATTGTTAAACTTGTCGTTACTTATGGTTCCTTGGTTTTTTACGCTATTCATGAATAACATGTTTCCCCCCTGGTTCATACCATCAACCATTATGCCTGGACTACTTGGATGGTTGACCCCTAACCTGGACAGATGATGAGTTCTATGTGTTGTCTCTTCATCAAAATGCGCATTTCTATCCCCCCCTTGGCTCTTCAAGGGATCATCGCTGTTACCGCTGATATTACCACCATCATTATCATGTTTGTCCAAATCGTCAAAATGTAACAGCATGGAAAATATTTGCTTCCCAGTCCAAAGGGGTTTAGGCTTTATTATGGCGGGAGTAGGGATTACATGGTTCCAATATGGGATCCAAATTAACAAAGACATAATTTCTTCTTTTGATAGAAAATTATCTCTTCTAGTAAACTTACGAATGGCTAATAAAGAATCTTGTACTATACCCATAACAGGTTTATTACCCTGAGGTGAAACTATTTGTTTTTGTACAATCATCAGATGCTTAATTTCTGATCGAGTTTCATGTGACTGTGCTAGATGCAAATTCATTTCATCTCCATCAAAATCAGCATTATAGGGAGAAGTTACTGCTAAATTTAATCTAAATGTAGAATAAGGCAATATCTTTACCTTATGTCCCATTATACTCATTTTATGTAAAGATGGTTGCCTATTAAATAATATATAATCTTCATCTGTCATATGTCTTTCTACTTTATATCCATACTCTAATTCCCTTTCTGAGTTTTTTCTTACATGCCTTAAATCATATTTAGTTCCATTATCTCTTATAATATATCTTGCACCTGGCCATTCGTAGGGACCTCTTTCAACTAATTTTTTTAAATCATCATAATTTAATGGAGTTACTGTTTCACAAAATGTTAATGTCATTGCTACTGACTTAGGTACACCTATATAATCAATATTCAAATTGGGATCTCCTGTAATTACTGTTCTTGCTGAAAAGTCCACTCTTTTACCCATTATATTTCCTCTTAATCTACCTTCCTTTCCTTTTAATCTTGTCTTTATTGCTTTAATTGGTTTCTTCGATCTAGTAGTAGCAATTGGCATTCCTGGAATATCATTGTCAAATAAAGTCGTAATATGAAATTGTAATAGTGAACACAAATCTTGCAGTACATGTGATTTAGCACCTCTATCTGTTTGTTTCTTTAACTGTATATTCGTTTTTACAATATCTAAAAGTTTTAATGTTAAATCATCTTCACTTCTTTGATTTCCATACTGAACATATGGTCTTGCACAAGGTGGAGGTATAGGTATATATGTTAAAATTAACGATGAAGGAATACATCTATCTGAGTTAAATCCCAAAATACCCATTTCTTCTTTTCTTATTCTTTTTAATATTTCTAATGCTTCTTCTGCACTTAATTTGCGTTTACTTTCATCAATATCCTCTTCACTACTATGCAAAAATTGAATATACAAATTTGGACCTTCTCTAGTATATTTCGGTTGCACACAACCACAATCTACGTCCTCTTTACTTACCATTTCAAATATATTACTATAACAATTTGGATTTAAAAGCATTTGCTGATTTACATTTAAATTACTTAAATCATTGTTATAAAAATTATTAATAGAGTTATCATTAATATGTAATAAATCTTCTTGTGCAGACGAATGATCACACACTTTTATTCCTTGACATAATTCTGATAATTTTTTTAATCTTAAACTATTAACTTTTATTTTCTCAATATATTTTACCTTTGAATTATTCATATTACATAACAACCTACCACAATGGTAACACACACACCTTAATATACTTAACACTACATTCATAAACCCATAATGATACATCGGTTTTGCTAATTCTATATAACCAAAATGACCAGGGCAATATTTAACGTTCATGTTACATGTACCACATAATGTTTTGTAATCGATTGTTCCCATCCTTATATCGTTTAAACCCCCCTCCCTCGGAAACCCATCTTTATATATATCTACATTTACTATTTCACACACACTTATTTTTTTTATTATTTCCGGGTCTAGCACCCCCAACTCAAGCCTTTTCACTCTCTTCAGTTCACATGCCGAGTATGGGATATTTAGGTCAACTGTCATTTTTCTGTACTTTGGTATATGTCTTTATGGTTTTGTATATTTAGCTATGTTTCGCTATTTTACAATTTTTTTTTTTTTTTTTTTTTTTTTTTTTAAACTTTATGCATTTTCCTTTTCTGTTTCTCACAAGAATAAAGTGAAAAATTAACTAACGTTTGTAAATATATATATGCTCAACTTTTTAAAGTAAAATCTTTCCCCACATAACAACACTATTTTGGCTGGTTCTTTTGGAAATATTTGAACTCAGGAAATTCTTTTCATAGAAATTTGCTCGTGCTCTTACTTCCTCATTAACATTAATTGGGCGGGTATATATATGTGATCTCGTAAAAATGCATAAGTACATACATACATACATATACATATATATGTACATTTCTTTATTTACTCCTCACTTGTTTAATTTTTTTTTATAACCAGTACACTCTTTTTTTTACATGAACTGTTCATAATTGTTTTTCTGGAGTCATATTTTCAAGCCCGTTTACAATCCTTTTGACGAACGCTCATATATATATATATATGTATATATATATATGTATGTATATATATGTATGTATACATATATGAACACCTATATTTTTCCCCCCTAACCTTCAAATCTGAATTATTTTATTAACACATAAATGAAATACAACACAAAAAAAAAAAAAGAAAAAAAAGCCAGAGTAAATACATGCGTAAATGTTAAAGAAAAAATGAAAATACGCGTGAAAAAAAGCGTAAAATTAAGTGTAAAAATATAAGTAAAAATATGAGTAAAAATAAACGTAATGGTAAAAATATAAATATATTAAATGTTTATTAAACAAAGCTTTAAAGTATTCTTAAAATTCATTGAAAGCACAATAAAACATGAACCTGTAAGGTTTTTTTTTTTTTTTTTTTTTATTTTATTTTTATTCTTTTTTTATTTCTTTTTTATTTTTTTGGTTTGGTTTCAAGTTACTAAAAATTTGCCATTTATACAGAATTCCGTAAGCGTATAACTGGTAACAGTATTGCTACATCATTTTAGATACCATATACAAATATATATGTAAATATAAAATTACTCTATTTTAATTTTCTCTTTACAAAATAATAGGTCACTACTTTAAAATCATTTTAATTGCACTTTTAAAAGTAGTCTTACAAAAAAGGGAAAAAATAAAGTGTATAACTATGTAAGCCCCTGTTCATATGTTCATAATTATATACATAAATAAATAAATATACATATATATAGAAATATACATATATATAGAAATATACATATATATAGAAATATACATATATATAGAAATATACATAAAATATATTTAAAATTTTGTTGTAGGTTTGGCACGTATTATGCATGGATATGTACGCAATTATAATTATATGTATATAATAGCTTTCAAAATGTAAACGTTAAAATTGAAAATTAATACAACAAAGGTATAGTGTTAATAATAAATAAAATAGAATATATGAGTACGTTTGAACAAAGGATGCAAAAATGGTATGTATTATATATGTACATATATATCTATGTATATATTTATGTATAAATTCAAATTTATGCATACGTATATATTTATACATACATATATTTTTATGTACCCTAGGAACAGGTATAACCCTCAATAAAAAAATTAGAAATAATAGGAGACTGTCAATGACTTTATTTATTTGTTACTGCAAATGATATCATATTTATTGTATTAAAAAGAAAAGGAAAAAAAAAAAAAAATATGTACGTGTACATATTTTATTCAAATTACGACGTGATTGGAATTACAGTGTAAAAAATCTTTATTACATTATATATATGCTTTTATATAAAGTACACTTGAAATAAATATATTTATTTGCTTTATATATTTATGCTTATATAATGAAAAATCTTTGTGCTTTAGATAAATATAAGCAACACTTGAATATACATGTATGGGGTTAATTTATTTGGAGGGTTTATTTCTTGGCGATATCACTCAAGGTGACTTAACCATGGAAGGGGAAATATATAAACGTACGTATATACATATATATGTACGTATATACATATATATGTACGTATATACATATATATGTATGCATATATATATATATATATGTATGCATGTATGTATATTTACGTATGTATTTACGTATGTGCATAAATGAGCGTACATAAACATAATAAGACGAAGCATATGCTACCAAAAATTGATGAAATGATGTTTCAAATATTTGAAAATTCACTTATACGCATAAAGAACAAATAAAAAGGTATACATATACTATGTGTTTATTCCCCTGTCAAAAAAAAAAAAAGAAAAAGAAAAGATATATAAAGTACATTTATATTATGTTTTATTTTTATGTATCTCTACACCTAGGGTCCAAATTACAATAAACACATGACAACAATTCGCATAAATTTTTTTCTCGGCAAAACATGACTTAAGCCTCTTAAATATAAAGTCCTATACTGTTCATGCAAGTTTTACAAAAATGTTATATACAATTATAAAGTATTTTCAATAGCGTACTTTTATGAGTACCAACCTGCATAAAATCATTTTGTAAAATAGCATTTGTATGTATATATGTGGGTTGACTTTTCTATATATACGTAAAAAAAAAAAAAAAAAAATTAAAAAAAAATAAAAGTGAAAATTTTAAAATTCATAATAGGCTTGTGCTTCTTGTGCTTCTTGTACTTCTTGTGCTTCTTGTGCTTCTTGTGCTTCTTGTGCTTCTTGTGCTTCTTGTGCTTCTTGTGCTTCTTGTCCTTTTTTTTTTTTTTTTTATTTTTCGTAATTTTATAAAAGTAGAAAATTTTAAAACATGCGAAAAGACTAGAACTCACGTTATTTCTTTATTTAACGGCTGCACTTGTTCAGGTATATTTATGCTGCTCTAGCATTGCAAATGTTACAACCTTAAGGAATTATAAATATTATAACAACAGCTGGCGGAATAGGACTTGATTATATATATAATTTTTTCGCAGCTATTAAAAATGTAAGAATGTACGAATGACCATTAGCAACGTTAAAAAAGAGATGTATATAATATTATTTAAAAATACAAAAAAAGGTACAAACAACATTAAAGGTACTAATTTTCTAGTGTTATACTTGCAACGTTATCCTCATTTAAAAAAAAAAAAAAAAATGGAAAAAGGAGATAAAAGTTAATAAGAAAAATTACAAATAAAATAATTATGTCCAAAAAAAATATTAAAAAGATGAATATGTAAAAAAATACACAAAAGTAAATAGACTAGTTTATTCTTCACTGGTTCGATGGGTATATGCCTCTCGTCTGATTTATTGTCATTTAATTTTCTCATTTGCAATTAGGTAAATACACTGTCAACAAGGTGCATACGGGCATCCATACACATTTATATGCATATAATATATATATATATATATATATATGTACGAATACATGTATAAACCCATGTGTACCACGTGGAGTGTGAGCAAAATACACCCCTAAAAAGATTTACTACTAATCATTCCAGAAACTGTTGGCACTTACTAAAAATTATTCTTAAAGGGTTAGGGACAGGGATGTACCGATGTGTGCACGGGTAATTTATGGGAATGGGAAAGAAATGATAAGTAAATAAACAAGCAAAACGGGAAAATAATAAAAAAATAAAATAAAAAATAAAAAAAAAATAAAATAAATAAAAAAGGAATACAATAAACATATATATATATATATATATATATATATATATATATATATATATATATATAATAAAACACAAGTGCAAGTGAATAAGAAGAATACAAATGAAATCCCCTGAACGTACAGGACATCAAGACGCATACACTTTCCCCCTGTTAAAGAACCAGAACGCATGGGTACCATTTTGACAGCAGCATCGATCTACAGATCGAAAAGAGCAAATTCGTGCGCGCAGGTAAATATACGCATGTATATATGTATGTACACGTATGTATATATGTACATGTTTACACGCCCGCGAGGGGATGTACGAGGGTCGGGGAAACGTAAAAGGGGCGAACCCACCATCCCCAAGTGCAATCAGTTTTGCACATCCGAAGTGATACGGTTATCACTAGGGTTAGATGGAATTTGAGGTATTTGCGGTATTTGGGCCTTAGAATTTTGAATATTATTATATATAGATAAGGATTGAGAAATCAAGCTACTAATATTATTTAAATCAGCCGGAATAATAATCGTATTATTATTTTTACAAATATTTGAAAAGACATCAATATATTGTTCCGCTATAAGTAACGATATAGCATTATTTGAATCTAGCTTTTTAATTTTATTAGTAATAATTTCAATTGCTTCAGCTGTTGCATCTGCTTTTGCCTTTATAGCGAATGATTGTCCTTCTGCTATTAATATTGATTTTTTTTTTTTCCCTATGGCTATGTTAATTTCACTTTCTCTTTCTCCTTCACTTTGTAATATTTCCGCTCTTTTTCTTCTTTCTGCTTCTGCTTGTTTTTCCATAGCATTTTTAATATTTACAGGTAGTATAATATCACGTATTTCATATCTCATACATTTAATACCCCAATTTTTGGCTGATTCATTTATTGCCTTAACAATTTTATCGTTCAAATTATCTCTTTCTAAAAAGGTAGCATCTAATGTTAGTTTGCCTAACTCAGATCTCATAGTAACTTGTGCTAATTGCGTTACTGCAAAAACAGCATCATCAATACCGTACGAAGAATTATAAGGGTTATCACATTTTATATATAACACCCCATCAATATTGAGAGTTACATTATCTTTTGTTATAGCTGTCTGGTTTGGTATAGTTATTGTTTCTTCCTTTAATGAAAAAACATAAGCTATCTTATCTATAAAGGGTATGATAAAGTGTATTCCGGCCAGTAACGTTTTTCTATATTTCCCTAGCCTTTCAATTATGTAGGCTGTCTGTTGGGGTATTATAACAAAGCCCAGATGATTCCATAGTTTTTTCGTAAATTTTTTCCCCTCACCACTAGTGTAGTAGGTGCGCATGTTTTGAAGAAACAAAGCTCCTCTGGGATAGCACATCCGTGCGCGGTTTACACTTGTACAACGTATACTTGTGTAATTCATGCATGGGCGATTTACTATTGCACTAGTTATGTTTGGGCATTTTACGCTTATATGATTTATGCTTGCACTACTTATACTTCTACGATTTATGTCGGTAAACTTTTGTAAATCTGCTTCACTTAACGCTCTTTTAATGCACCTCACTTTTCTACACTGCTTCATAAGAGGTGTTCCCCCGATGACCCAGCTGGAAGCAATCATTTTTTGCCCCTCTGTATTTGTATATATATATGTACTATTTGTACATATATGTGCATGTACGTACACCTACGTGTTTATGTTTGTTCTTCACCTCCTTTTCCTTATGTTTTATGCAAATTTTTCGCCCCTCTTTTAACTGTGTTATAACCTTTACATAAACTATTATACTGTATCTTACAACAGCATATTTGATTTTATGATATTGATTTTTGTGTATGTTACTTTACATGCATATACGCCCTCCACTAATACACGACTTTCTTTCTACGATCGTGTACGCTTATTCTGTGCAGCACGGCTTTGCTCTAAAATGGTAAACATATATATGTATATATATGTATATATAATATATATATATATATATATATATATATATATATATATATATATAGAAGTAGATATATATACGTGTACTTACGTGTGAACTTATTCTTGAACTTAAGCACGTACTTCAACATGTACATCTAAGCATGCATATATCCTGTTCTTAGTACATATATGTACTTGTACGTAGAACACAGTTTGCCGAATGAATATTACTTTTTAGCTAACATTGTATTGCAAAAAAAAAAAAAAAAAAAAAGGCTTAATAATTTTTGCGCATAGGAAGGTTATGTATAGGTTAAATGGTACACTGCTAAATAGATATGTTTGTACATACAAAAAGTGTACTTTTTTTGCTTTTCACAAACGGAAAAAAAAAAAAAAGAAACGAAAAAATCGAATAAACTGAATAGAAATGACAAAATGAATAAAAATAAAAAAATAAAAATATGAAAAAATGAAAAAATGACAAAACAAGGTACAATTTTAACCAATTAATTTGTAGAGGCACCTACGAAAGGCAGCTTTCCATATCAACGTTGCTTGAAATGAAAAAGCATTTCTGCAGAAACAACTTTGAATAGCATAAATTTTTCAAGGCGCTGGAAGTGCGTGAAATATACATGTGCACTATAGTAAAGAGGCAGGGGGAAAAAATCAAAAAAATTAAAAAACTAAACAAAATAAGATTAGCAAAATTAGCATAATTAACAAAATTGACAAAATTGACAAAATAAAAAGTACTAATATAAAATAGGCTTTCTTTTCACTATTTTAAAAAAGGGAGGAAATACAGCGTAAATAACTCTTTACACCTACTGACGTATTAGGTGAGTAGTTCTATGTTTGCACTCTTGTGTCTGTTTAGAGTTCACTAACATTTTTTCTTCGTACCCCTTTCAAGCTAAAAAATACTTTTCGATTTCATATAATATTTGTAGTTTCAAAAAAAAAAAAAAATAAAATAAAATAAAATAAAATTCCCTTCCTGATGATTTATCTACATATAACCGCAAATATATATATACATATATATATGTTTATGTGTATGTATGCGCAAAATTTCAGAGAGACACGTAAGCATTGTAAGCAGCCTTTCAAAGGCTTTTTTAACATTAACATGCATTGTCAAAACGCATGAACATTCAAGTAGTACAAAATTTCGTATAAGGGTAGCATATAATTTTTTCATTTCGACGTTGTTGTAATGATACAGTAAAAACGTAGTATAATAACCACGTAGTAACAATATATATTTATTGCTTTTTTCGCTTAAAGGACTTAGGATTTTGCGCGTATACAGCGTTTCCCGGTTTAGTTTTTTTCCATTGTAATGATTATGATATATATATTTATATATATATACATATGTGCAAATGCACGGTATTTGCTCCTACACATAAAGTGTATAAGGCCTGAGGAAAACGAAATGTCTAAAACTGAGTTTACATAAATACGTAGGTGCAGTGCTTTTTTTTCATATGTTCTTTAAAAAGTTAACTGAAGCAAATAATCAGCACTTATAAATGATTCGTTGTATATGTTTTTTACTCCTGTGTGAGTTGCTAATTCCGCTGTTCTGTCTGTATTTATTGCTCTGTCCAGGTGAGGATCATGCATTTTAACTGTTTTAAAATAATACTCATTGTTATACGTTTTAGTTAAATTTTTTTTTTCTTTGTTCACCTGTCTCCATTTCTTAAGCAGCATATTGATATCATGAAGTTTTATTTCATGTATAGGTACGTTTAATGCAATGCTTAAAATCTTTTTTATACTTTTATTTAATTGGCTGTTGTAAGTATTGTTTTCATAATAAACTTTCTGCATATTTTGAAAAGTACTTGTCCTATTTAAATTTTTCAAATTATTTATTTTTTCAATATCATCAAAATTTATCATTTTCTTTTTATAATTTTCCGAAATGTCATTATAGTCAACTGGTGGACTTACTTCTCCCGACACGTAATATACATCTTCATGAGTATAATAATTTTCTTCATCTGGAATATTTTCAAATTGTATGTGATCATGTGTGCCTTGTTTTGCTTCGATAGGTACTCCCCCCTTCGCAGGGTAAACACTAAGGGATATATCAAAGGAAATAACAAGAAGTATACAAAGTATGAAAAAACTGATCATCATATTTAATTTTTAAACGTGAAAATGGGAATAAAGAGGTTTTATATGTTTAATGCTTACAAAAATGAGTAAAGAATAGAAGAAAAAAAAAAAAAAAAAAAAATGTTGAATGTGTTTGTCCATACGCTTATTTGCATATAATAATTTGGCTTTCGAACAAGTTTACACAAAAGCGCTTCTTACAACATAAATCGCTAACAATTGAAGCAGACAAATGAATAATTTATAAACGCATTCGTCTATTTGTTAAGCATTCTATATTTAGACTGTTGCGTTATTTTGCACTATTTTGTGATAATTATATATATATATATATATATATATGTGTATATGAATACACAGTCCTCATAGCGCGCGTAGTTTATGTAAATACACCTTGCAATAATGCTTCATATATTTTTAAAAATTTTTTTCTTAATTCTCATAAAAAAAAGTACAGAATAATGAAGTGCACGACGCAGAAGGAGCTTGAAAAATATACGAAGAAAGAAAAAAAGAAAATAAAAAAAAAGAATAAAAAAAAATAAAATGAAAAAAAATTGCATGAAAAAAAATAAAACAAATTAAAACAAAACAGAACAACAACATAACAATGTATCAGCCTAGCAACATAATAAAGCATAGCACGTCACATCATAAAATAACGTGGAGGGATTTAAAAAATATTCTTCCGTTTCTCCATACGTAATGCATACAGTTACTAACTCGACTGGGACGTACGGATCAACACTGATTCGTATACAATTTACTACTTTCTGCTCACTAATCTTACTTGCCCACGCGGTGCTGTACTCCTCTTATGTTTGAGTCATCCCTCTATGCTCTTGTACAAGGGGTACTCTTGTTCAATCTTTTTGTTTGAAAAGTATATGGTCCCCTTTTTGTACCGATAGACTGATTTTTTTACCTCCTTTGGCAGTTGAGTGTCTATCTTTAATTCGTCAAAACCATAAAAGGGTACATTGATATGGTGTTTAATTAAATATATTTTGTAAATATCCTTGACTACATTCATTTTTAGTAAAGATTTAATTGTTTGGTGATAATCTATTATATGAAAGAGATCATGATGTTTTATTACATTTCTTGCAATAGCATTGATTATCTTTTCATCATAAATATTTTGCTTAATTTTTACGTTCAATAATGCTCTTGCTACCCTATTAAAATCGCACGGTTCGAAATGTTTCAAATGGATATGGAGATGTTTA
Organism: Plasmodium brasilianum; assembly: GCF_023973825.1. Classification (NCBI taxonomy): domain Eukaryota; phylum Apicomplexa; class Aconoidasida; order Haemosporida; family Plasmodiidae; genus Plasmodium; species Plasmodium brasilianum. The sequence continues at coordinate 1,181,185 of NC_090121.1, forward strand.
CATAAAATAGTAAAAGAATCTTCATCAATACAATTGTGAAAGGATAATATTTCAATAATTCTTGGTATATCATAAACTACTTTATCATTTTTGTTATCGTTCCTTTTTATTTCTTCATTTATATGAGATAAAATTTCTTTCTGAATTTTTTTATTTTTTGTCCCCTTATGAATTAAGCAACAATATTTCGTTAAAGAGTCTAAATTCAAAATGTTCATATATTTCTGAACATGCAAGAATATTTTTTTAAAAATTTTATAAATTTCGGAATAATGTACTGGTAAGATGGATGAAAAATAAAACCCAATAGAACATAATACACTAGGAGGATAATCATATATATATATATCTATATGCTTTAAAATATGTTCAAATAGTATTATATCATTTATTTTTAATTTATAAAATGAGCTTACTGCTTTTTCGATTAAATATGGGGTTAAGCAATTCTGATCAGTTCTTAACATGTACATAATGTACATACTTATATAATCAAAAAATAAATAATGTTGAAATTTTAAATTTGAAAAAAAATAAGATATATCTATTAAATTTTTCATACTAGGGTAATAGTTAAAATGTTCTTGTTTGTATTTTATTAATGCGTAGTCTGTTTCTAAGATAACTTTTAAACTGTCTTTTTCATCCTTAACAAAATTATGACCATGTTCATATCCATTTTCAACAGGTCTATTTTGTGACCCCTCTTTTTCGCTAATCACATTTGGGGGTATTTCATCTGTAAGTGCATTCACTCCGTCATAATGATCATCCGACTTTATTACATATTTATTATTGCATAAATTCAGTCGATAAATTATCTCATTCGCTATCTGGTTAAAAAATAAGTAATCGTGAATTAAACAAAACGAATAACTTTCAACAATTAACGTTAGGTAATAAAAAGGGACAGTTTTGATATGAGACTGTAATAAACCACGTATTCGATTAAAAAGGTATTTATCCTGAAGTTTACATAAGGAAAATGCTTTTAAAATTAATATTAATTGGTGGGGCATATATGAGGTAAGTCTATGATTTAATATTTTGATTATATTTTCTAACTGTGCTGTAGCTTTTAACCTACCATAGTAATAACATATTCTTGGTAAATTTAAAAAAGTATTAATTTTATTTTGTATCCTTGATGTAATAAGCTTAAATCTCCAATCGCTAGTTGAGCAAGTACCAACATCAACTAGCCTTTTTAAAACTTTCATATAATGGTATGCCTTTTTTCTCTTATGCCGATAATACACCCATACATTTAATACTTCATCTGATGTAGTACTTTGAGCAATTTTCTTTGGTAGCATCCATTGCCAGCTACAGGATAATTTCTTTTCGGAATAGCTTCCTTCATAATTAAATATTAACCTTTGTGTGTTTTCTATGCTCCTAGGTATTTTATATCTCTCTACGTACTTTACCCATGACCCTTTTCCAACCCTCTTGTGAAACCTGTAATAGGCGAACCGCTGTCAAGAAAAGATATACAAGTGGGTATGAAGTAGAGGGGTCGATTTCGTCCACTCACCGGGTACTCATGTATATATGTATGTACGTACGTGTATGCACCTTCGTATGTCCACTTACAAGCCACAAAACGAAATTCGCGGCACTATTAGCGATAAGCAGTATAATGCAGCACAAAGCGGTAATCAATTTAAACCCATTTTACACATTCCATTGTTTACATGATATATAATGATGTGTCCGTTTGTTTCTTTTTATATTTTTCGAGTAATACCTTTTGAGTTTGAAAAATCTGCTTTTTCTTTGCTATAATAATGTTGGGGAAATTATCCCTAAACATTTTTTTTTTCCTGGCTAGTTTAAGCAGTTTGCGATAATATTTTTTATTTATTCTGCCTTACGATTATTTTGTATATTATATTTTTTTTTTTATTTAAGTTTTTTATATTATCATTCTACATTTTTTCTGTAAATATATACGTTGTGAATTGTTAGTAAATTTAAGGGCTTAAACAAGGGCATATTTTTTTTTTTTTTATTTTTTTTTTTTTATTTTTTTTATTTTATTTTATTTTTTTATTTTCATTTTGTTTATGTTTTTCATTTTGTTCATCGTTTTCATTTTTTTGAAGGCTTACCCGCAAGGAGACCTATTTTCTCTCGACTGTTCATTGTTGAATGATTTAATTTTTTTTTTTTTTTGTTTCCTTTTATATTTATTTTCCATTTTGTTGCGCATGTTTCGTAAAGGAATCCGTGAAGTTTACTTTTCTTTTTTTTATATTCCTCTGTAAGGAAAGAACAAAAAAAAAAGAAAAGAAAAGGAGAAAGAAGAGTACGTAAAAGGACTACGAAAAAGGGCGCTAAAAAGTAAGAGTACGAAGGAGCACAAGTAAAAAAAATCAAATATGATATCATTTTTCCAAAAGCAGGTATTAACACAAAACTGTGTTTCCTTAGATTAACTCTTCTTGACATATGCCCGTTAACTGTCCACATATTCACTTGTCATCTCTTTAATATTCTGAACATTAGAAGAAATGGACTTAAAAGAATTCCATGAACTTGCAAAGAGAAGGGAAGATATTGAAAGAGAAATAAAAGAAAATATGGAGTTTTTAGAAAAGCCTGAAAACAAAAACATAGGTATGGATGGGAAATTAATAGATTCGGAAGGTTTTCCAAGAAATGATATAGACATTTATAGAATTAGGATTGCTAGGAATAAAATTATTTGTTTAAGAAATGATTATATAGATATAAATAAAAAAATAGAAGAATATCTACACAATATTCATAATTCGCATCCTGTGATAAGAGTAGAGCGAAATCGAAATGTGCAATACGATGAACAAGATATTAATGGGAACATTATAAACGAACCGAGGATTAGCCAAGATCAAATAGAAGAAGCAAAAAATAATATATTTGCAATGATAGATGAAATTATTGAAAATTCTCCTGCTCACAAAGCAGGCCTACGAGTTAATGATTATATATTTGAATTTGGAGATGTAAAAAGGAAATCAGAAAAAGAGGATAATAAAAACGTAGATATATTTAAAAAGATTACAGATTATGTAAAAAATAATCCTTCTAAAATTGAAGTAAAAATATTAAGAGAGGAAAAAGTATTTTTTTATTATATTTTTCCTGATAAAACAGCTAATGGGTTGTATATCGGATGCCATCTGACACCTACCAAAAATGTAGCAATGTTCAAAAGGTAAAAGAAAATTTGGAAAATGAAGAAAACACAACATAACATTTTTAATTATTTTTAATCGCAAAATGTGAAGAGGTATGAAAAGTGAAAATGGAAAAAATTTTGACCAAGAAAAAAAAAAAAAAAAATTAACATAAACGTTTGTCGGAATAATATCATACGGACTGAAAAGGAGGTTAGTATAAAACCATAATTATAAATTAAAATAAAAATGAAAATTATATTAAATAAAAAAAAAAAAAAAAAAAAAAAAGTATCACATACAAAGAATTATTCCATTTTGCGGGAGAGCAAATATATATACTTGTATATGCACACATAAGTAAGCGTATCTATCAAATATGTAAAAAAAAAAAAAAAAAAAAAAAAAAAATTTTTCAAATGATCATGTTATAGAAAGCTGCACAAATTTTCTATGTCTAACATGAAATTCTCGAAAGTTCCAAATTTGCAGTTCAATTTTTTAGCAATCCTGTGCAAAAATATCACCATGTAAGGAAAATATGAAAAGGTGTGGGGGCATTTAAGCACACATGAAAAAAATATTTAAAAATAATATAAAAAGCAACGAATTAGGAAATATGAAGGACAATTATAAGGACTACAAGAAAGAGCAAATGCGCTAGATTAAAAAAAAAAAAAAAATTAATAATGTATAACTTTTTTATTATATTTACTTACCATTTCGCATAAATGTACGTTTTAAACTGCTTTTCAAAAGGCATGTAAAAAAACATTTTAAACAACTCTCCATCCACAATACCTTTACAACATTTTGAAGCAAAACTGACTTTATATTCTCTATAAGAACTATGACTTAAATTTCCAATAGATGATATGTTATCATTTAAGGCTATTTCAATACATAAAGCTCTCTTAAAATTTGCAAAGTTCGAAAAGGGAATTAGGGCGCAAATGGACCCTTCACTTGATGCACATAGAATGCTGTCATTTTTTCTCAAAATCCCATCTCGACTTTCCACTCTGAGAAGAAAATGTTAATATGCAATTTGGAAACACGGGTTAATATGGGACGACACATATACATGCAAATGTATATATATGTATGTATATATGTACATGCACACATAGTTTATTCGCGCGCATATTGTCCTTTTATTTGATTTTTGCTAACTCTTCAATTAAGTTGGTTAACGAAGCCGATAACATTTTGTTAACAACACTCCCGTGATTGAACTGTGATACCATCTGAATTTTAATAAAACAGAAGATATATGTTTATATATACATGAACATGTACATATGAAATCTTTTTCAAAGGGGTAATTTACCGATAGCTTAAAGGAGTCTTCATCGTTGTATCTGATGTTCGACCTTCGAAGAAAAAAATTGAAAATGAGAAGCGTGTGTACACAGGAATATATATATAAGTATTCACACACGCACATATATATATATATATATATATACTCACGAACATGCGCGCATATATTGAGTGTCTCCTCATAGCACGCCCTTCATGTGATGAGGTGGACAAAAATGCATATACGTATGTACTCTTTTTTTTCTTTTTACTTTTGTAACACAAGGAAGTTAGATTCCATATCAGAAACTAAGAAATGACTTTTCGATAAGGCACAAACAGATCTAATAAAAGAGAAAGTGCAAAAATAATTATTGTCATGAATGTAGGAATACGAATAACATGTACATAAATAATGCGTCACTTGCATATTGAGATATGTTAAAATGTTCACTTACGTGCACCAAACGTTGGAATAGTCTCTACAAACTTCGTTCAAAATAGACTAAAATTGGGGAAGGTACATGATAGAAAAATATTAAGAAATGTATCTGAACTTGTTGTATGCACGTGTATATAATTTGGCGATGTGCAAAAAATACATGTGCACGTATATATTGTTATCCTTTCACTTTTTTAATAATATTGACTAAATTATAGCCAACACATTTAGTATAAGACGTATAATCTTTAATTACGTTGTTAAAGTCGTAAGATAATATTGTCACTGATGTCATGATATCTCCAACTACGACATAATTTTCCCTGCAAAAAAAATTTTATATAAGCAAATATGTGTAAAATATTTCTACGGTTTCTACATGCACATGGATGTACATACATTAGAATGTACGTGCAATTTGTATATAAACATGTCTGGTATTTTTCCACTCACAAAACGTCGAGACTCATTATCCACGAGCTTGGCGTGAAGGAAGCTACCTCCAAAATAGCGTCGTCCTTCTCTAGCTAATATGAAAAAGAAATTGATGGGGATGAATAAAATGGAAAGGAAAAAGATGACAAGTGTGCGGGCACGTGTGCAAATGTATATGCACGTGTATGAGCATAAAAAAAAAGAAAAAAAAAAAATACATATATAATATATATATTATATATATATATATATATATAATATGTATATATACGTACATACACACACATAAATACACACATGCATGACAGAACGCCAAAACTCTACACAGCTTAATTCTTACAATGGCGTTGTTCGAATAATCCATATATTTTTCCAGGTTTATTAAGAAGTTGCTCATATCAAGGACAATGACCTGTAAGAGGGGGTGAAAAAAATAAGGCATTGATAAAACTATGAGCAAATGGTTATAAAATAGTAACATACTATCGTATTTTATTTTTTGAATGCATTCTGCGACATATTATACCTCTAAGCTTCGCTTAAACAGTGGCAGTACATGCGCGCATACCCACACACGAGTATATCCCCATAAGTGTATATACAAACACGATCATACCCACACACGAGTATATCCCCATAAGTGTATATACAAACACGAGCATACCCACACACGAGTATATCCCCATAAGAGTATATACAAACACGAGCATACACACACACGAGTATATCCCCATAAGAGTATATACAAACACGAGCATACACACACACGAGTATATCCCCATAAGAGTATATACAAACACGAGCATACACACACACGAGTATATCCCCATAAGAGTATATACAAACACGAGCATACACACACACAAGCATATTACCGTATTGTTGACAGCCGCTATCAACTTGTCGTAGAACTGCTTCAAGTGCGTGATACCACCGCAGTTAACATTGTAGGTGTATATATGCTTGATTTCAAAAATGTTAACCTTCTTTTTAGCAATAAAAACGTAGATATGGCCAGAAGAAGGCTCCGTAATTCTTTCATTAATGTTTGCAGTACCAACACAAATAAATGTATTGACGGTATTATTAGCATATACATCTTTGTTTACCTCATATATACATATACTGGAAACGCTATATTTGGAGGGAATTATATACGTATATTTGACTGAATTTTGAAGTGGATCAAAAAAGCATACAATCTGTTTCATCATTTTATTTGTTTTATGTTTTTCTTCTAGAGGACAAGCAGTAATTAGTAAACCAGTTTCTGAGTGATAAGCTATTTTCTCGACTGTTCTATGGAATGGTATTTTTTGTAAAAATGTTTCTTTAATATCATTTAGGTGAGATATATATATCCGTTGACCATCATAAAAAATAAAATAAAAATTGTTTTGATTTTTTTTTTTAAATGAACTAAAATTATGAAATGGATTTAAATAATTAAAATCATTAAAAAGATCAACTAGATATATATTTTTAATAGACAATTTAGATAATGATATTTTTTTTTTTAAATTTGAATATATGATCAATGGTTTTTCACAACACACAAAAAGGAAATTATATTTCTTTACAGAATGATTGTTCATATTTATATCCATTTTTTTTCTTTCAGTGAATACTTTTATGAACTTTTTAAATTTAATAGGCCCTTTACATACATTTATTTTTCTCTTATTTGTTAATGCAATTTTTTTACTTTTTATAATATATCTTTTTAGATATATTTTTTCATCAAATAATACATTCTGCATATTTTCAAAATATGATGAGTCACTTGTGGACACATCATCCGACTTACTGCTGCACTTATCAGAATGCACATAATTTTCTTGCACGTACATATTGTCGCATTGTTCTTTTAGCTTTCTTTTGAATATGAGATTGAGCAGTCCCTTCTTATCAATTCTTCCGAGCCTGTTACGACTACTGCAGCGGCTCCTGCAATGCCTACTGCAATGCCTACTGCTTGGGTTACCGATATGACTGCAGTCACCTCTACTGCTGTATCTTTTTGTTCCTTCAAGTAGGATTTCTTCACTTATACTATCTTTTCGATTGTAACTTCCTGATCTGTTCAGACGATTTAAGTCCTTCTGAATATTGCTACTCTCTCTCTTCCTCTTGTTGGTAAAGCTTCGACAATATTCAAATTGTGCATGTGTATCCATACCACTATTGTCGTTTTGATTATCATCCTTTTCTAAGTCAACTACTCCTAATTCTTTTGAAAAATCATCGTTATTCGGATGGGGTTTTTTCCCCTTATTCTTTTTCTTTGCATCCATTCTCTGTCCCTCCATAGTTTCTGCGTAAACATTGTCACTAACATTATTACTATTACCACATCCATTATTATTATAGTCATTACCACTACAATTATTATTGCTACTGCTATTATTTTTACATCTGTTTCTATTCTTACCTCTGCTTTTATTACTACCACCATTATTATTACCACCACTATTATTATTACCACTATTATTATTATCACCACTATTATTATTACCACCACTATTATTATTACCACCACTATTATTATTACCACCACTATTATTATTACCACCACTATTATTATTACCACCACTATTATTATTACCACCACTATTATTATTACCACCACTATTATTATTACCACCACTATTATTATTACCACCACTATTATTATTACTACTGATACTGGTGTTATTCATTTTTATTTTAATTTTTTTTTTCTTCTTCTTCTTCCTTTTCTTTTGCTTTTTTTTCTCCTCTAGGAAGGAAGCCAAGTGGAAATCCTTTGCACACCTCTCGTCGTAATTCCCATATGTTCGAATGGGCGTACAATAAACATGATTAATGCAGTCTACATTTGAACTTGAAGACACATTTAGAGAAGAATAATAATTATTAAATATATCTTTTTCCAAACCCAAGTTCTTTGTCTTATTGCCACTTGCTCTGCTTTTCTTTTTATACGTTTTTTCCTTTTCCTTTTCTTTTTCTTTTTTTTTAGTTCTTAATCTTTTAAACGTATAAAAATTAACAATATCGCTACCTGATGATTCATCAGAGGATAATCCATAAATTTGGAAAAATTGAAAAAAATAATTAGCCTTTTTAATATTAATTTTCATTTCTTTGCATTTCCCCCTCTTTCTTTTTTCTGCCTTTAAATAACGTGCAGATATATGTGGTATGTTTCTTCCTTTCTCTTGAGCGCACATTTCCTTCAGTCGCTTATTGCATTTTACGTTCTTCTTAATATGGTTATCACTCAACTGTTCTGATTTGTTAGCACTACGCCTTAAGGTGCCTTTCAACGTTCTAGCGGAAGCAGAGCGGTCTCTACTGCAGCAACCACTGCCATAGTCATCGCTTCGGCCATTATTACTGTTACTACTACCATCATTGTTACTACTACCATCATTGTTACCATTACCATCATTGTTACTACTACCATTACTATTACCGGTACTATTACCACTACTATCATTGTTAGCAATCCCATTACTGCTACTCATTTGACTAAATCTCCCATTCGTGCCATTTTTATAATAATGCTGATCCGCGCTTACATTCCTGTTCAGTAAACAATCCATGCTTCTAAACAGCTCCGATGTTACGTTGACGTTATAAAAGGAACTCGAATCGATGAGAAGCTCATCTTGAGTATTCTTCACGCATGCTTTATGCAAATGGTGCACATTTTTAAATGTTGAATTATAGAAATCAAAATATTTAAACACGTTTGTATAATTTTGCGATAAATATTTTAGTAATTTCCTTTTGCATTTTTTAATTTTCCTTTCTTTTTCTATATCTTCAGTTACTTTTATTTTGTAGCTAAACTTGTAATTTTCTTTACTGTTCAGGTTTTTACTACTGTATACATATTTCAAAGAAGCTTCTTTTTTTTTTAAAAATTCTTTATGTAATTTGAAAATATTGTTATCCTCTCTTTGTGCCTTATTATAACTACAAATCTGTTTACTCGTGTTGTATTTGTTATATCTCTTTCCGTTCATATTAGCATTTGTTCGAGTACCACTTGACTGGGAATATTCATTTTTAACTGAAATTTTTTTTGATGATAATTGTCCTACACTATTTTCACTATATGTTATGATACCTCCATAACGCGACTTACTCTTGTCATGGATGGTTTTACCCTCATCAACAATATTATTTCCCCTCCTCTCCTTACTTTCAATATTATTGGTGTTACTACTACTGCGATTGTCATTCCTACTATTGTTATTGTTATTGTTGTTGATGTTGTTATTGTTATTGTTATTGTTGTTGATGTTGCTGCTGTGGTTGATGTTGCTGCTGTGGTTGATGTTGCTGCTGTGGTTGTTGTTACAATGAGCATTGGACGCTTGATCATCATAAAATGGACAAATGGTTACTTGGTTCGGCTCATAATTTATAGAGCTACTATTATTAACATGTTTACTATGTCCATGCGTGGTACTCCTGTGTGTACCCCGTCCATGTGAGCTACTACGTTTACAGTAGCCACGTCCACCTGTACCACTTCTATGTGTGCTACACATATGTTTATCACTTCTAAACCCACTGTTCCTCCTATTCATGCAAACATCACTAATGGAGCATAACAAGAAGTATTCCAAATCCCCATTATTATACCCAATAAAGAGATAAACATTGTCATTCATTTCCAATAATTCAATATCACATATAAAAACAAAAAAAGAGCATTTAGGCTCATATAACAAAACCTCTCTAAAGATATATGCATTCCTTACACATTGCGCATTTTCTCTTTTTTGTAATTGACTTAGTCCTTTCTTGTTGATGGTAAGAAGTATTACTTGTTTGTTCTTAAAAACACATACTAATAAACTTTTGTAAATGACCATGGATGTAATTGTTTCTCTTAATTCATATTCATACAAAAAGATGAGAGATTTTTCAGTAACTGCATATACCTTAATACTGTTATTGCAGTATATATAGAAATAATCTTTATATAAACAGAATTTATAAATAAAATTAAATGTTAAAGCATGCACCTTTTTTAATGACAAACAACACAGTAGTATAACGCTTTGATTAGTTACCTGCACAAGATAAGGAAAATTGTTCAACACGTTAAAGTATATCGTGTTGTTCCTTAAATCTATATCTGTGTTTTCATATTCGCACAGAAATATTTTATTGTGTTTGCTATTTTTTCTATGTGATTTGGTGAAGTAGTGTTCATTCGTTTGACAGCCCTCTTCATATGGGGTTGAGAAATTAACACGCTGTGTATTCTTCGTTCCACAAGCTCTTTCTGTGTCTACCCGGACATGATTTCGTACACCTCTAACTGTGCCTATGTCTGCTTCCCCTTTTTTATTTTTTCCCCTTTTGTAATGTTTCCTTTGTTTCCTTTCTCTATCGTTGCACACGCCGATGATCCTCGTTCGAAAACCGTACGTTATACATATAATGAACACATGAAAATAAATAAAATTTGCGTATTTCAACACGTTAATTTCTCTTTTATTTTCAAAATAATACTTATTTAGAAAGCACAAATTGATGTCTTTGATTTGTACATTTTTCTTACCATCTAGGTATACAAACGCTTCAATGTCTATCGGTTCTTCTATCTCTTCTCCTGCTTCTTCCACTTTTTCCCCCTCTTTCTCAGCACCATTGTATGCGTTATCTAAATATTGTATTTCTTCTTTTTTTATAAAATAATTTTCACTATGTTCATCATTTAGAGTTGGAAAAACATCGGATGTATTTTCATTTTTTTCCCTTTTACATTTAACATCATTCATTTTGGTATTTGCTGCTCTTGTTTGATTATTTTTCTTTTTTAGATGTATTACATATTTTACAACAAATAAATTTGTAATTCTATTTAAACTTAACTTCGAAATAATATTTGTTTTTAATCCATTCCGAATAATAGATATACATCCAGTTCTTCCATAACTATTACATGTTATTATTTCCTTTTCATCATGTTTATTTTTGATTACACAAAAGTCTAAGATCGGACCCATATTTTGAATAACCGAAAGGATCTCGATATAAAATTTGTTTCTCTTCCCTTCGTTCTTACTTCCACTCTCGCTATCACCTTCGTTTCCACTTTTGTTTGCACTTTCGCTTCCACTTTCGCTTCCACTTTCGCTTCCACTTTCGCATCCACTTTTGCTTCCACTTTTGCTTCCACTTTTGCTTCCACTTTTGCTTCCACATTCGCTTCCACTTTCGCTTACACTTTCACTCCCGCATTCACTTCCAATTTCATTTCCACTTTTACCTGCACTTCCAACTTCGCTCCCACTTTTCTTCTTTTTTTTCTTTCTTTTCTTTTTTTTTTTTCTTTTTTTTCTCTTTTTATTTCTTCCCATATTATGCGCATACGTTCCGCTTGGATATCCCCTTACCTGTGCTTTATTTTCTATCATGAGACCTTCTTTCGTATGCCATAAATTATAAAAGTCATGTTTGTCAGAAGTCATACCTACATCATTTTGATTTCCTTTCATATTATAATTATTATCTTCAAAACAGCAGTGATTAAATCTGCGTGTGTCTCTCTTCTCTGCATTTACGTTCCTGTAACTGTAGTTAGCCTGCATATCGACATCTCTGCTGTGGTTTTTTATACTAGTTCGACCGAATATATTTTTGCAATTGATACCGTCATTAATGTTATCCTGGATATTTCTGAACGAGTCAGCTCCGACCATGCGACTCTCACTCGGGTTATCTTCATTATAACAGGTGTTACGGATGTTATTGAAGTTAGCGACATACATGGAATTACTAGCACACTTGTCTTGTTCTTCATCTTCCCCTACATAGACATCCTCGTCTTTTTCAACATGGCGATGAGTGTAACCAGGAACACCACCGACAGTACACATCTCCCCACCCCTTCCTTCATGATGAAAGGGATAAAACGAATCCTTGCTATTAATCTCATTAGACGTATCAGCAATTATATGTCCACTGTATTTTTCATTAGGGAGAAGGTTTGAATTGTTTAAAGTAAAATAGGAAGATGCTTCTACTGGTGCATAGTCTTCACATTCATATATAGGATAGTTATGCATACGTAGTAAGTAACTATCACTAACTTGGGATCCTAAAAATATAATATCTGAAAAAATAGACACAATAACATTCGACCTTGAACATGTACCTATAAACTGTAGATTAATTGAGTTAATATTTCTACAAGTGTCCTTATAATTTTCATTTGTTAACCTATACGATGTTGGTTCAGATTTACATAAACATGTTAATATATACAGATCACCATAATCATCTGCTAAAATGAATTTATTTCCATTTAGGTTTTCTATACATCTAATTGTTCTTAACTCTGAGCTTAAAAAGAAATTTTTGTCTTTATCACTTTCTAGATCTATATAGTTAATAAATTGAAAACCTATAAGTAATATTCTGTTCTTTGCAAAGCACAGAAGCTTGTTTATGCTTGAGTCGACTATAAGGGGCTTATAGTACGTCTGAAGGATCTTGGGTTTGTCTTCATTCATCCCACGAGCGTGCAATTGTGTCGACGTGCCATTATTAATTCCATAGACGTTGGAGCATATGTCCTTAACACCACTAACACTGTCAATGCCGCTAGCACCGCTAGCACCGCTAACGAGATGATTTCCTATTTTGTTAGGGTGCATAGCCACGTAACCTCCACTGAACTCGATTATGTCCCTCTTATCGCTTAGGGAGTACAAAGGGATAAGTCTTATGTACCGTTCATATGTATAGGATTCTTTTTTTTTTGCATCGTATAATATACAAATAGTAGAACTTATGCTTCTTCTATATCTTTTCCCCTTGGAGTGGGAATCATGAATTCTAAGGATTCTATCAAAGCTATCAACATCATCGTTACACTTACCATTGTTATTGTTATTATAGCGATCAGTTCTACACTCATCAATATAATTGTTTTTAGTGAAACTCTTATCTCCTTCTTTATCCTCATCTGATGAAAAAAGATTTTTAGGTTTTTCTATTGTAGATGTACATTCAGTATATTCTTTTTTTACATCTATTTCACTTTTTTTTAAATTTATTTCTTCCTTTTTCTCTTCTTTTGTTACATATGCATTATATTTAGTTAATTTAATATGATTATTGTTTTTATCACCGGGGCAGTAATCATAATTAATGCTGTTACTTGCACCATTGCTACTATTTTCATCAACATGTGTTTTCTTATTATTGTTAACAGTAGTTGACGATACAGAACCGCCGTTTATGCAACCCCTCTTGTTGCTTCCATTTTTGGTCATATTTTCCATATGCAAATTAGCTGAACGTGTTAATAATTTTTTTTTTTTTTTTTTTTTCTTTTTTATGTAATCACACTCTTTCGAATTGTGCTTTGAATAATATTCATCTGTGTTGTTTCTTCCCTTATGACTATTTCTTCTCCCCCTCCCTCTATCTCCCTCTTCCTTACTGCGAGCATTACTGACGTGGTCATTACTAAAGTGGTTATTAGGATCGTCATTACGTTCATAATTACAGCCGTTAATAGATTCGTCTTTATTACCGTGGTCGCTATTATCTAGGTAATCGTCCTCCTCATCGTCATCCCCTTCATTAATTCCAACATCGTGGTAACCATCGGAGTAGCTGTTCACAAATATCATGTCTATGATGAGGCCTTCATCTAATCTCAAGGTATATAACCGACTTAAATTAAAATAATCGTCATAATCTAAATAAATATACTTAAGAATATTTTTATATCCGTAAAACAAAACTGTACGTTGTCTTTCGTCCAGTAGAAATGTAATATCTTCTTCAATGTGCATGCCATTTAATTCATGTAAATTTATTTGGGACAACGTCACAAAATCATTTAACTTTATATCGAATTCTAAAAGTAATAAATTATATTTCCTTGTTAATAAAAATACATATGATTTTATATTTTCTTTTTTATCTCTATCTGTTAATTTTTCTGGTAAGTACTCACGTAATTCTAGCACTTCGGAAAAGACGACATGTTTACTAAAATCATCTGTGAACCCATCCTTATCTACACAACACACATTCAAATAGTTGTTACATGCATACAACAAATACTTTTTCTTGTTTCCTTTTATGTTTGTGCAAATGGCTGTTCTTATTGATGTACTTGGTATAGCATTATTATAAAAGTGGTATATGCTCATTTTTCACTCGTTCCGTTCGTTTCTTCGTGCGTTGATTTAAGTTCCACTGATTTGTAATCCTCCGCTTTGTGTTCCTGTGCTTTATTCTATTCTGCACTTTTTTTTTTTTTTTTTTTTCCCTGCTATCTTATTTAATCTTTCACTCAAGTTTCAGCTTTTTTAAATCATCTTATCTTCCTTTTTTTTTTTTTTTGTTATCTTTATGTATACTGTATTCCTTATCTTTTATTCTTTTCCTTCGTACAACAACCTTATTGCGTTATTTCGCTGCTTTCACGTTTGTAATTCTTATTTTCTATTTCTTTCTTTCTTTCTTTTTTTTTTTTTCTTTATCACACCCAGATGATAGCTAACCGTATTCTTTATTTGGTTTTGGATTTAATTTATGATTGTTCAACTTTAGTCCTTTACTTTTTTTTTTTTTATTGATTCAAATTTTCTGCTTCTTCACACATAAGTTCATCAAAATGAATGAGAAATGGCGAAATGAAGACTAAACTGTGTATACATCAACAACGCACATGTATACCTAGGAGAAGAAAGGCGGGGATAATTAATGTATAAATGATTGCAGTGTATATAAGTATGTATATGAGAATGTACGCGTGAAAAAAAAAATATACAATGTATATATATACATATATATATATATAAATATATATATGTACATGTATACTTATCCATGTATACGCATAAACATGATGCTCGCGTATAGCTTCATTTGTACAATACAATTATAAATGTGTATGCATATTTATATATGCATGTACATACTCATGCACTTACATATGTGTATGCGAAATACGAAGAAAAAAAAATTGGGCAAATGTTAGTTTAAATTAACAAATAAACAAAAAAAATAAAAGTTCAAACTTGTGTTATGATATGCTCGATGAAACATGCACGTAAGGATAGAGAAAGTATCCTTTAAAACATTGAAAAAAACAAATATTTTTTGTGAGATAAAAATTTGAAATGTTAAATAGTTTGAAGCGTAATTATTTCTCTGTTAGGCTTCAGGTTGTTATGCTTTAACAGAATAGATATCGTACATGTGTAAAACAAATATATTTTTTTTTTTCAAAAAAAAAAAAAATAAAAAAAAAAAAATAGAACTTATCCGTTTAAGAATATGTAAATGCATATATATATTTATATATATATATATGCATTATATATATATATGCATTATATATATTTATATATGCAATTATGTATATTTATATATGCAATTATGTATATATATGTATAACTCAGAACAAGAAAAAAAGGTGAGTGTATAAAATGTTTAATGAGGTTACTTTTTATGGAGGATTACTGCTTTCCTATGTTTCTTTAATATGCCTTTTTAAGCCCACAAAAGTGCAAGAAAAAAATAAGGAATAAACCAATAGTCGAAAAAATAAGTTGAATTATAATAAATTAAACTAATTTTATTGCCATATGAACAAATAAACCGACAAATGCGTTCTATGCCGAGTAAATACTCCTTAATTTCCCATCACTTGAGCAATTAGAAATCGTGCCTTAATTATTTTATTAGACCATATATTATATTTTGAATGTTATATTTTGCATTTTGTGTTTTATGATTTTTTATTTTTTTCCAAAGTTGACAATATTATTTCACGTAATTGATGTCGCTTCCGCCAATTTTTATGAAAAGATTTAGTTCAAAAAAAAAAAAAAAAGAAAAAGACTGTTAAGTATTTATTCCTCTTAAAACATTATTCTTAAGGAATATATATATTTTTTTTTTCAATGAACACCCGTCGATATTAATGAAAATATTAATACTATCCACATATTTCGTGCTATCAGAATATAAGAATATTTTTTTCAATATTGCTAAGGTTATACGGACATGTATTATGAGTGACAAACCTACCAGCTTATGTATGATCATACATACATGTATATAAATATAAATAAATAAATAAATAAATATATATATATATATATATATATATATATATAATATATATATATATATATATGCGTAGCGTGTGCACCTATCTCTCTCAGCTCAACGTGCTAATATTTTTACCCTTATGAGGGTAAATTTAATAGTAGCAAGCTATGCCAAAAAAATTAAAATGGTTAAATAGTATAATGTTTCAGACGAAACAGCATATACATACGTAAATGCGTGATATGCGCGTGTACATAAATACTACCCACGTTTTTGAACGAATACTAAGAATAAATTAACGTTAAGAGATCCTTTTTTTTTTTTTTTTTTACTACACATGCGGAAAAAATGTATTACATTAAGACATTGTGTGTACGTGAAATTTTTGTTTTTTGTTTTTTTTTTTTATCTTTTTACTAATTTGTATTAAAAATGTTGGTTTATTCATTTTGTTTACGAAAAAGAGTACGTTCAAGCTCTTTACATAAATATATATATATATATATATACATATATGTTTGTGTACATATATATATGTATATATGGCCTTTATTTTTTTTTGGAAATTTTTTTAAAATTTAAAAATAAAAGTTAAGAATTAAAAAATTTGCAAGTAAAATAAAAATGACTATTTGGTATTAAAAAATATTCCTACACTGGACTTATAAATTTCATTCTTTTAATAATTTACATTTATTGAGCACTAAAAATTTCCTTTTAATGCATGGAAAAAAGAAAAAATTGGTCTTTTGCAGTAACTACATAAAGCTTTCTATATATCGCGTAAATATAAAATGAAAAGTGGTTTTCATAAACATATATATATATAATATATGAATATAAACACATGAACTGTACGTGGACGTGCATAATATTTTATTAAAACAAAACAAACTGTTTTCTTGCGCTTCCAAATATTTGATGTTTCTCTACGTGCAACACATTGAATCTAACCGTTTTTGATAATGGCCTGATATATAAAAAAAATAAAATATGTAAAAAAGAAATGAAGTAAAAAAGGATATAAAAACGTAACGAATGAAGCAACGAGGTAACTAAATAACGAATGAAAGAAAAATGATATGAACAAATTTGAGAAGGTATTATTATATGCACAATTATTGAGAATTTACATGTACATTGTTCTATATACATACATATAACACATTATTACAATGCAAAAGATTAACTACCTGCACTGTCCAACAGTAACTATATCTCCTTCCTTCACTTCAAAACATGGAGAACAGTGACAAGGAATATTCTTGTGTCTTTTCTCAAATCTATTGTATTTCTTTACATAATGCAAATAATTTCTTCTAATAATTATGGTTCTCTTCATTTTATTTGATATTACCATACCTCTGTTCAGGAAAAAAAAAAAAAAACATTAACATGTCATGCATGTGTGCATGCGAATTATGTAGATGACTACGTGTACATATGTCTATATAAACATATATATGTGCACTTTTCGCACGATATTAATTTTATTATTCATTATTTTTGCTTCTTTTTTGCTTCTTTTTTGCTTCTATTTTGCTTCTATTTTGCTCCTCTTTTGCTCCTCTTTTGCTCCTCTTTTGCTTCTCTTTTGCTTCTCTTTTGCTTCTCTTTTTTTTTTATTTCCCACTTTAAAATTCTTCCTCTAATTGATACGTTCCCCGTAAATGGGCATTTCTTGTCAACGTAGACTCCTTCCTTTGCTTCCTTCGGGGTAGCAAAACCTAAACCTACCTTCTTCCAATACCTTGTAAAACTTTTTGAGCCTTTCTTTATTTTTTTTGAATTAAAAAAACTTGCTCCTTCCTGTTTTTGGTAGGCTCTCTCATGCTATAAATAATTACACAGAAACGGAAAAAAAAAAAAAAAAAAATACGTAATGCAACATATACATTTGAATACATTCTATTGGTAAGAAAATTTTTATTTTACATGTACATTTCAGGTAATGCGTGTAATTTTTGTTTATTCATAAAACACCATAGAATATTATTTTCACGTATCGTTAATCTGTACAGTTGATGTATAAATATACTCTACATTTTTAATTCATTTCTCAAGTTTAATTTTATTATTTATCATGTATAATTTTTCGTTTTCCATTTTTTCGTATGATTTTCTAATCATTTTTATATTACCTGAACATCTAATGTCGTAGCCATTTTTTCCACGTGAAATTTAAAGGATTTTTTTTTTTTTTTTGTATAATACTGTTAAGGATTCTTTTTTTTTTTTTTTTTTTTTTTTTTTGAAGCCTTTTAAAATGTTCTTTTAGGTTTCTACTTATTTCGTATATAAAGTAGTTTTCTTCAAAACTTGCGTTTAAATGATTTATGCATTAACGGAAAAAAGAAAAACAAATAAAAATAAGAAAAATTATTATATTTTAAAATAATTTATAAAATTAAAAAAAAAAAAAAAAAAAGAAACGTTAACGATGACGATATAATATTACTGCGTTATTATTGATATTCGGGGCACTATAAAAAATACAAATATTTTTTATTTTTCAGAATAAATACTATCAAAAATTAAAAAAAAAAAAAAAAAAAAGAGTACGAATGTAAACATAAATTACAATATGAAAAAGTTCTTATTACATAAAAATGAAAAAAACAAATATACACTAACTATAATTAGAAGAGGCAGAAAAATGTTCACACTTATTTTATGTTACATTTTACTTTTTTTTTCCTTAAAAAAAAAATAAAGGGTTGACCCCTTACTCTACCTCAATAATGTACATACTATATATATGTGTATACATATTTATATATATGTGTATATATATTTATATATATATATATATTATAATATATATTATATATATATATATATATATATATATATTCTGTTTGTTTCAATTCTTGATTTTGCTTGAATGCTTGAATGCTTAAATTTGTAATAAAATAAAGTAAGCTCTATTTGTAATGGGAAAAAAGGATTTAATGAGCTTATTTTATAAAAATGCGGTAAAACATATGGTTTCATGAGATAAAGCAAAATAATACATAGTACAAATGGTATATATGCGTACATACGTACATACGTACATACGTACATACGTACATACGTACATACGTACATACGTACATACATACATACATACACAAAATACTGCTTCATATTTTAAAATGATATTCGCATAAAAATAACGAATATACTTTTCACTCGTTGACTTAATAATGCTGTGTTTTCATATTGCAATTAATAGTACCTATAATATGTGAATGTACGTATATATGACATATGACGGGAAAGTATATAATTGTGTAAATGAACGAAGTGATGTTTTAGTTCTGAGGGTATTTTTTTATTTTCAAAAAAAAATGTGCAGTGTTACAATTTTATTTAAACTAGCTAAATGTACAATTTTGCGCTTTTAATGTTCAAAGGAGAAAAAAATAATACAAAATAAAACAAAATAAATCAAAATAATACAAAATAAAACAAAATAATACAAAATAAAACAAAATAATACAAAATAAAACAAAATAATACAAAATAAAACAAAATAATACAAAATAAATCAAAATAAATCAAAATAAAACAAAATAAATCAAAATAAATCAAAATAATACAAAATAGGATACTATTTTCTAATTTCCATGATGTGAGTACAAATATGAATATATATTGTACTTCTCCATTACTGTGTAAAATTCTTCTTTTTAATTTTTGAAAATATGAGCAGAGTTTAAAAATAATCAATTGTTTCCATATGTTAGGAAAAATTAAAATTGTTTTAAAAATAATATGAACTGTTCAGGTATTTACGGTATTCTTTATTTTAGAAGAAACGTAGTTGTACCTTCTATGTTTTGTTACCTTTTCTATTTTTGAGAATACTCAATTTTAGTAATTTTTTTTTTTTTTTTTTTACAACTTTGTTTCAGTATTTTTCTAAACAGTGTGTATGTAAATGTATGCACATAATAATACAAACCTATCTGTAAAAAAGAAGAACATTTTTCTTTTTTGAATTGATGATAATAAATGATAAAATTTTGAGTGTGTGTGTAAAGCATTAAACAGATTCCCTACGAACGCCAGTCAACATTATAGGGAAAAAAAAGAAAAACAAAAGAAACAATAATAATAAATATATATAACTTAAAACAAATATATATAACTTAAAACAAATATATATAACTTAAAACAAATATATATA
Source organism: Plasmodium brasilianum (assembly GCF_023973825.1). Classification (NCBI taxonomy): domain Eukaryota; phylum Apicomplexa; class Aconoidasida; order Haemosporida; family Plasmodiidae; genus Plasmodium; species Plasmodium brasilianum. The sequence continues at coordinate 1,201,793 of NC_090121.1, forward strand.
ACATCTAACAAATATATATAACATATAACAAATAGTAAATAACTATTTACCCCTATATATAATAGTTTTTTTTTTTTTTTTAAACATTTTTTGCAAAATACTCATTTTAATAAAAACATGAATAATGGAGTTAAATGAAATTGTGTAATTGCTCATTGAGAAAAGGTGTGAATATCTCCTTGTACTTTCAACGAAATTTTGTTCTATATATACCTTAACGTAAAGTGTGCATATATATATATATATATAAACACCTATGTGTATAATATTGCAGTTTCGATACATTGCTTTGTTTCCATTTATAAAGGAAACACGACATAATATATGAAAAACTTTTGTAATTATTTTTTTTTTTTTTAAAAAGATAAATAAATAGTTTTACGTTATCACCTATTACTGAAACTCTCATGTAACTTAACAATGATAAACAAATTAAGCGGAAAAGTCGGATAAAAATGTTCATGCTACAAATAATTAGCGTATTTCCAATGAGTAGTAGTACACACACACACACACATATGTATATATATATATATATACATATATATTACATGGGTGTTTATACACGCTGCTCATATACGAAACAGGTAAAAAAATAGACAAGCTGATTTTCTGAGTAGTTGAAGGCGATAGTTGCATTTAACAATTTGTTATATGTACAGTGAAGAATAATTTATTCTTACAAATCAAAATGTTCGATTTTTTGTTTTAATAGTATTCCTGTTGGTACTTTAGCTTCATATATTCATATATTATCATCCGCTTAACTTCATATATTCATACATTCTCATGCGCGCTTAGCTTCATATATTCATACATTCTCGTGCGCGCTTAGCTTCATATAATCTTATTTTTTTATTTTTTTTTTTAAGAAAAACGCAGCTCCGTTTATACCCTTTTTTGTACATACCCTTAGTATCATGTTCACAGGAAATAATGTGAGCACGTAAAGTTTTTTTAGTATGGACATTTCATTATTTCTCACATTCATTTTTGTTATATGTATACACAATAGGGGTAAATACTTCGCTCATTCTTTTGTTATTTCAAATATTCACTTGCTCAGTTTAGACATTTTAGTTTTAATTTGTATTTGTGTTTGTATTTTAATTTCAATTTTAATTTCAATTTTAATTTCAATTTCAATTTTAATTTTGATTTTAATTTTTTTTTTTTTTTTCCGGTTTGCTCTTTTCAAAATTTAATTTAAAAAATATATATTTTACTTGAAAATTATGAATTTTTTCAAAGCACATACGGAATTATAAAAAATATTACGCGGAAGTATTTCTTGCGTTTATTTTTGTTTCCCTTTTTCCCTTTTTTTTCCTTTTTTTCTTTTTTTTTTTTTTTTTATAGAGTAACTTCTTTTAATAGTTTGCGAATAGTTAAAGTGTGAAAAACGGAGCAACATTTAGCATATCTATTTTCCCCCTATATTTTTTCTAAAAATATTAAATATGTATACGTAATAAATTTTCATTTTGTTATGTTCTTATTTCGGCATTTTTTCGTTTGTATGTTTTTTCCTTTTGCGGGAAATACGTAATTCAGTAAGCAGTATGTATATATAAACGTACGTAAATACGCGTACAAGTGCGCATACATACATATGTACTTAAATTAACACACCATTGTGCACGAGTAATTATATACATATACGTGCTCTTCCTTTCCCTTTCTTTAATTGATTTTTTCAGAATAATGAAATTCTGTTAGCTTAAATAACCGCTTTCTTTTTTTTCTTTTTTTTTTTTAAAAAAAATAAAATTAAATACCTGTAAGACCCCCTTAACATAGAGGAGTATACACACATAGGGGAAGTATAATACATGTTATAATATTTCACGCATATGTATGAACAGTCCAGTGAGAGGAAATACAATGCTTAGAAGTTCATACCAAAATGACAAGTCGAGTTGTGTAAATATAAAAGTAATAGTTCGGTGCAGGCCTTTGAATGATAAAGAGAAAAATGATATAAATAACGAAGAAGTGGTAAAAATAAATAATAACGAAGTAATATTAACAGTAAACAGAAATAACGAAATTTATGAAAAAAAATATAGTTTTGATTATGCATGTGATAAGAATGTAGATCAAAAGACACTGTTCAATAATTATATCTTTCAAATAGTGGATGAGGTAATAATATTAGAATTATGAAAAATGTGCCTATATTTTTTTTTCATGCACCTGTACATGTGCACAACATTACGTGTGATAAGAATATTTAAAAAAAAAAAAATAAATAAAAAAAAAATAGATATATGCTTAGAGGAAGGGATAGAGACCTCACTACGTATGGATTTTTTTTTTTTTTTTTTTTTTTTTTTTAAAAACTATGTTCACTTAGTCTAATTTTTTCATTTTTTCCCTTGCATCTTTTTTCATTAAACATTTTCTCATGATAGTAAGCCGCACATATATATGTATATGCGGCTAAGATTTACCAACGGCTCGTCGCGCGTATTAGCATCTCCCCTTTTTACTTCATTTTGTTTCATTCCTCTTCAATCTATTACATTCTTCTTCATTTTATTTTATTATTGTATTTTTTTTTTTTTTTTTCTTCTCCCCACCCCCCTCAGGTACTTGAAGGATTTAACTGTACGTTGTTCTGCTACGGTCAGACAGGTACGGGGAAAACGTATACGATGGAAGGAAGGATACTTGAGCATTTGAAAAATAATGAAAACAAGAGAATAGACTTGAATGATAGTATAAATAGTGATATAAATTATTATTATGAGTTATGTGATAATGATGACACAGGAATAATTTTTCGAGTTGCCAAAAGAATATTTGATATTTTAAATAATAGAAAAGAAGAGAAAGGGATGCGATCAGAACAAGAGATAGAAGGGGAATACAACACTGGTATGCATAATAATATGTGCACAAACAGCAATCGGAGTAGTTGTAACGATATTATAGATAAAGACGGCATATCCATTGGCATAGAAGAATTTGCAAAGAGTAACATACAAGGCATTCTAATGGATCCAGGAAGGGACAGGAAGGGGAGCAGCAAGTCCTTGATTAAAAATATTGGCAGTTTAAGCAATGGGTGTAATGGCAATACTGTTAGCGGACATACGACTAGAGGCAATCCCATTAACAGTAGCGATAGTAACGTGCAGGGACTGGACAGGCTGGACAGAATGGACAAAAGATCATACGATTTTACCATAAAAGTTAGTTATTTAGAAATATACAACGAGGAGCTATGTGATTTGTTAAGCTCGACAAGTGAGTGTAATAAATTACGTATATATGAAGACACAACAAATAAGAATAAAGGGCTAAATGTAGACAAATTGGAGGAAAAGAATATAAATTCTTTTGAGGAAATATATTACCTGATATGTTCAGCTATAAAAAAAAGAAGAACAGCAGAGACTTCATATAATAAAAAGTCTAGTAGGAGTCATTCTATATTTACCATAACATTAATTATGAAAGATTTAAATAATGAAGGAGTAAGTATAACCAAAATAGGTAAGTTGAACTTAGTCGATCTAGCGGGTAGTGAAAATGCGTTAAAAAGTTCATGTGGAAATTTAAAGATTAGACAGCAAGAGAGTTGTAATATAAATCAGTCTTTATTAACCTTAGGTCGAGTCATTAATGCACTTATAGAAAATTCTTCATATATACCATATCGTGATTCAAAACTAACTAGGTTGTTACAAGATTCGTTAGGTGGAAAAACGAAGACCTTTATTGTAGCAACGATTTCCCCTTCTTCTCTATGCATAGATGAAACGTTAAGTACACTAGATTATGTGTTTAGAGCAAAAAATATAAAAAATAGACCTGAGATTAATGTAAAAACAACAAAGCAGTTAAAAATAAAAGATCTTAACAACGAAATTGAAAAATTGAAAAATGCCTTAAATCTTAGTCGAGAAAAAAGGGGTGTCTATTTAGATAACGAAGAATATAATAATATACAAAATTGTCTTAAAAAAAATAAAGAAATTATATTACAAAAGGAAAAGATATTATTTGAAAAGAGTAAAAAAATAAAAACATTGTTAGATAAAATGGACTATACAGATGACATGCAAAATCATATTATACAATTACTGAAAGATGTTCTTTCCAAATATAAAAATATTCAATCGTTACATGATATACTGATTAACAAAATTGTAGAGGAAAAATATGTGACAAGGTATTTAACCGACGAATTTCATCTTGTTAAGGAAAAGTATTACAGAATTATTGAAGCGTATGAACAAGCACAGAGAAACATGTCAATTGCTATTCATGACAGATTTGTTACCATACGAAATGGAATTATTAACGACACTACTCAATTTAGCGATCTGTGCAAAAGTGCGTCAGGAGTTTTGGTGAAGATAAAAAATTGTTTTGTCGAAAATAAGCAGTCCATGATAAGATCTATAAAAACATTTGAAAAATTAAACAGTGATTTGCATTTTAAAAAAAAAGATATACTTAATTTTGTTCTTGATCATTTAGATATTATCGAAAAATATGATCAAAATTATTTATTCATTATTGAAAAAATTAAAAAAAAATTATTAACATGCAAGCTAAAATTATGTCCTGATCATAATTTATTAACTGTTCAGAATTTTAGAAATAAGCAACTTCCATTTGAGGATTTTTTCCCCTCTTTGAGCGATGTGGGTGAAGATCAAAACGTGGACGCCAAGGAAAAGGGGGGTAAGGCGAGAGGCATCCCTTCTCTAGGTGAAGAGGTGGAGCAGTGCATTGACAAGTCGGGGCACAATAAAAATGGCAGCAATAACATCAATAACAGCTGTGGTGGTAGTGACAGTGGCGAAGTGTGTAGTGCTAAGGGGGAACAAAAAGGTGCATCACCAGGTAAGGTAACTGAGAGCGAAGCCAAGGATGAGGAGCGTACGGATAGAGTAAGTGTGCTTCCATTAAATAACGATACAAACGAAGTAATAAATTTTCCACTAAGGGAAAAGACCATGTGCATTCTGAGAGAGCTAACTATTAATAATAATGCAGGACTAGAAGTAGTAAAAATAATAGATGACCATTTTTCTAAAGAAGTTTATGACACAGAATCGATAATTGAATATATCAAAAGTATTAGTAGTGTGTTTAATACATTTTTAAAGTCATCTAGTTTATATTTTAAAAAGAGTATAGACGAGAAAGTTAATATTCTAAATGAGGAAAAGAAAATTTTTGAAAATATAAATGTCAAGTTTTCTAATGATTATGGTACATTAGAAGAAGAACTAAGGAATAGCAAATATAATATTATACATAATTTTAAAAAAAAATTAAATTCAGATATAGAAATATTCCGAGAAGACGTTTTAGAGGAAATAAAAAATGTATTAAGTAGTAATATAAAAAGAATGAATGAAAAGATTGACAATAATTTAGATCAATTGAACAAAGAGTTACATAAGGATTGTTATAATAAACATAATGAATTTTATTCAAATTATATGAAATGGTTGGATAAATTCTTACATGAATATAACGATAAGAATATTAATTATCATAAAGGCTTCTATAAGTTCAATGATCAATACAATAATAGAGTTGATATGTTTTACCCTCTCTTGGAGGATGTAATAACAGAATTAAAGGAAAAAATTGTACGGCAAGATAAACAAGTTAAAAATAATATTGTAAATTTTATTAAGTTATACACAAACTTAATAAATAACAACAACAAACATATTGATAAAGTAATTCAACAATTTGAACATTATGCAAGTAAAAATATAAAAGAGAAAAAAGAATTCTATCGTAATATGTCCACAAAAATTATTCAAGAAAAAAAGGATCTATCAGAAGTAGAAAAAGAAACGAATTTGCACTCCTCAATGTTTAATGAAAATATCATCACTTGGAATAAATTGGTCTATGCGGATATAGAAAATTGCTCCCTTCACATAAGTGAATTGATGCAAAATTTGGAAAAAAAGAAATTCTACCTGGAGGATGATATTAACTTGGCGACGGAGGTTCAAATGGAGGGGAGTATTAGCAATGCGACTAGTAGCGGCATTAGCGGTATTAGCGGCATTAGCGGTATTAGCGGCATTAGCGGTATTAGCGGTATTAGCGGCATTAGCGGTATTAGCGGCATTAGGGGCATTAGCGGTAGTGGTGGTAACTGTGGCAGTAGGAATGATGATGAACAAACGAAGGCGATAAAGAACATTGGCGCTGAAATTGAAAAGATACGAACTCTTATTAACACAGTTAACAGCAGCATAGATAACGTTGAATGGAAAAATGACGATCCGCCGTACAATGATTCCCCTTACAAGCATGACACATATTTTGAAATTAAGCAAAAGCTACTAAAAGAAATTGAAGATATTTCGTATAGTAGAAACATCGATTTAAAATGTCTGTTTGAAAATATAGACGAAAATTTAAATCTTATTATTAATGACACCGATTTTGCAAAGAACAAGGGAATGAGTGGTGAATACAAAAATATTTACCTGACTACGTCAGCTGATAATGGAAATAGCGAGTTTTCTGATAGTAATGTTAACAAATCACGTGTGTGCACAAGTATTTCTACAAATACCGTTGTATATGGAGGTGAGAATAACAACTTATATTGTATAGGTCTCCCTCTAAGCGATAAGAAAAGCATGAACTTTTCTATATCTGGAAATGAAAACCTCAAATTTTCTTATGACTGTGTTCAGGAAAAAAAAAAAAACAATCCCAATGTGATGAATATATTCAAAATAACAACATAAAACCCTTAAATGTATGCAAAAGAAAGAGAAACAAAAGTGTTGATAACATACGCACTCGATTCAATCCATTTAACACGAATGAAATGAAATTATCTGCGGATAAAATTAAGGTAATTGGAAATAGCGTTGGCTCAAGAAAAAATTCCCCTCAATTGAAAAGACTCAAGGAGGACAACTGCAAAAGTGGAAGCGTCAAGCTTCTGAGGAAATCTGAAGATTAGCAGAGTTATTCTTAAGTTTGGGAGTAGCATTGCTAATCTTGCGTACGTAAGTATGCGCACATTAATATATATGTATATGCACGAAGCGCAGAATTCGCGTTGCTATAAAAAAAACTTGTATGAATGTGTTCAAGGGGGCATACAGGTGTTCGGCAGTTGTCACTTATGGGTTACATGAAATAAAAGATCAAATGAACTTTCCCCCCATTTTGTTTATGTGTGTTTACACATGTGTACATGTAAAAAACTCATGTTCACATACGTACAAATATACACAGATATACATACACACCTACCTACCTACCTACACACACACACAAACATACACTTACACATGGGGGTACATATTTGTGGACGTCTACATCCCTTTTAAATGGAATTTCGTGTTTAATAAATGATGATAATGAAATAAAGGAGTTTTATTACAAGCGATGGCTAATTTTACGTGTGGCATGTAACACTTTGAAAGAGATAAGAAGAGCGAATTTTTTGATTTTTATTTTTATTTATATTTATTTTTTTTTTTTTTTCAATGATAATAAAATAAAATATAGCAAAAATAATTTGAAAATGTCTGTATGTATGTGTACGATTGTGTACGCGCGTATGCGCGCAGTTTACTTATGTTTATTAGTTTTTTGTTTTAAAATATGAATATATTCTGGCATAAACTATTTTTGAAACAAACACTGGGTTTTATTTATTATAATATTTATATCATTTTTTATTAAATTTTTTTTATGAATTTTTTATCGTTTTAAATCCATTTATTAACCTTTTTTTTAGTTTTCAAACATTTTTTAAACTTTTAATTTTTTTATTGTACTTTTTTTAACTTCTCTAATTAAGCTACAAGGAATGGACGTGAATTTTCGGCACCTTTACAACGGAAAAGGGAACCCATAATATTATGCACATGTGCAGGTATATGTAAATAAACGAACAAATGAACAAACAAATGATCAAATATGCGAGCAAGTATGCTAATAAATATATATACGTATATATATATTTTTTTATTTTTGCGGTTTATGCGCGAGCAGCAAACATGTTGAACTATTGGGCGGATTCGTCTTGCTTCCCTTAATATATAATAGTAAGAGTAAATATGACTACCTATAATCATCCGCAGATAGTTGTACCTATTCTACACAGTCCGTTCCTTTTGTTTTCGTTTTCGTTTTCGTTCGTGCTCTGACTTGGGCTTCTCTTTTTGTGTTTATTTTTGCGTTTATTTTTGCCGTAAGTTGAACGGAATGGCTACACAAAATAGGTCTACCAAAATTACCTGACCGTTCATAACTTTTTCATTAATTTTAATTTTATGTGAAATTACACGAAATTGTAAAAGTACGCTATAAAGAGGGCAGGGAAGGAGGTGTCTTAAATGTAAATAATTGACACAAAGATGAAGTGAAAAAAAAAAGAAAATAAAAAGGAAAAATAGAAAAATGGAAAAATAGAAAAATGGAAAAATAGAAATATGGAAAAATGGAAAAATGGAAAAATGGAAAAAAAAAATGGAAAAGGAAAAAGGAAAAAAGAATAACAAAAACTGAAAAATGGAAAAACAAATACGAAAAAATAAAAACGAAAAAATAAAAGCGAAAAAATAAAAACGAAAAAATAAAAACGAAAAAATAAAAACGAAAAAATAAAAACGAAAAAATAGAAACGAAAAAGGAAGAACGAAGAACAAAAAACGAAAAAAAATTTAAGAGTAAGTTCGTTCCTAAATTGATAATTTGAAATACATGTATGATAATATATAGCCAGACGATATATTGAACAAGTTGAATAAAACGTGTGTAAATATTTCTCTAATCATTCTGTCCTTCGTTTTATACTTTAATTTAATTTTCTCAATTCCATTTAGAATGAATTGCTCTTTTCTTTTTCAATAAAACCTAAAAATGTAGTACTACTACTGCTAAATATAATTGTAATAATAACATTAGCCTATTTCATGTATCGTAATCCAAATATCAAAAAAAAAAAAAAAAAAAAATTAAACTCAAAATTTTCTGTGCTGATTTTTATCTCAGGAGAATCATCGTGTCATGTTATTTAAAGTCATATCGTAGCACATTTTTTTTTTTTTTTTTTTTTTGTAAATATCATCATATTAGGAAAAAAAAAAATTTTTTTTTTTTTTAAATTGCAAAAGTGCGAAGGTATGGAGATGTTAAGAAGTTGAGATGTTATGAAGTTGAAATGTTTAGAAGATAAAGAAGTTAAAAACTAAGAAGTAAAGTAACTAAGAAGTGAAGTAACTAAGAAGTGAAGTAACTAAGAAGTGAAGTAACTAAGAAGTGAAGTAACTAAGAAGTGAAGTAACTAAGAAGTGAAGTAACTAAGAAGTGAAGTAACTAAGAAGTGAAGTAACTAAGAAGTGAAGTAACTAAGAAGTGAAGTAACTAAGAAGTGAAGTAACTAAGAAGTGAAGTAGCAAAACAGTGAAGTAGCAAAACAGTGAAGTAGCAAAACAGTGAAGTAACAAAGCATCCAAGTAGCAAAGTTGTAAGGACTAGGAACTTCCAAATTATAAAATTGTGAGTGAACGAGGTAGCGAAAAATACGCAAAACAGTGTGTAATTCACGGTAAGCGTAAATCATATAAGCTTCTCCATAAGTACGCAAAATGAACAATTCGTTTGAACAATTCGTTTGAACAATTCGTTTGAACAATTCGTTTGAACAGTTCGTTTGAACAATTCGTTTGAACAATTCGTTTGAACAATTCGTTTGAACAGGTCATTTAAACAATTCGATTGAGCAGCTCGTTTGAGGTAAAACGAAAAAGTTTATAAATAACCTAGTCAAGGTGTAAACATACATAAAGTTTTTCAAAAAAAAAGGAGCAAACACTAAGTAAAAGATACTAATTATTATTTAAAATATAAGCTGTTTACGTATTAATCACTACGCATTACGCATTCCTTTACCGTGAGGAACATATGACGAATGTACTTTCCATCCACAGAGATTTCCTTTTAATCGGTTTATCAAACCAAGTTTTAAAAGTTTAACTTTTTAAGGCTAGCATTTTTGAAACTAGAAGTTATAATATTTCCCTTTTAATATTTTCAGCTTTAATATTTTACCTTTACTCGTAGCTCTTTTATTCTTTCTCATTTTAATTTTTGCACCATTAATCGCTGAGATCTGCTTATTTTCCGAATTTCCAAAATTTCATGCTACTTTTCCCTGAGTCGTAAATAAGAATACATAAGTGAGTAGGAGATAAATAGGCAGAGTGCCGAGCAGGTTTAGAATGAGCAATCTGGCTTACAAGGGGTCAGGAAGAGTACACATACGAAGGAATCATATAAGAATGAATGCAAAAGATTTACCGCAGGAGAGACACACAAGCAGGAGCGCAAAAAAAAAAAAAAAAAAAGCAAAGAAAAACAGAAAAGGAATAACAAATAGCGAATAATACGTAACTCATAACAGTATTTTGCATACAGAACGAAGGGACTAGAAAAGCTGAGAGGAGGGAGAAACGAACACAACTAATGTGTCCCCATTCATTTGACTAAAACGTCAAGTGGAAAGAATAAGGAAGAGGAAGGAAATAAAAAAAAAAAAAAAAATAATAGTCAGTCGTTTTAGGAAAAGGAAGAAAAGATAGACAAGCTTTTTATGGAAAAAAAAATAAAAATAAAATAATTTTTTTTTTTTATTTATCAACTACATTTTCCACGTCGTCCACTTCCAACAGTTCTTCCATTTCCCCCTTTCCTTCAATGAAAATGTCAGATGTGTTTTCCATATTTAAGAGAAAAAGGAACAAAAAAACAAAAATATGTAAAACATCAACTAAAAAAAGCAAGAGAAAAATTTTAATGAACGAGAAGTCTAGAAGGAAGGCTTACGTAACAAATATATCAGCCTTGAGTAATGACAATAGCAGCGTTCTGAGGGGAAAAACGTACTACACGAACACAAAGGAAATAGATCTAAACAATAATAATAGCAGTAATAATAGAGGCAATAATATTAGTGGATTCAATAACAACAATTTTAGTAATGAATCGAATGTTGTGTTAGATGACTTTCCTAAATTACCCCTAAAGAATATAGAATCTTGTGAAGATGTGTACAACATTTTTTATATAAGAGATCAATATATTATAGGAAATAAAAATATTTCAATAAATAATGATCATATAATATTACTAGAGACTATATTAGATAAGATAGATACAGCAATAAGTGAGATGTGTTCTGAAGAGAATTACTCTACAAAAAAAATATTAGCAAGTGTACATGAAAAAATTTATAATTTATATAACAGTTTTAAAAAAATAAAAAATATACCACCTGAATTATCAAATGCATATGATTGCTTTAAAAGTAATGTTATATTTGTACGGAGTAGACAATTTAAAAAAAATTATGTATATGATAATTTAATTAATATATATACTTACTTACGAGATAGTGAATTACAACAAGATAACATAGAGACTATAAATGAACCATTGTATATAAATGATAAAGCTATATCTACGGCATCTTTTATTAATAAAAATATGCTCACAGCAAATGAATATATTGAATATTTACCTATGAAATTCAATCCTCATTTTTTAGAATTAAATAAAATTTCTATATACTATTTATATGAAGAATCGATCAACCATATTATCTGGCAAAAAGCTTTAGACGAGTTAATTGTTGTTAAAGCTTTGGCAGATATACCATATTTTGACTTATCCGAAGTAGAGGGGTTTGATTTTAAAAAAATGAAATCAGGTCAAAGACAGTGGTATCCTTTATACATAGCTAAAGAATTAAGTGAGGAAGGCTTAGCTACTGTCGAATTTCCTTTCTGGTTTTATATTGATAATTTAAAAAATATTTATAAAAAAGAATTTGAGGATTTATTTGAACTCACAGACTTACCTAGTCCTTTCTTCTTTGAAATTTCATCCATGTTTTTAGAAAACAATTCATTTAAAAATTCCACGCCCATAGAAACCATTGGCCACAGGACACCCTACAAGTATATCCTTAAAGTGGCTGGTATGCACGTACATATAACCAGTGTATGCTTCATCTGGGTGTTAACCCTTCTTTCCCACCGTCCGTTGCACACATGTCGATATGTTCTTCTCAACTGTTATTTGTTTACTTAACGTGGAATGTTAAATAATGCAGTACTTACTGCTACGCACTTTTACGATCGTAGGGGGCCCAACGAATGGGTCGTCTACTTTGTGTACTGCTGTTTCGGGTTTGTTGGACGTGCTATTTTGCTCGTCATGCTGCTGTACTTGTTTTGTTCTTGTATTATTTGTTTATTTCAATTTTTTTATTCCTATTTTTTTGTTCGCTTCATTCCTTTGAGTCTCAAGGACCATTTTTGCATACACATATCTGTGATAAATTTGTGAAAATTATGATGTACACAGTGATATATTGGTGCATTGATGACCAACTAGCTAATTACTCAACTAGCCAAATTTTCTAATTTTTTTTTTTTTTTTTTATATACATATATATATTTTTTATTTTATTATATATATGTACGCATATATACACATTTTATTTTACATATATGTATGTATGTATGTATGTATGTATACATATATATACTTATTTTATTTTCCATATATGTACATTTTATTTTATTTTTATTTCCTGGTCAGGACTTATTCAAGACATAAGGCAAAAGCGCATACACAAAATTATGAACAAGTTTAAAAGCTGTGATATATTCTCGGATATATTAATCATAAACAACATTCAGATATATGAGACGTACTGTGTTAATTATTTAGCGTCTGTTTTCTTTCAAAGACAGAGTAATACAAATGCAATAAATGAAAATTTCGACGTAAGGAATTATTTGTTTGACCCATTTATTTTTAGCTCCTATAATGTGTAGTGGTATGAAGATTATAAATTGGACATGGGTGTGCATGATGGATTAGACAGTGTTTTACCTTTTCATGGAAAAGTTGGGGGGATGCACAAAATGGTATGGAAGTGTGTAGCACACACGCTGCGCAACTATAGGTACGTGTATGTGTGTGTATGTATGCATGCTTGGGTATATGTATATGTGTACCATGGACGACCCCTTTAATTTTCAACGATTTCATGTTTATTATCAACTCCCCTTTTTGTGTAATAGGGTGTATGTGTGTGTGTGTATTGTTTCAACGCATTTGAAGTATCATGTTGTCTGAAGTTCCTGGAAATACAGTTACATCTATAACGACACTTACAATAGCTAATATCACTGCTGTTATAATGCTACTATGTGGCATCTGTTACCGTGCTTTATTATTACTACTATTTTATGCTTTCTCTTCTTTTTCATTAATTTTTTTTTTTTTTTTTTTTTTTTTTTTTGTATAAACCTTTTTGTTTAATAAAATATAAACCCCCTTTTTTTTTTTTTCTTTTTTCTTTTTTTCTCCTTTGTGCGTTATTTGTTTAGATATTTTTTTTTTATAGTGCAATTAGTATTTTTTTTTTTTTTTTTTTTTTTTTTTTATTTCTTATTTTTATATTTTATCATTTTCATTTCTAATCTTATTTATTTTTCATTTTTTACATCCCCCATCTTTTACACTCCTCAGCTTTCCCATTTTCCTGTTTAAACGTTGATTTATACAAATCGAATGTGTATTCGTGTGCATGTGCAGGTATGTGTTGTATCCACATGTACATTTTTTTATTGATACCATTTTTAAGAATACTTTTTTTTAATTGCCTTTACAGTTCATATGTTGCTGATTCTTTAAGAAAAAAAGAAAAAGTAAAACAAAAATAATGAGAAATATAAAAAGATACGAGAAATATAAAAAGATACGAGAAGTATAAAAAGATGTGAGAAATATAAAAAGCTATGAGAAATATAAAAAACAATGAGAAATAGCAAAATCAATGAGAAATAGCAAAATCAATGAGAAATAGCAAAATCAATGAGAAATAGCAAAATCAATGAGAAATAGCAAAATCAATGAGAAATAGCAAAATCAATGAGAAATAGCAAAATCAATGAGAAATAGCAAAATCAATGAGAAATAGCAAAATCAATGAGAAGTAATTAAAAAAAAAATAATAATAAAATTACGATCTGCACCTTAGCATTCGCTGTACACTGAATAAGTCTGAAATGTGGGTCAACTTTTCATCTTGCACACATGGGCCTTTAAAAATTATTCTTATCAAATTTGTTAATGTAATAGCTTTTACCTTCCCAAGCTTACCATAAAATACGCACACACTCATACGCTGTTTTGTAGCAGTTTTTTCAGCCAAGAGAGGAGCTTAAATAGTTGAAGCGCGTGTTAGCACGAGCTCATAAGTGCGCGATTATAATTATGCATATGCATATATATGTTATATACATATTTATACGTACATATTTATACGTACATATTTATACTTACATATTTATACTTACATATTTATACGTACATATATATACGTACATATTTATACGTACATATTTATACGTACATATATATACATGCATATTTATACGTACATATTTATACGTACATATTTATACGTACATATATATACATGCATATTTATACGTACATATTTATACATACATTCGTTACCTTTCCCTTTAAAAAAGAAGTTCGTACAAAACCATAATTACGAGAACTGCAAGGAATAAGTGCTTACTAAACAAATTTAATTTTTATTTGTCCTCCAAGCGAACAATACAATTCTCGTATTACGTAAAAGAATTACACAATAATTCTTTACATGTTCATAAAAATTATTACCATATATAAGAGATGTCTATAAACATGCGAATCGCATGGCTTGCACTGCTTAGGAAGCGCAATGTGGTCTACAAGATGATAATCCGATAGACTAAAGAAGAAAAAATGTACAGAATGCTACAGATAATGCAAATGATGAGAAATACCTGGTAACAAGATAGTTAACAGGCGCCAAATGGATGGGAAAAAAAAAAAAAAAAATTATTTATAGAAATGATGAGTCCTCCTCGGAACAGTAGAATGCCTAGGCAATTAAAACAAAAAATATTAAAAAAAGGAAAAGACTTTCATCCCTTTGGTACTTCGTCCTCTTTGCCCCTTTGTCCCTTCTTAAGAAATTGAGAAAAAATGTAAAAGTGTACACATGCTACGTATAACGGCTATCGTTATACGAAAATTTGTCTCTCATTCGACTATTCCTTTTGCACGGGAGTATGAAGTTATGTCCAACACTTGTGTAAAAAGGAATGATGGAATTGAAAAATAAGGGTTAATATGAAGTGGAAAAACAATGGGAATATAAAATGGATTCAGTAAAAGTATGAAAATTGGATTATCAAGCCAACATGTATTTAGTCTTATCATTTTTAAGAAAAAGTTAGAGGTATGTGCGAACTTTTTTTTTTTTTTTCATTTCGAGCTGGTTGTTACTATGTACAATATGGGTATATATATATGGCAAAGGAACAAAAAAAAAAAAAAAAAAAAAAAAAAAAAAGAAAGAAAGAAAGAAAGAAAGAAAGAAAGAAAGAAAGAAAGAAAGAAAGAAAGAAATATACCATGATAACGTAAAAACTATGTAAAAAAGTACACGCTATTACAAAATGGTTTTCCTATGTGTACGTTTTTATGTAAAAACGTAAATTTGTGGATGGCGTTTTGTTTCATCTAAATTTGATGGTAAATAATAAAATGTTTATTTTATTTTATTTTATTTTATTTTTTTTTTATTTTAAATTTTGCACAACTTTGATTTTGAAAATATGACAATAAATTCGCCTAAGGATTTCCTAAACTTTTGTGTACATAATTATATACACAATTATATATATATATATATATATATATATATATATATATATACAAATGAATATACATATGAAAGCATTATAAGTATAGATACACCTACTCGTAAACATATATACATATAAACACTTACGTACATATATGTGGAAGTATTATATGTGTACATGAGTATAAAAATCAAAAAACGAACGGAAGCAGTAGTTTTCCCTCCAATAAAATAAAAAATATATATTATAAATAAGTATATTTGTACTTTTTTAAATTCCTCTTCTACATAATAACACTTTAGAAGTGTGTAATAGAAGGAGGTACCAATATCTCATATTTTTTCTCACTATATATATTACATATATATGTACATTATATGTATGTACGTTATATGTATATATGTACGTTAAAAGTATATATGTACGTTAAAAGTATATATGTACGTTAAAAGTATATATGTACGTTAAAAGTATATATGTACGTTAAAAGTATATATGTACGTTAAAAGTATATATGTACGTTAAAAGTATATATGTACGTTAAAAGTATATATGTACGTTAAAAGTATATATGTACGTTATATGTATGTATGTACGTTATAAGTATATATAATTGCCTTCAGTACGTGTACAGGAAAAAGGAAAATTTTCCTATTTTGTGAAGGTAAAAAAAAAAAAAAAAAGATGTACTTCACTGAACTAATGTACTGAAACGATTATTAAGAAAAAGAAAAAGGAAAAGAAAATTTACATTTAGAGAGTAAACGTATAAAATTAAAATAGAATTTGCGCGTTTGGAGTACGCATAAAATAAAAATAAAATTTTTGTGGCAAAGTATGTACAAAATGAAAAAGAATTTACATGTACGGAGTAAAATTTACTTTTATATATATATATATAAATATATATATATATATATATATATATATATTATATATATATATATATATATATATATATACATATATATATATAATATTATGTACGCAAAATATGCATAATATGCGTTTAATATGTTTATATGCATTTCTTTAAAAGAAAATTCATGTTTTCCGTATATATACTTCAATCCCCTTTACTGAGGTACAGTTGCATTATAGCGTTATTACGTTAAGTTAATAATTTAATGCGTTAATAAGTTAGTACGTTAATAAGTTAGTACGTTAATAAGTTAGTACGTTAATAAGTTAGTACGTTAATAAGTTAGTACGTTAATAAGTCAATACATTAATAAGTCAATACATTAATAAGTCAATACATTAATAAGTCAATACATTAATGAGTTAATACGTTAATGAGTTAATACGTTAATGAGTTAATACGTTAATGAGTTAATACGTTAATGCATTACTTTTTTTTTTTTTTTTTGAAGAAAATGAAAATTAAAAAAAAAAAAGTAGGAAAATATTTTTTTTTAAATTAAATGTACAACCATATAAACGTATGACATTAAGTTTATACATGTTTGTATGTATATATGTATGTAATGACGATCGAATAGCCAAGCGTATTGCTTTTGCTGTTATATATATATATATATATATATATGCATAAGTACGTACAAACAAGGAGTTATCTTATCGTGAATGTATGTTTACGTACGTACGTTTTAAGCTGTAAAGGGAAATACGTACTCATGTTTTTTCCCCGTGTTCTTTTAAAAGAATTGGCAATGGATTGAAGCGACAAATGGGAACGATAAATTGGAGTGATAAATTGAAGTGACAAATTGAATTGACGAAGCGAATTGACACATTAAAGGGAAACAAAATTGACTACTGAACAGTTGAAAATATTTCTATTTTTTCTCTTTTCATTCATTCGATTATCCCATCACATCGTATTGCATCCCTTCTCATTTCTTCATTTCATTCCTTTTTTTTTTTTTTTTTCTCTCTCTTTTTTTCTCTTTTTTTTTTTTTTTTTTTTTTTTTTTAACTTCTTATCTCGTGGGTGCATTTACCCTCCCCTTTTTTTTTTTAAAATGCATATAAATATGCAAAAAAAGGATGATAGAGTAATGCAAAACAATAAATTAATTAATGAAACTAGCAATGGAAGTATAAAAAATTTTAGTCTAAATCAAAACACGAGTTACACAGAAAGAAGCAGTTCGAAGCAAGAAAATGAATTTACTTTTAGAGGAAAGTGCGATAACGTAATGATGAGTATGAATGATGAGCAGGAAAGTAGTATAAGGAGGAATGAGGAATGCAAAAAATTATTTCGTCCAGGGTATGTCCTTAATGGTGATGCACCAATGTATGACGAGCTTATCGGAGATAGGAATAACGAGCACAGTGATGATTACAGTCATAACAGCGGTGCTGCTGTGGATGTTGCTGCTGATATTGCTGCTGATATTGCTGCTGATGTTTCTGCTGATATTGCTGCTGATGTTTCTGCTGATATTGCTGCTGATGTTTCTGCTGATGTTTCTGCTGATGTTGGTATTGGTGATGATGATGGGGGAAACGACATAAAGGGGAGTGAGGGTCGCTTTCCAAGGAACAGCTTGATTGAATCTCTTTGTATTAATGAGATTCAGAGTGTTGAAGAGGACGATTTGTTTAACGATAGCAAGTACGCAGATAAAGAATTGCTAATATGTTTGTTAAGAAAAAAATTAAAATTAAAAATAAAAGATTACAATTTAGTTATGGATAGACTTATAAGAACAAAAGAAGAGTGCAGCAAGAAAAGTAAGCAAATTAAAGAGCTACAAGTTAAATATAATAAAACAGAAAAGGAATGTGTGCATTTGAAAAGTGAAATCGAAAAAAATAATTATCAAAAGGATGTACACTTAGACAATTTCTCTTACTATAAAAGTGAGTATGATGATATGAAATTTAAATTACGAAGAATAGAAGAGAAACATAAAGAAATTTTAGTAAAAAATGAAGAATTATGTAAAGAAGTATATACATTAAAAAATGAGAAAAGTAAATTTGAAAATTGCAAAAATAGCGAAATAGAGAAATTAAAAAATCAAAATGAAAAATTGAAAGAAAGATATGAACAAGTCAGAAATGATCATAATATTTTATTAAATAAATATTTACTTACAGAAAAAAAAATATATAAAATTGAAAAGGAAAAAAAGGAGGAAATAAATCAATTACAAGATGCTATACAAAAAGGAGAAATGATAAAAACAAATTCTGTTGAAAATTTAAATAAAGTAAAAGATATACTTTCAAAATCTATGCAAAAAGCAGAAGAAAATATTAAAAAGTTGTTGGAGGTTGAAAAAGATAGAGATGGTCTTAAAATAAAAAATGAATATCTCTTTAAAAGTATAAATGAGTTAAAATGTAAGGAAGGCAAGTTAAAAAATGCATTAAAAATATTTGAAAAAAAATATAAACAAGTTATTGAAAAGAATAATGCTATGTTTGCAATAACACATGAGTTTTTAAATCAAAAAAATAGCAAAATTGGTATATACAGAAAAAACTGTGATATAAAACAAGTTTGTCAAACGCACAAAATTGATAAGATTGTTTTCGACGATATCAACTGCTTTTCGACATTGTACATGTATGAAATAGTATATTCTTCCTATGCATTAGATTCGGACGAGTCGGTGGAAGAGGAACACGGGGGTTATGAAGAGGATGAGGAGGAAGAGCCGTGGGAAAGGCAGCGGGTGAAGCAGCGGGGGAGACAGCGAGATAAGGAAAACGAAATGGAATGGGCATTGGAGAGAAAGAAGAATAAAAGTAGTAGAGAAGAAAATAAATATATAAAGATAAAAAAATCAAAATATAGACGTTTGAATTATTTGCTAAATGAAGCCCAGATGAAGATAATTTCCCTTTCTAGGTCATATGCCAATTTTGAAAAGAACTGTGCAAATGTAAAAAATGTATTGTTAAATGACGATTTGAATATATATAAAAAGCACTATTATTCGAATCCCGCTAATTTGTTTAATGAGAAGACATATATTGAAAATATACTACAGCAGAAGGTTGAACAAATCCAAGATATGGAAATCAAATTGAAGGAAAAAGAAAATACTATTCAGAAGCAGAAAGAAAATATATTCAGATTAAACTTAGAAAAAGAGACCTTAATTAAAGTTATATCTGCTCTTCCAAATTTCTCATCATTTGTACAAATCGATAAAAATAATAAAACTTGCTCTATTGAAAATTTTGTAGAAACCACTGTAAGAGATTATCTATACCAACAAATGAAATGTAGTAATATGCTGCTAGAAATTAGTGAAGTAACCCCATCAAATGTAAGCAATAACAATTTTTCTGTAGTGCATAAGGGGGCAAGGAACGAGAGTATGAATCGAAGTAGTGTTACTTGGCAAACCGAAATCCATCCCTCTGCTGGAAATAAAAGTAATGGAAGTATCGAGGAGCATATGAGTAGTAACTTCGTGAGTGGTAGTGTGAATAGGTTTGATACTAGTAATGCGAATCAGTGTAGTAGGACTAGCTTGAATGATGACAATGCCAATCAAAATAACAAGAAGATGATGACCCTCCATCATATGGTGGAGGAAGATCTCGAAAAGGCAATCGTTAGTATAGAAAACAAACAAATGAGTTATTTCCGAAAGAGCAATTTATTAAATTATATAGACGACTACATGGTAACCCTTGACATATTCGCGCGCATCTCCCAGTACAACGATCAGTTCAAAGTGGAGAACCTATTAGAAGATGGCTTCACGTTCGTTTTGGAAAATATAAAGGTGCATAGTAATGGTGCAGGAAGTAACAACTTAATTAGTAACAACCCAAGCGGAAACAGTCGAACTGGTAATGACGAAAGTGGGCATTACCAGTTAAGTACGTACCAAGCGATAGTGGAGGAGCTCGAAAGAAGCAAAAAGAATCAAAGTGACGAGGAGCTGTTGCGTCATATTGAAGAAGTGAAGCTGCTGGACAAGTATAAACAATTTTATCATGATCATTTTTTAAATATAAATAATATATTCAACACATTAATAAGTTTCAACCTGTACAGTATTATGGACGATAAGTATAAGAATGTATATGAAAGATATTTCAATTTGTTCAACTTGAATTTTAGCAATGTGGAGATTTCGTTTGATCTATTACTAAGACGATTTCATCAAATAGTTCGATTATCGAAAAAATATGAAAGAGTGATAATAGAGAAGAATAAGAAAATGGAAGAAATGGATATAAATGAAATGGATTTATATAAATGTCGAAAGAAGCTTGAATATGACATAGAAGCAGCTAATAAAGAGAAGGAGAATTTAGGAAAAATGATCGAAAAAAAAGAAGAACACATAAATGTGTTTAATGAAAAATATTTGTTATTACAAAACGAATATGAGGAATGTAAAAACAAAAATATTTTTATTAACGAATTATGTGAAATGCTAAAAAAAGAAAAGTATAACTTAGAACAAGAGCTATGTGAAAAAGAACAAAAAAATGTTAAACTGAATGACAAGAATAGTGAAATTATAAAATCATATCAAAAGGAAAAAGATTATTTACATTCATTATTAGAAGAAACGAGAGATAATAATATATTTTTAAAAGAAAAATTAGAAAATATTTTAAATCAAAATGAATCATTGAAATATGACTATGACATACGTCTAAATCAATTGAATACATTATGGCTTGAAGAGAAGGAAAATAATAAAAAAATTAGTTTTGATATGAACAATTTGAAGGTAGAAAATAACAGCCTTGTATTAAAAGTTAATGAATTACAAAATAAAAATAGTTTAGTAAGGAACGAGCTGAGGGAAAGAATAAAACAAATTAACATGTACAGGAATAGCTTCTCTGTTTCGAAACAGTCAATCGATGGGATTAACAATAATACTGTTAAGAAGATTAATTACAGGATTAACACCACTAGTTATAGTGCTGCCGGTATCAGCAGTATTAGTGGTATTAGCAGCACTAACAATATTAACGGTGCTGGCGGCATCATTAACTCCAGTGGAAGTAATGAAATTGGTGCAGTGAATGTTAATGATGATAGTTATATGATGGCGAGCGGTAGCTACGTTCTAGCAGAGGACGAGCGGGAATATCGCATGGAATATGAACTGCTATTGAAAAAATTGAAGGAAAATATTGCCGACCTGAATGCACAAATTTTGCAATTAAAGGGGGAGAAGGATATACTAATTACGTCGATTGAAACATGGAGATGTTTTAGTGTAAATAGTAAAGAAGAAATAAAAAGATTAAAGAAAATATGCAGTGAGCAGTTGGAAAAGCATAAAGAATTTCTTCTTATTAACCAATCGAATGAAGAAAAATTAAAATATATAAATGATTTACTAAACACAGAGAAGAACAAATATGAAAAGGATGTAAACGAAATTAAGGAAAAATTAAAATTAGAAATAGATAAAGTGAAGGAAGATTTGAAAGAAAAAATATATGAAATTAAAATATTGCAATATGATAAAGACAATTTAATACAAAAAATAAAATTGATTGAAAATGAAAATAAAGAAGGACTAGATATAAAGAAGAAAGAAGAAGAGTATGTTAATCTAATAAAGCATGATAAAGCTACTCTTCAAAAAGAATATTATGATATATTGCAAAAGTATAATATGGAAATGGAAAGAAATAAGAAGTTGTCTAACCAAATGGATGTTCTTATTACTAGTCATAAGGAAGAAATAAGGTTGATAAATGAAAAACTAAATACTGTAAAGAAGGAAAATTTATATCTTAATGAAATAATTCAAAAACAAGTAAATCTAAATGATAATGAACTATTGAAAAGTAGATTAGAACAGTTAGTTCAACAAAATAAAGATTTGCAAATAGAATTACAACAAAATTTGGAAAAAGAAGAAAAAATAAAATTTGAAAATGTCGAACTGAAGGAAAAATTAAATATAGAAAAGGAAAAATTAACACAACAACAAACGTATATTGTACAGTTAAAGTCAAATTTAACGGATCCGAATATAGTAGACAAGAATGATGATTTTATTACTAGTCTTAAGTGTAGTTTAGAAAAATCGAGAAGAGAATTACAAAGTATAACGGATCAATTTGAAAAACTGCAGTTGAATGAACAGAAAAATATTATGCGAGTGCAGTTGCTAGAAGACAAATTGGCACATAAGGAAATAGAAAAGAAAAAATTAGAAGAGATGATAGAAAATAAGAACACAGATGATATAATTCAATATAATAAAATAAAAACAGACTTAGATATATTAGTAGAGGAAAATAGAATATTGCTAATGCGTAAACAAGAGTATGAAGAGCAAATTGAGCAGTTGAAAAGGGAAAACGATTTGTTTGTAGCTACCAAAAATAATGATATGAATATTATTGAAAGGGACAAGTTAAAGGAGCAAGTATCACAACATTTAGTCAAGATTAATGAAAAGGAAAAAACAATAATTAATCTGAACTTTCAAATAAAAAAGCTAAATAATGAAATTGACGAAATGAAGAAAAAATTTAATATGGATGTTAATAATTCCATTGTAGGGAATGTTAACCCAGAGATATTGGAACAGCAGCAGATGTATAATGATAGTAATAATTATGCAGATCGTCCTCCAAATGAACAGCAAAATGTTTCATTAGAAATATATAAATACATCAATGAAAATATAGATCTAACTGCTGAACTGGAAAATAAATACGATGTTATTGAAAAGTGCAAAGACGAAATAAAAGTTAAGAATGATGAAATAGATAAACTAAATAAAGATATTTCAATTTTGTCAAAGAGATGTAATCAATTTGAAGAGTCCCTTATCATTATGGAAAAACATAAATTAAATATGAAGAATCATATAAAGGAAAAGGATGAAATTATCGAAAATTTAAAGAAAAAGTGCAATAATAAAGTGGACGACTTACTCTTTAGTAATAACTACTCAACAAATGTTTTTGGCAGTTTTGAACATTTGATGAATGCAACTTCTTATGATGAAATTGTTACCATGGTAAGGGGCATGTTTAACAGGGAAGCGAATAGTGACGAAGGGATGGATGTTAGCCTCCCCACCAACTTTAGTATTGGCACTGCCAATGGAGGAAGAACGAATGATAACGATAAAAGTAATGATAATAATAATTATAACTATAACTATAACTATAACAGTAACGATAACAACAACTATAACAGTAACGATAACAGTAACGATAACAACAACTATAACAGTAACGATAACAGTAACGATAACAACAACTATAACAGTAACGATAACAACAACTATAACAATAACGATGATGATAACGAGGGGAAAGGCAAACAGAACGGTCTAACTAGAGACAGAGAAAACATCATTGTGATAAAGTGCAATATCTTGAAACTGTTCAAGTTGGGGTCCTGCTATCTGTACATTATAAACCGAAATCTAAAAGAAATTCAAATATTGAAAAAGCAAGTGAGTTCGTTAGAAGAAAACATAGAAAGCTTAAACCAATTTATTAACAATTTAAAAGATGAGAATAATAAAAATGAGTTAATAAACGTTAGTAACCTAGAACATATTATAGAGTTAAAAGGAAATATACAAAATAATGAAAATTTTATAAAAAATTTAAATAATGATATAAAAAAAAATGAACAGTTAAATGATATTAATATAAAAAATATATATAAATATAAACGCTTCATTATACATCTAATTCAACAGAATACTTTATTTTTTGATATATTTAAAAATTTTAATGAAAAAAAAAAAGTTGATATATCTATTCTCAACAAGCTCAACAATTTGAAAAAGTCTTTTTCTTTTTACATGTACGATTCTATTATTGATGAATTGAGAAGTAACAACAACAGTAGTTTGAGTAGTTCTAATTATGACTTTACAGAGGAACAATTTAGAAATGTTCAAGCATTCACAAATAGATTTAACTTAATTATTGATAGGGGTAATGTGCATGTGTTTAACAATAGTGAGCTTAGTGAATCTGACCAAGATACTTTCTTGTCTATTGAAAAGCGTGCAAGTGTTAACACGATGTGCAATAATGATCATACTGGTAGTAGTTACATAAAGGATAGCATGATGATTGCCGAGTGTGCAATTGTTGATAACATCCGTGATGTAGAAAAGGATGGTGTTGTTACTGTAGAAGAATGCCAATATGGTAAATCGCACGAAAAGGGTTCGAGTTGTGAATCGCATGTGGAGGTTAGTCCACATGAAGAGCTAGCTCCACATGAGGAGGTAGATCCACATGAACAGGTAGATCCACATGAGGAGGTAGATCCACATGAGGAGGTAGATCCACATGAGGAGGTAGATCCACATGAACAGGTAGAACCTCGTAACGAAGCGAATGAAATTGTCATAAAGGAAGAGGAATCGCACATTGATGAACTGTTCATTAAAAATGGTGAGGGAAATGTAAGTGGAAAGACGGGAATCATTCCTTTTGTGGTGATGGATAAATCAGAAGAGTTATTGAAGAGTGCCGAGGATAAGAAGTTTTACGGCGGGAAGACGGATGATGCTGCTCTGACAGATGATGCTGTTCCCATACAAGATAACGTAGCGGATAAGTCTTATGGAAATATTGAATTAGCGGAACAAAACGCTTTTGAAGAGAGTCATCTGAACAACAGAACAAACAATGATACTCTGGAAAGGTATGAAGAGAACGTTTTAGTTAGCATGATGTATAAGAGTGAGGAGGGGGGAGTTAAATTCGAGTCTGAACCCCCATCATACAACTACTATGAAGAGAAAAAAGCTACAGGAAATACTTACAGCTATAATGGTAATGATTTTCCCTTGAGAGATGACCATAACGACATATCAAGTAATGAAGATAGTCAAACCAACAAGTGTAGCGGTAAACTGGATGGAGATAGGTGTGAAGATAGAAATAGAGATAGATGTGAAGATAGAAATGAAGATGGATGTGAAGATAGAAATGAAGATGGATGTGAAGATAGAAATAGAGATAGATGTGAAGATAGAAATGAAGATGGATGTGAAGATAGAAATGAAGATGGATGTGAAGATAGAAATGAAGATGGACGAGAAGATAGAAATAGAGATGGATGGGAAGATAGAAATAGAGATGGATGGGAAGATAGAAATAGAGATGGATGGGAAGATAGAAATAGAGATAGATGTGAAGATGAATATGAGGATGATATGGGGACGAGTTACGACAACAGCTCAACACATCATGGTGGGCGTAATATAATGATAAATAGTCCAGACGATGCTAACATAATAATTGCCCTTGAGAAGTCAATGGACAACTCAAGTTATTATAACTCGTATAATGAAAAACAAGAAGGGATGAAGGAAGAACACTTAGATGGAAATATACATGAAATGGTAGCTCATAGTAATTTTCTTGGATTTAGTGGTATGAACATATCTTGTAGTGAAAATGAAAACAATTATTTGAACACAGTAGCTGCTATGGCAGGTAGGAATAACGATATGCTATTTGATAGCTCCTTTGGAATGTGTAAACCTGATGACTATGCTTTATCACATCATTTACATGAACGCATTAAACATGTTAGAAGTGATGATAGCATTTGGGATAACAATGAAGTGAGCTACCTGCCGACCTATGCCGGAGGACTCAGAACAGATGAAGAGAACGCGTATGACAATAATAAGGAGGAGGGAGCTGAAGGGGAAGAAGTGCAAGGAGTAGACAGAGCAGAAGGAGAAGAAGAAGCCCAAAAAAATACTTATGAAAACATGCAGGACCGTATATGTAAGAAGAGGGATAACCAAGAAAATAGGCATCATATTCTCGTTAGTAATAATCAGGGTCATCCAAACTGCAATAATGATAGCCCTTACATTACAGCACTTGGTTTTAAAACATACATAAAAAAAAAAAAAATAAATGAACAGAGCAGGTACGATAATGATAACGTATTGGTTAAGCCATATGTTGAGGTAAACAAAAAGAGGGAAAGGAAAAGAAAATATTATTCTGATTCGGAAATAGCAAAATCAGCATTTTGTTCAATTAGTAGGCAATCAAACAAGATTAGAAGAGTAGAAAGCATGAGTGTGCATGATGTGCAAAGTGAAGAAGAATTCCAAAATGGAATAGATATTTATAAAGATGAAGATAATGGGGATGAAATTAATGGGGATGAAATTAATGGGGATGAAATTAATGGGGATGAAATTAATGGGGATGAAATTAATGAGGATGATGTTGATGGGAATGACGTTGATGAGGATGAAATTGATGAGGATGAAATTGATGAGGATGCAATTGATGAGGAAGCAATTGATGAGGATGCAATTGATGAGGATGCAATTGATGAGGATGCAATTGATGAGGATGCAATTGATGAGGATGAAATTAATAAGGATGAAATTGATAAGGATGAAGCTGATGACGATGATGTTAATAATGATGAAATTGACCATGGTGAATTCTTTCAAAGGGGGAAAGGACAAAATTGTGCAAGAACTAAAGTCCATAGTACGATTAAACCAAATTTCAGTTTTGTAAAAACATCAGCTTTTAATAATAAGGAAGGTAGAAAGAGTAATTACGATGATATATATGGAAATGCTTTAAGTAGAGATAACAATAAGAACACACAAGAGCAAGAAGAAATAATGCGAAATGGACAGATATTTGAAAGTGAAAACAAAGATAACGATAGTAATAGAAGTTGTTATATCATATCATCCGACGAAGATTGTGAAAGTGAGCGTTATGCAACCAATGCGAGTGGTGGACAACGCGTCCAGGGGAATATAAGCAGTGCAAGTGGTGCAAGCGATGCAGATGATGAAGATGACGGTGAGGAAAACGACGGCTCAGATGAGTACTATGAAGAAGAAAATTCTCTGAATCAAGAAGGGGAAGAAGGGGAAGAAGGGGAAGAAGGGGAAGAAGGCGATTATGACGAAATGGCCATATATGGGGGGGAAGTGGACGAGCAGAGAGAGGAGGAGGAGGAGGAGGAGGATGAAGACGAAGTAGAAGAAGACTTAGAGGAAGGGCTACCGGAACGGTTAGAGGAAGACTTAGGGGAAGACTTAGCGGAACGATTAGAAGACGAATTGGATGAAGGCGGAGAAGAATATGATGAGTACAACTCGGGAGAGGAAGAAAATGACCAAGGCGAAGAACCGTATGATGAATACAACTCGAGGGAGAAAGATAACGAAGCAGGTAAGCAAAATCGGGAAGATGATCATGAACATGTTCAGAAGGGTGAATATATTGAAAATTATGTTTATGATGAGAATGTTAAAGAAATTGATGTAGAAAATGAAAATGTAGAGGAAGCAGTAGAAGAAGCAGCAGAAGAGGCAATAGAAGAATCAGTGGAAGAAGCAGCAGAAGAGGCAATAGAAGAATCAGTGGAAGAATCAGTAAAAGACGCAGTAGAAGACGCAGTAGAGGACGCAGTAGAGGACGCAGTAGAGGAAGCAGTAGAGGAGGAAGAGGACCATCTAGATAAGGTTGTTTCATCAAATGTGGATAGATCCAATTTGATTGAAGAGTTAGATACATTCCATAATGGCGATAATAACGTAAATGCAGATAAGTATAATAGTAGTTGTGAGGGTGAACACGCGAGTGAAGAACCATTAAATGAAATGAATATAAATAAAAATGATGGCTTAACTAATAATTTTAATATTTTAAATTCATCGAATAGAGATGTTCAAAATAATCTGATGGCATATGCTGCCAATATGGATCATGTAGGGGCTATTAGCATCGCTTCGTCAAATGAAAACAACGAAGCGTACTGTGAAGAGGGAGCGGAAGAGGAAGAGGGGGGACTACAAATAGTTGACAACGTTGACAATATCTCCAATATTGACGATATTGCCGGGGAAGAAGTGAATATTGAACAAGAGGTGGATAAGAAGGAAAATTTAGATAACTCGAATCCCGAAGAATAGCTTCCATATCAGTTCAACAAAAAAAAAAAAAAATAATAAATAATAAATAAATAAAAATAAATTTTTAACTGATGTTTATTAATGTAATTTTGTAAGATATATTTTAGAACGAAAAAAAAGAGAATAACCTAATTTTTTTTTTTTTTTTTTTTACCGCTCTCCTCCTTTTTTTAAAAATGATGCATTTTTTTATATTTATCCATTCGCATTCCCCTGTTTGTTTTCAAGTTACCGGACGCTTATTAACGCGCATATTGTTATAATGCCCCCACGTATATATATATATATATATATATATATATATATATGTGCGTGTGTGAGCGCGCATTTTTCGTTTTAGCAGTTATAATATTCATTTTTCGCAGTTATTAATAATCTTTTTTTTTATTAATATACGCGACTTTTTAAATTATTTTTTTAATCAGTGGCAGCTGTTACGGTACCTGTGCCTATGGACGTTTCGTGCATCCTTTAAATTTTACTTATGTTCCTGCAATAATTAAAATTATGAATAGCAGCTATTATTTTGCTATTAATTTTCTATTATTTTGCTATTAATTTGCTATTATTTTGCTATTAATTTGCTAGTATTTTGCTATTAATTTGCTATTATTTTGCTATTAATTTGCTATTATTTTGCTATTAATTTGCTATTATTTTGCTATTATTTTGCTATTAATTTGCTATTATTTTGCTATTAATTTGCTATTAATTTGCTATTAATTAGTCATTAATTAGTTATAAATTAGCTAAGATATAGCTGTTACATTATTTTTCATTATCTCTCTGCTCCTCTTTCCTGTATTTTATTTACATTTCTCATTTTTTTCTTGCTCTTGTTATGTATTTTTTTTTTTTTTTATTTGTTGTCTTTTTTTTTTTAATTTCTCCATGTGTGAGATACCAGCACTGATGATTTATGTACACGACAGGCAAGCACATTTCAAAATTTGCATTTTTAACCCCCAAATTAGTCTATTAATTATAAAAACATACATAATTTGCATGGAAAACACATAGTAACGTAGAGTAAGGATTGCTCCAAATGCTCACGCTTATTTTTTTGCGGCATAAAAAGAAGTAAATAAATAAGAAATAAAAATGCAATAAAAATGGAATAAAAAGTAATTG
Organism: Plasmodium brasilianum; assembly: GCF_023973825.1. NCBI lineage: Eukaryota > Apicomplexa > Aconoidasida > Haemosporida > Plasmodiidae > Plasmodium > Plasmodium brasilianum. The sequence goes on from NC_090121.1 coordinate 1,231,539, forward strand.
GAACTAACGAAACGACGGAGCAGACTTCCTCAAAATGTAGCAGTTCACAGCAATTTGACATAACAAAGAAACATTCATTAAAGGGTTCCATATTTTGAAACACACGAAGTGGTTGTATTCACTCCTTTTTGTTTAAAAATTTGTTAGCCAAAAATATATGCTGAATATATACATGTAGGAACTCAATGAAATCACATGTACAATGTAACACCATCTTGTAACAATATATGAGCTTTTCTTCATGTGAAAAAAACTGCAAAAATGAAGTTATTTTATATGAAAATATATGTTTAAAGGGGGTCTTTTTTTTTTTTTTTTTTGCTTTTTTTTCTGGTCTAATCAAAATTTAAATATTATTATTATTCCCACCTTGGTATTTTTTGAAAAATTTGCAAAATGTGCAAAGGGAAAAATGAAAAAAGGAAAAATACCAAACCATGGGACCTACTAACATGATGATTCCTTTGAAGTATGGCAAAATATTTTGTATGGAAAGAAGCATACTTACGTGAATTAGCAAATGGGATGAGTGTTAATGCAAAATAAAACAACAAAGAAAATGCTTTGGCATATTACCCTGGGAAAAAAATATTCATATATACATATACAAGTACATACATACATACGTACATACATATATATATATACTTTACTTACATGCTAGTGATATAACACAAATGAACGTAATACTTGAAATATGGAATTCAAGTCAGTGCTAATTTTGCTAAGCGAATATCAACTATGATATTATGATATTGCGGTATTTTGCTAATACTGTCCTATGAAAGTATTATACTGTTGCATTATTACAGCATAATTCTTGCTCGTATTTATATAATCGAATTTTTTTTTTTTTTTTAAATTTAAATTGAACTTTAAGAGTATTATTGTAATAAGAAGACACCCTTCAGAAGACAATGAAAAAAAAAAAAAAAAAAAAAAAAAAATCAAACACGCAAACACAGAAATATACAAACGTGCGAACATGCAAACGTACAAACATGAAAATATACAGTCTTACATATGTATAAACTTATAAAAATACAAACAAAACCAAATGAAACAAAAATGTGTCTTAATTCCCAATTTTTCGAGTACCCAAAATTATTCTTACATATGTAATTAAAAGAAGAAATGTAAATGTACAAATCTCATATACTTAGTCAAATTTTAACAGAAATGTAATTTAATTCAAGATTACACTTATGCACGTAAAGTACATATATATATATATATGTCAAAATGACTAATCAATACAGCAATTTTAAACGGGTGAAGGGTTTTTCTTAAGTAATATTTTTAAAAAGGAATGAACAAAAAGCATCATAACAGAGTGTGCATAAATCGTCAAGTGGTTGAAAATTTAGTTTAAAAATTATCCCCCTTGAACAGCCGAAAAAGATAAAAAATAAAAAGTAACTCCACTAGTTCGTTTTAAATTTCACTTTTCAAAACATAAGAAAAAAAAAAATTGTATTAATAATGCATTTTATTATTAACTGTTCATGTCTTTTTCTGATTGTGTAAAATACTGTGGTAAAATTAACCAAGTCCAAAAAAAAAAAAAAAAGAGACTAGTATAGCATTCGAACATATGTACATATATATGTATGTACGTATGTACGTATGTACATATGTACGTATGTATGTATGTACGTATGTATGTATTTTTTTTTTTTTTTAGAATTAAAGAAAAGTTAGGATCTTTTGGCTAGTCAAAATAAAAAATATACTGCGAAATTTCAAAAGATATAATTGCGTCGTACATGTAAGAAATGGTAAAACACGAAACTGAATTTCCTTAACTCAGCTACGTGAACAAATGAGTGATAATTCGACTTTTCCCCTTTTATTTCACTTTAAATTTCACCACCTATTTTCAATTGAACATTCTGACAAAAGAAACATACCCCCATGAGTATTGTAATAGTATGGTATGTTTTAACCTACAAATATGCAGCCCTTGCGACTGATATGAATTATGGTATACCACCAATTTAACATCAAAAAAATAAAACAAAATATGAAAAAACAGGGAAAAACAATATAAACCGTTTAGAGATCATTTATCCTTCAGCCATTTGTTCATATTTAAATGGTCCCATATATAAACGAAGAAAAAAAAAAAAAAAAATACATTGCAGTGAAATATTCATTAAAATTATGTGTACCATTAAGTTGTGTAGTCATTATGACAAGAGAATTAATTATATATCACCATTAAATAAATTAGTAATTACAATTATGCGTTCATATAACTCTTTCAAAGAGTTTCAGGGTTAATATGTATATATATCATGTATATACAATATGTGTACAAAGAAAAATATAACTACTACACACACATATACATACATACATACAAATATAAATAAGTATATACAAAAATACGCACATATTCATACACGTATATATTCCCACATTCATATGTACAACTTCTTCTATGTACTACTGGGAAGGCAAACCCAAAGGAAACACTTCAACAACAGTAATACACGTACTACACATTTCAGTGTTAACCGGATGAAGATAACTTATAATTCGTCATAAAATATATAAATAAAATGAATAATAATGGAAAAGAAAGTCGTAAATATTCATGTAATATGACTTTTAATTTCCTGAACAAAAAAAAAAAAAAAAAAAATTATGTATATAATTTTATTGTGTTGTACATGTTAATAAAAAAAAGAAAAAAAAAAAGGGATGGAAAAAAGGACACTATGAAATATAAACAGTATAATATTGTGAGTAATTTTATACAAAGATTTTTCGTTATATTACAAAGAATTTTTCTATATATTATCATCAAAATGAGATGTGTACATATTGTATAAACTCATCTTTTTTCCTTTTTTATTTTATTTTTATTTTTATTTTTCTTCATTGAAAATATGAAATTTAAAAAGTTCAATAAAATGTAAAGTAAAAGAAATAAAAAAAATGAAAATGCTAAAAAACGAGAAAAGTTTATAACGTATAAAAGATTCAGAAAAAGCCAGTAGAAAAAGGTTACCGAATGCTTCTAATCGTAATATGATTTGCATGTGTAAATATATGCATGTGTATATAAATATGCATGTGTATATAAATATGCATGTGCTTATATATATGCATGTGTATATATATACATATGTGTATTTATATGCATAAACACATGTAACAATGTGCATCATACATTTAGTTACACTAAACTTGTGTATTTGTGTAAAACATACGAACATATTTATATATGCATACACATTAAATACATGTATGTCTTTATAGCGTTGCATGCACAAGTAATTATTTTATCTCAGCATCAAATTTTATATCAAACGATTTAAAAAAAAAAAAAAAGAAAAAAAAGGATGATTGGATTAATGGACGAATGAATGTTCGGATTTAAGAATGTTCGGATTAAAGAATGTTCGGATTAAAGAATGTTCGGATTAAAGAATGTTCGGATTAATGAATGTTCGGATTAATGAATGTTCGGATTAATGAATGTTCGGATTAAAGAATGTTCGGATTAATGAATGTTCGGATTAACGAATGACAGGATTAACGAATGGCCGGATGAATGATATCATATACGTTTATACGTATTATGGCACATGCATCACAATCAGCTTTCTAAATAGTTTAATGAAGTTATTATTTTATTTTTTTCTCTTTTTGTTTCCTTTTATACTTAAATCTTTTCATTAATTCAATTTATACATTCATGTATAAGCAGGATGTAATGATATTGAAACTAAGGACGTTTTAGCATTTGTAACTCAAACACATAAATATATTTTTTTTTTTTTTTATATATTTTTTTTTTTTCACTTTTTCATATCTTTAGAAAAGATTATGCAATTTCATATATACATGTTAGTTCGCTGATTATACGTATGCATAAATGTACACAAGATTATAAACACGCTTATAAATTTAAACAGGTGACTTACAATTTAACGATTAACTAGTTATACACACATATAATACACATACATATATATATATATATATATATATATATATATATATATAAACACTTTAATGCGTTCACATGTACACCTGTATACGTTCACATGTACACCTGTATACGTTCACATGTACACCTGTATACGTTCACATGTACACCTGTATACGTTCACATATACTCTTGTATATATTTACATACCACATATATATTATCCCCGAATAGATATAAATGACAACACTTAAGAACGAATGTATGCTTACTCATACACTAACATTACACTTGACTCAATGATACATGTGAAAAGAGCATGACATACTTGTAAACTTTTTTACACTCATTTAAATTTACATCACCATTTAATGTGATTTCTTTTACTTTTTATCATCTATAATAAGATATGAATAAAATAAAAACAAGTGTACGAAAAACTTTTAATTCATAAAATGAGTTAATGAAACTCAAATTTGGACTACAGATCAAATGCATAAAAAAAATGACTTGGTTTACATGTATTTAAGTAATAATATCGATTATTCATGTGTGTGTATATGTATGCATACATGTATATATATATATTTATGTGCATACTATTGTATGCACTTAATATTTACTTTTCCTTTATTACATCATACTGCAACTGCATTGCTGATAACCATCCACATTTGCAATTGCATAATAATTAATAATAGATTATTTTAAAAAAAATAATATGTATATATACATATAATATATATTAACAGCACCATTTATTTTATTTTATTTTATTGTATGGCATTATTTTATTTTATCGTGTGGCACTGTTCTACTGTATTGTGTGGCATTATTTTATTTTATCGTGGTACTATTTTATTTCATATTTCGTGAAAATATCATTATGGAAAACAGTGAAAATAAAATGGAGTGAAGAGAAATGGAATAAAACGAAATGGAATCAAACAAAGTTAAACATAAGGAGAGAATACAGACGAACCAATATAAGGAAAAATTTATGAATATCATATATGCAGTTAGGTATTATGTTTTTATGTACGTAATATGTTTACATTTATATTTACTTTTGCCTGTCACGTGTACATGTACCCAGTGAACTTACCCTCACCTATTGAATTTACTCTTACCCACTGCATTTCAACATACATACATAATGCATACATAATGCATACATAATGCATACATAATACATATATAATACATACATAATACATACATAATACATACATTATGCATACATAATACATATACAATACATATACAATACATATACAATACATACATAATTAATACATAATACATACATAATGCATACATAATACATACATAATGCATACATTATGCATACATAATACATACATAATACATACATAATGCATACATAATACATACATAATACATACATAATACATACGTAATACATACGTAATACATACGTAACACATACGTAAAACATACGTAACACATACGTAATACATACGTAACACATACGTAAAACATATGTAATACATACAAACATACACTTGTGAACAAATGAGAGGAAACTATTCATGCACAGAGATAACTATATTCTTCTTTTCATTTGAAACATTGGTGGTTCATCATTTTTCATGACGTACATATTTTTTACTTTGGTGTATTTTTTTTGTGAATCGATACATCCCTTTATTGCATCCCATTGTCATAAATTTTTTAAAAAATACAAAGTGAAATAGAGATACATATATGAATATGTATGCATGTATATAACATATACTTACATATATACAAATGCATGTACAAATTATTGTTCTCTCGAATGAAGTATTAAAAAATAAGAGGAACAGTGGAGCATATCACTGCATTTACCTTTAAAAGGGAAATACTTAATAAAAAAAATGATTAAATTAATTGCATAAGTGGCACATTTCTTTGCACATAAAACGTACATATACGCTTATATATATTTGTATATTTATTATTTATATGTAGCATACATACAATATACATTTAATATATATATATATATGTATATACATTTTTATGGAAAAGTTATGCGTATAGTGTATGCGCAAAAAGAGTACATACATGGTACAAATATGCAAAGCACATCATTTATACTTTTATGTTAAAAAATAAATTTTTATGCACATTAAAATAAAAATTTATGTATATATTTACACACATTAAAGAAAATGATGATATTATGAACTGTTCATGTAAAAGAAATAAAAAAAAAGAGATACTAAACGGATAATACACAAAAAAAATAAAATAAAATAAAGGGGAAAGTAAAGCAGAATATTACACATAAAATAATATAGAAATAAGGAAAAAAAGTACACCAATTTAGTTACTTGTTCAGGATTAAAATATACGTACATATATATGTATGTATATAAGTGTTTGTATACGTATGTGTACGTACGTGCATACGTTTTTGTATATATGTATTTGTATGTGGGTACATGTATATGTTTAGATACGTAAAAACAAATTATGAACAAGTCATAAAATTAGTAACTTTATTCAAAAAAAAAAAAAAAAAAAGAAACAGCTAGCTAGTTAGTACTTCATTTTTCCATTGGTTTTCAGTACGTGTACATATATATATATATATATATATGTGTACATATGTATTTTTTTTTTTTTATACACATTTATATATATATAACCATTAACAGCTAGATGGATAAGGTAACGTCAAAACGAATTAAAAACAATGTGTTAACAATAGAAAAAAGTAATGACGGTGAAAAGAAAATTTTAAACAAAAGAGTAAACATGAATAAAAAAAAAAATATATTTATGAATGATGATTCGAAGAATGTTGACATTAATAAAAAGAATCTAAAAAAAGTAAAAAATGAAAAAATTTCAAAAAATACAAAAGATAAATTGGAATCCACGTATTTAATAAATACAAGAAGTAGAGATAATGGGAAAAAAAAAACAATATATAAAGGGTTAGAAAAAGAAAAAAAAAGTTCATCTAATGCGGAAAGAATATGTTCTATTAAAGCAAATAACATAAATATTAATGATGATGGGGAAAAGTATATAAACGATAGTAAAAATGATAATATGAAGAAATCAAATTATACAATTTTGAACTATTTTAAAAGTAGTAATGTTACTGATAAGTGTAATAATAAAATATCTGCCGATGATAATACATTAGCATGTACTGATGATATAGTACGCAATAGAAAGAGGAGTGCTACTACGTATAGTAAAAACGAGGCTAATCATGTATCTACCAAGAATATTTATCTAAATATGAAAAGTAATATAGAGCATAACTTGATGAATTATAAAAGGTCCAAATTAGATAAAATACACGGGGAAAGTTTTAGTGCAGATTCATCTAAGTCGAACACCTTGCCAAATAATGAGCGCACATTGGGCATGGAGAGCCGTAACAACCATGATACGAATAGTGACAACAACAGTATTAAAATTAGTGCCAACAAGAGGAACAACGTCAACATAAGCAAAAGCAGCAGCAGAAATAGCAACAGCAACAATAACATTGACGGTAGTTTAAACAACAAAAACAACAAGGACAACCATATGAACAAGGACAACCATATAAACAAGGACAACCATATAAACAAGGACAACCATATGAACAAGGACAACCATATAAACAAGGACAACCATATAAACAAGGACAACCATATGAACAAGGACAACCATATAAACAAGGACAACCATATAAACAAGGACAACCATATAAACAAGGACAACCATATGAACAAGGACAACCATATGAACAAGGACAACCATATAAACAAGGACAACCATATGAACAAGGACAACCATATGAACAAGGACAACCATATAAACAAGGACAACCATAATGACAGTTTGCGCGCGAACGGGGCGGAGTGTATCACTAATAAAGCTATCCCGCAGAAGGGTATTACCCTGCGGAACAGCACAAACGGGATGAAAAGAAAAATGACGAATGGAAGCATAGTTGACATACTTAACAGCTTACGAAATAACTCGTACACGGCTAACACATACATGGCCAACACGTACACGTCCAACTTGGACAAAAATTGTGGTACATCGTGTACATTGTTAAGCAAATATTTGCTTTGCAGTTATCAGGAAAATCCAACTGAGCATGATACAGGTGCAAGTATTAGTAACATACAAGATGGTGTTTCCCACGCTGATGATACCTCCCATGCTGGTAACGCATCCCAAGCCGACACTGATATGACGAACATTCATATGAGCAAGTTCAACTTATACAACAGCAACATTGAGGGTGCACATAGTAACAATTTGAATAGAAACACATTTGGAATGAGTACAAATAATTTAGGAGTAATAAAAGAGGGAAAAAACGAAGTGAATCATATTTACAATTATAAAGAGCGAAATAAGGAGTATCTAAACTCAATAAATTTATCTTTTAGTAAAGAAAAAGAAGAGAATGATAATGATATCAATAATGATAATAATTGTAATAGTAATAGTAATAGTAATAGTAATAGTAATAATAATAATAATAATAATAATAATAATAATAATAATAATAATAATAATAATAATAATAATAATAATAATAATAATAATAATAATAATAATAGTAATAATAGTAATAATAGTAGTAATAGTAATGGCAATAGTAATAGTAATGGCAATAGTAATAGTAAAGGCAATAGTAATAGTAAAAATATACTTATGCGATCTCTTCCCAATAGAAATACAGTGAGAAACACAAAATTTGACGAAGATTTATTTTCGAGAAATTTGATGCATTTTGAAGATTTTTGCTCATACAAATTAAAAAAAAATATCAATAATAATATTATTAACAATATATGTAATATGTATGAGGATAGAGGAAATTTGGATATTTTTATTAATAGGAAAAGACGAGAAGGTTTATATAAATCAAAGGAAGATTATACACAATCGAATTTAAGTAATTCTTTCTTTCCATCATTAAATGATGATCATTTTGAAGGAGAGAAATTATTTAAGAGACCTAGAACAAAATTATATAATAGTTCACAAATGGGTAGAAACAAATACCAGGATATGTTAAAATGTAAGAACAAAGAACAGGATGATACTTTATCTAATATACTTCTAAATCATCAAGATTTATTAATAAATAAAAGAGAAAAAATAATTATAAATAAAGAGGAAAATAGAGAGGAAAATAAAAAAGATATAATGAAAAAATATGTAAAAGATTTCTGGATACATAGTAAAAAAGAATTTTTTAATAAATATTGGAGCTCCTCGCTACATTTACAATATAATGAAGTAGAAAAATTAAAAGAATTGGTTCACTTTGAAAGGAGTGAGAATTATACAGTAGATGATATGTTTAGTAATGAAGAAATGATAACTGATGAGGAAATTTTATTAAAAGATTATGTAACAGATGAAAAATTAAAAAATTTTAGTCTAGATTTAATGGACGGATTTCTATATGATAAACAATCACTATACGAAAAAGAAATGATTGAAAACGAAAAAATTTTATCTCGTATATCATTTAATCATAAAAATTCAGACATTAATGTAGACAAGTTATTAAATCTGTTTCCTAGAGATTTTATGAAAAAATATAAAATTGTAAAAAAGTTAGGAGAAGGTGTATATGGAAAAGTATTTAAGGCTGAATCTTTAGAAGACTCATATTTACATTTTGCAGTAAAAGTGCTTCGATATTTTTGGCCTAATTTTAAGTATAAATTCGGATCAGAAGAATTTGCTATTAACGAATTTAACATTATGCGCATTTTGTTTCATCCTAATGTTGTATGCTTGTTAGATAGCTTTAGAGTACATACTTATAGAAAAGGAAAAGTAAAAACTCATCGAGGACAAAAGACAAGAACGGAAAATATGTCGGCAGAGTATGATTTTAGCTTCCAGAGGCATCGAAAAACAGAGAAGAATCAATTTTCTCCTTCTAAGGATACTATAGAAAGAAACAATAGGTACAAGAGTTTAGTGTCTAAGGGGTGCATAACTATTGAGGACTTAGAAAAGGATCTTGTAATGCATAGCTCGAATGCAGCAGGGGGAGAAGATGGAACCAAACTGATTTATCCTTCGATTCTCAGCAAAAATACAAGAGGTGTGAAGAAGAACAATGGTAGTATCGGCAGTAGTAAAGGACGAAGTAACAATAGCAATAGCGGAAACAACAACTGCAGTAACAATACCACTCAGAGTAGCAGTGCGAGCGGAAACCGCCTCAACAGCTGCTACGCCTCGTCTATCATTAGGAAAAAGGACTTGACTAAAGAACGAAGCACTCCAAAGAGTGGAAACGCACGCCGCGATGATCTGAGTGATGTACTAGGCTCAACCTATCATGTAAAAAAAAAAATGAAAATTGGCAGTTATAAGTGCAGTGCTCAGAAGAACCAACTAAATAAGGGAAAGAATCTTAGTATGGATAAACTAAAATTTAGAAAACATTCTAGAAAATTAAAAAAAATTGAAAGTAAAAATAATGATTATATTGAAAATTGGGACTTATTTTTAGTAATAGAAAAATGCGATTGTAGTTTAAATGATATTTTAAATAAAGCCAAAAAAAAATATTGTTCTTTTATCCAACATATTAAACAGTGTACAGCACAATATTTACCGAGTGAAAGAATAGATATGTCATATGATCATATATATAATTATGTAAAATATGTTTATTTGCCTTTAAAAAAAATAGAAAATCGCTGGTTCTATCCTGATATGCCTTCTCTAAGTGAAATACAAACAAAGGTTATTATATATCAAATGTTACAAGGGATAAATCATTTTCATAAAAAATTTATCATACATAGAGATATAAAGCCAGCTAATACACTTATCAAAAATATACATTATTTATCAGATGGGTTAAATGATTCAAAGGAATGGATAGTAAAAATTGCCGACTTCGGATTAGGAGTATATGATCATTTTTTAAAAGCAGAAACCAAAGATTGTAATATTATTACTTTACAATATAGACCTCCAGAAATATTATGTAACAGTTCTCTTTATAACTATTCAGTTGATATATGGTCTATCGGAATAACCATGTGTGAATGTTTATTAGGTTTTGTTCCTGTAACATCTAAATTTGAATCCTCTGTATTATTCAAAATTTTAGTTTTCAGGGGTATACCTGATGAAGATTTTGATAATTTATTAAAAAAAGAATTTATTGGAGAATTACCAAAATTTAAAGTTGATAGACTTAGAATGTTACAAATAATTTTTACTGATATTTATGGACGAAAAATTCTAAGTGATAATGGTATTGATTTAATTGACAAATTTTTGAGTTATGATTATAAAAACAGAATCACAGCTAATGATGCTTTGAAGCATCCATGGTTTGAAGATGTTCATTTGTACTTGAACGATGATTTGTTGAAATATTACAAGCGAAATGGTACCTATTACTTTTAGGCCGGGTGGCATAACTACTTGCGTTAGTTAGGTTAGTCGCATATCGCTGAGGTAATTAGTTGCTTTTCCTATAGGATTCATTTCTTTGGCTCCCTTCCCCCCCCTCCTTCCACAGTATTAAGCAGTATTTACAAACCATTACGCGTACGTATGTGTGTAAGTAGATATGCGTTGCGTGTATGTATGTATATATGTATGTATGTATATATGTATGTATATATGTATGTATGTATATATGTATGTATATATGTATGTATGTATATGTATGTATATGTATGTATATGTATAGATATGCGTGCAGCGTGTTAGGGAGAGGGGGTAATGCGTGGCGCACGGCTATTTCGGAGGCGCTTCCCTCCAGTTTGAGGTCATTGAAGGATGTGCATATTGCTCATCTTTTATTTTGTTTATACATATGTACGTGTATTTATTTCCTTCTTTATTTTTTTTTTTTTTTTTTTAATTTACGCTTATTTTTATTTTATCTTGCAATTGTTGTGTTGTTATTGACATTTGTTAAAGGTAAAATAAAATGAAGCACATTGGTACCATGCGCCCCACTATTTTTGTGTTCAATTATTTGTTTTTCACCCTCGCGTATCAGTCATCAGTTTGGAGAAGATTTGACAAAATTTACTCAAGTTCTAACCAAGTTAGGGGAAATTCAGGCAATTTTTGAAAAATTTCTTACCAAGTCAAGAGAAGTTCTAGCCATGCTAGTAGAACTTCTAACCAAAATTCATAGCAATATCCTTAAAATATGTGCTTTCCAAAACAAATAGACATCTTAATTATTTTATTTTTTTTTTTTTTATTTCTGAAGAAAAAACATATTATTCTTATTTTTGTTTTTAATATTTTAAAAGAAAAGCGTATTTTATTTTTTTTTTTATTTTTTTTTTTATTTTTTTTTTTATTTCCTTTTTTTTATTTCTTTTTTTTTATTTTTCATTTTCTACCTTTTATTTTTTATGTAATATTATATTTACATCACTTTGTAAATTGTGAAAATTATGATATCCTGGTATATATATTCATAAGTAAGAAAATGGCTCTTGCTTACATTTTTTTAAATCGCTAAGAGGAAGTCAGCTACATATAATAGCTGCATATGTGTTTTCATAATATATACACATGCGTGTAAGTATATGTAAAAGTTAATATGTAAATGTTAATATGTAAATGTTAATATGTACATGCTACTATGTACATGCTACTATGTACATGCTACTATGTACATGCTACTATGTACATGCTACTATGTAAAAGTTAATATGTAAAAGTTAATATGTAAATGCTAATATGTGCATGTGTGCACTCACATACATGTGCGCTTATGCGTGAAGCATCTTTTTTTCTATGTGCATTACTTTTTTTTTTTTTCTTTTTTTAATTTTATATGTAAATAAATTCTCTGGCTTCTACATTTTTTATATGTACATATAGGGGAAAATACACATAAACACCACACACATGTGTGTGTGTGAAGCTAGGTGTGTATATACAAGTACTTATGTATGTATACACCTTATTACAATTTTCTTATGAAATTTCTAGAATTTTCTTTTTTTTAAAAACTCAAATTATAAATCTGAAAATAGAGTTGAGTTAAATTCTCATGTTGTAAATGCGCATTCCACGTTAATGCAAATTTTGAACATATTTCCCAAGGAGGGTTCATTAAATGGACTGATCTTTTAAAAGCGAAATAACTCGCAAGCGTCTAGTTTTGTTTTATTTTAGTTTCATAAAGTGTACATGTTCACGTTTAGGATATACGATATTGTTTTAAATGATTCTTTTAACTGAAAAGGGAAGTTTCGTTGTTGTAACTTCGAGTAATACAAAGAAGAAAAAGTATAGTTTTTAAAAAGTAAAAGAAAAGATAAAAAAATATCCACTCGAGAAACGCAAAATGGGAAATATTTTAAATAGAGAAGAAGAATACATTGTCATGTGAGCTATCCGCTTTGATGGTTACGCATGTCCACGTGCACATTTGTTACCCAAAGGGAGGGACGTAGTGTATTATGGTCAAAAGGACAATGAGCAGAAACACGTCTAGCATTACACTTGTGGAGTGATTTTTGTTAAAATCCTTATAATTCTTACCTGTTAATTCCCATAATTCTTTTTTCGTTTTGATAGGCTCAGACTGTTCTTTGTTTGTGGAATTTTTAAAATTGTTGGAATCATCAGACAATAAATTATTAGAAGATTCAATAACATCATGGGATTCAATAATGTCTGGGGAAACTTTATCATTAGTAATAATATAATCAATTTGATTAGTAGTATCTATTTTAAAATTTTTTGTATTACATATGCATCTAAAATAGATGTATTTTATTTGTTTTTCCTCTAAGAGATTACCAATATTTTTGAATACAACAAAACGAGTTTCATTAATATAACTATCACTTTGTGGTAATTTTTTGTTTAAATAATAATATAAGAATGGAACCGATTTTGGAAAAATTTTATGTATTTGAATTTTTTTATTTGATGAATCTACTAAGGTTAAAGTACAAGGAGTAGATGTAACCTCATGTTCTGTTTGACATATCATACCAATATATGTAGTTTCAACAAATTCGTTTATTAAAAATTTTGTTTTCTCCTGATAATATTTATAATATTTATAATGTATGTCGAAAAAGTCAGAGAAATTTATTCCAAGCACTTTCTTTACAGGAGTGATTATTCGTTGTAATCGTATATAGGCATATTTTATAGTATTATCCTCTACTCTTGTAAATCCAATTTTTATTGTTCTACTACTCGGTATATTTTGTGGTATTGTTAAAACTAAATGTTTATCGTCTACTTGAAGAAATTCATTAATATTAGATTGACTAAGAATAGAATATAATGATACATAAATATCATTATAAAGTATATTAGATTTTAATATCTCTTTATCAATTATCCAATTTTCATTAAAATATATTCTTATTTTACTTTTATTATAAATAAAGAAGTCGCATAAGTCTAATGAAATATTACATTCATATTCTCTATAATAATTTTCCAATGTTAAAGATATATTTAATTTTTCTTTATTATTCCCACTTTCAAATACACAAGTAGTACCTTTAAAATTAGCATATGTTAAAATATATCTATAGAAAAAAAAAGTATAAATGGTTACTTGTTCTTCCTCTACATTTTCTTCCTCTAAGTAATAAAGAGATGTTTTGTCATTTTCATACATTTCATTTGATATGAAGCACCCCTCTCCTATTTTAAATCTACTTGGAGTTACAATACTGAAACTCACTTCTTCGTTATTTGTAGGATTTACATCAATATTACTCATATTTACTGTGCACATGTTATTGACAAATGTATTCATCACGTACAGACTCCCTCCGGTCCTAAACTCGCACCCTGTACCCTTCATGCTCAGATTCTGCAAAGGAAAGAAGATGAACATATACATGAATGGGAAATGCATACGACGTTGAGGGGATGTGCATATACATATATATATAACAAATTGTGTAATGTGCATGCACGGAATGGTTAGCGTGCGAGAACGAACAAAATGAACATCATCCATAAACAGATGAGCACACACGAAATGGTCATTACTCGTGAAAAAGTTAAGCATACACGAAATTATCATCACACGCAAGTTAAGCACATGCGAATCAGGCAACAGCGAGCCCTTTTCCCAGAACTCTGGGTACTGTTATATTACCTCAAATACGGAGTAGAAATCCTTGTCTTTTTCGTTGTACTTTTTCCTGTAAGTGACTAGGAGCATTTGACCCCTCTGAAATAAGGATACTCTTGAGCAGGGTACATCTGAAAGTTGTTTGTTTATTTCGTTATTGAGAGCAAGAGAGTTAAAGGACCATCCGATGTAACATATATTGTCTTTTTGAAAAGCTATCGTTTGAAATATTTTATTGCGAAAGACGTATTTATACTTAGTAGTTTCAGTTTCCTTTATTACTTTATTTACTATATCACAAGTATATTCATGCTCGTTAACTTTAATGCACTTTAACTCGTAGAAATTGCTTTCATTAGTTTCATCATATAAGTTAAAATAAACAGAATCCTGCTTAAATTTAATATACATCTTATAACGACATAAAGGAATTCTTTTTTTTAAAATGAACTCAATAGAATTGTCATCTTTCATTGTTAAACCATAGTCAAAAGAGAAGGTACAAAGAATGTTTTCATTTTTATTTATTCCACAAATAAATAATGCTCTCCTGTTTTTATAAAAGTAAGTAACCTTACTAATTATATTTGCTTTATATTGAATATCGTAGTTTATGCTAATCTTATATGTATGAATAGATGGGTCAATATAGTTATTGAATGCAGTCACTCTAATATTCTGGTCGCAACTATATATTAATATTAACTTGTTCATTATATAGTCATCTATAAATGTAAAATAATTTATTTTTTCTGTTGTAAGCAGAACTTCAGATGGTACTCCCCATTCTAATTCATCAAGGAAAAATTTTCTTAATATTAACCCATTATGATCTTCTTCTCCAATAAAAAAACAATAATATAAAAAAAAGTCTTTATCTAAATCAATGAAACCGCTGTATTCGCAGTTGTACTGTGTGTCTATGTATAATTCGTCTTCATCTTTTCTGACAGGGTCAAATTTAACCAGATGTTTTGCAAAAAGGATTACCTTGCTCCAGAGGAGCGCAAGGATTGTTAAAAAGTAACTTACTTTGTTCATCTAGACAATTGGCTGACTTGTTGTAATATTTCCGATATTTCTGATGTTTTATATCTTTTCTACCTTTTCTTCTTTTTTATGACTTGTTTGGACTCTTTTTATTTTTTCTAGTTATTTCTGACTTTTTCAAATTTTTCTGACTTTTTCAAATTTTTCTGACTTTTTCAAATTTTTCTGACTTTTTCAAATTTTTCTGACTTTTTCAAATTTTTCTGACTTTTTCAAATTTTTCTGATTTTTTCAAATTTTTCTGATTTTTTCCGACTCTCTGATTTCTTTTCCTACAATAAGCGACTTGCACAAATGTTCACATGAGCAATATGCTGCACAATTACACAAAACTGACGAGGCTCTCTCGAGGTGGAAGCAAACATATTATCAACATGTGCTTCATTGAGACTTCAACAAAAATAGAGAAAATTTTTCTATCTTACAAGAGAAGAACCTCTTCAAAATAGAAAAAAAGTAAAAGATTATAATGAAAACATAAATAATGGGCAAAACTGATAATACGAAGGAGTTGGTACACTGAAAGCAGTCGTAAGCTCAACACATTGCTTTGCTAAGTGGTACAGGGGTTAGTAAGCACACACAAGCAAAAACGTACAAACACGATGGTTCAATTTGTTTACACCAGAATAATGCTACTTCAACAACTGATAGTATCAGTAAAGAGAGAAGAAAACATGTGAAATTAAGATACACTCAATTTGGTGCATGTGCATATTAATGAATGTAAAAGAAAACTAAAACAATGAAAACAATAATATAAACATAAATATCTTTGTAATTCACATGCAAGCCAATTTTTTTTTTTTTATTATTTTTTAAATGCATTTTTTCTGTTCATGCACTGGAATGGAAGGTTTCAAATGGTGAAAGGCCAGGAGATAAAAAAAAAAAAAAAAAAAAAAAAAAAAAATAGCAGAGCTTGTGAAAAATGAAGAGGTGTCACATGAGCATATAAGCGAGAATATTAATTGTGTCTTTCTTTATTTTTATATTACTGGTCAGGATATAATTTTATCGAGTTTTACACATATTCGCTTTTTTTTTTTTTTTTTTTTTTTGTTGTTGTTGTGTCTGTTGTTGTGTCTGTTGTTGTATCTTTTGTTGTATCTTTTGTTGTATCTTTTGTTGTATCTTTTGTTGTGTCTTTTGTTTTGTCTTTTGTTTTGTCTTTTGTTTTGTCTTTTGTTTTGTCTGTTGCTAGCGATTTTAGCTCGGCATGCACATGTGCACAAAGTGAAAACCTTTTTTTTTTTTAAAAGAACACATGCATTTTTTTTTTTTCTTTTTTTTTTTTTATGCATTCTTATTTTAATAGCAAAAATTGGAAAAAATAATTAACCCTTATTATTTTTTCCTTGACACCTTTTATCTTTATAAAAACATATGCCTAGAGGCATACTCCCGTCGTTTTACATTTTTGCATTATTTTTTAATTTTCGAACGTTTGAAATATAAAAGCCTGAGCGAACAAAATTCATGTAACAGTAACATTGTTAACAAAGTGTGTTAGAAATTAATGATTTTTATGGTAATGAACCGAATACCCTCTAAACGAAAGTGAAGTGTACATCCTTTTTTTCGGCTTCTCCTCTGCTCTCTTCAAAACGTTCACCAGGTGGGTACACGCGTACAAAAGCACACACAAAATAGACGCAAAACAAACGAGAAATAAACGCAAAATAAATGCAAAATAAACTCAAAATAAACTCAAAATAAACTCAAAATAAACTCAAAATAAACGCAAAATAAACGCAAAATAAACGCAAAATAAATGCAAAATAGACTCAAGATAAACGCAAAGTGAACACAAATAAAAATTTTACGTACACATGCATATATAAATACGGGATAACCATTACGCCCACCCATGTACCATTTTCACTCAAATAAAGCATTTGCGCTTATAATAACATGCAGCAAGAAACGACTTGATAAATAATGAGGATCAGTCCTTTCAACAAAGTGAAGGTAGAATTTCTGTCCGGTGTGCACTTCTTAAAAATTGTAACAACTGTTATTATATGAACTTTTTTCTTTAAATTTATATAGTGGCAATCATAAATGTCTAATTTTTTTTTACAAATAAATTTTACCACATGGAAAGGGAAACGCTTACAATTGTTACGATTAATCATAAGGCAAAGATAAAAATATTTTAAAAAAGCATGCAATAGTAGTATAGCATAAGTAGTCTACTCATATCAGACAATTCTATAATAGTATAAGTGGACGGGAAGGTACTTAGTAATAATCATTTCTTTTAAAGGGTTTTTGCTAATACATAATTTTAGTCATATTGGTACTAAAAAAAAAAAAATAAATAAAAAAATAAAAATAAAAAAATACGTTATAATTTTTGTGTTCTCTGTAAATACTTTTTTTTTTTTTGCCTTACATAACTTGTTCAGGTAAAATTGATAAATTGAAAAGGTAATAACAAAAAAAAAAAAAATAAAAATACATAAAAAAATTATAAAAAAAAATTTCTATTATTCACCTAGTACACCCTTATAGGTTTTCCTAATTTACCCTTTTTCGACTTATTCTTTTATAGACTCCTTCAACTCTTTCTCGGTTACTTCATTTATTTGCTTTTTTTTTTTTTTTTTTTTTTTTTGGTCTTCTAATGAATTTCCTATATGTGTGCATATTGCTGCTTAATTCCTATTAATTTATAAATGATATGTAACTACCCCATTTATCCTTCTTTTTGCGTATCTAATGAGATGCATATATGTATATATATTTGTGGATGCGATTTCAAATGGATGCATATATATGCATGTACTTGTGTGTGAAGATGTACTTATGGGAACACATTATCCCCGATAGGGTCAAATACTTAACTCACAATACACTAGAGTTTGCATGTACACAAAAAAAATACTAAGCACTATGTGAGGTTTAACTCTTTTTATAATTGTCTCGACAAGCGTACGAGCTTAGGGGGAAATGATAACAAACTAGAGCTTTCGCATGAGTAATATTTATCACTCAAACGTTTAGAAGTATATATATATATATATATATATATATTTATATGTATTTATATGTATATAAATTATTATATTTTTTTTTTTTTATGTTAAGAATAAAATAGTGAAACTCCTCTGTTAACGTACCTTTTCAAAGGTTTAAAAAAGGAAGGTGTAGGTAAGAATCTTGCCAAAAATTTAATGTTCCTTGTTCGCCTGTCATTTGAAAAAAAACAAAAAAAAAAAAAAAAAAAAAAAAGCATGTACACTTACATAAACTAATGTAACGCTACATAAGTATACCGACTCACCTTAATTTTTTTTTTTTTTTTTTTTCTTTTTAGCTAAAGCATTTCTGTGGTTTTATTAATATTATTAAATAATATCTTTTCCCTTTTTTACAAAACTGAGGAGAAATATTTTCTGTGAGTGTACTGTACATTTAAATACACAAACAAATTGCAGTAATCGTTAATATGTATATATGCATATGTACGTATATGTATGTACATGTATATAAATGTATTTATATCCGTTTAGTCGAAAGGAAGCTTGGTGAATATTCATATAAGAAAAAGTGAAAGAGCGTTTTTCCAAAATAATAGCTAAACTATTTTAATGAATGTACCTTATACTAGTGCGAAATTTTTAAGGCTCATCACAGACGCAGGTATATACTGGTATACTTCAAACGGGCATGCAAATAAGGTGTACTTGTTAACTCATTTATCAGACGCATTAAGAGTGCAGTGCAATTGTGGGAGTTAAAAACGAACCGTTTGCTTCCTCAGAAGAAAGTTGTTTTCATCATAAAAAGAGGTTCCGTTGTTCTAGAAGAGTACACTTTTTTTTGTCATCAAGAACTGTGTGCTGCTTAACAGTCGTGTTCTGCTCAACATCTGTGTGTTTCTTTCCATTTTTTGAGGGCGTTGTTTAGTTTCTGTTCCCATTTCATAAGTAAAGCACAGAGCGTGTGTGCATATTGCAAGAAAAATTGATAGAATGGCTGGTTTGAGTGCAGGTTACGACTTATCTGTGTCAACATTTTCCCCTGATGGTAGACTATACCAAGTTGAATATATTTACAAATCCATAAATAATAACAACACAGCATTAAGTTTAGAATGTAAAGATGGTAATATATGTTGTTGTATAAACTCAAATCTGGAAAAAAATAAGATGATTAGAAAAAATAGCTATAATAGAATTTATCATATTAACAATAATATTATTATGACTTATGCAGGTTTAGATGGTGATGCCAGAAATATTATTGATCGTGCAAAAAGTGAAGCCAATAATTATTATTATAATTTTCATACGAACATACCACTACATATTTTAGCTAATCGAATTTCGTTATATATCCATGCTTATACGCTGTATTGGCATTTACGACCATTTGCTTCCTCAGTTATAGTTGCTTCTTTTGATAAAACGGAGAAGGGTAATACTCAGAGGAGTGGATGTGTGTTAAGGAGTTTTGTACGTTACATGCACGTTTGACACGATTGTACGCAGTGTGCGTATCCGTTTACATGTACCATGTGTATACTTCGTTAGTTTTATGCCCGCTAAGAAGCCTAGAGTGGGCAATGCAACACAGCATAGATATATGCATATACATACGTACATATATATGCATGTATATATGTGCACGTTTGTATGTGCTTTTGTTTTATTTTATTTTATTTTGTTTTTTCCTCTTTTCATTTCTTCTTACTTTCACCATTCCCTCTTTTCATCTTATTATTTTTTTTTTTTTTCCAGGAGAAATATACTGTATAGAACCTAACGGGGCGTGCTACAAATACTCAGGAGTAGTCATAGGAAAAAACAAGGAAATGTTTAAAACAGAATTAGAAAAGAAAAATTATAAAAACATAGAAGTTAAAGAGGCCTTAGTTGATATATACAAATTTATCTTAACAAGTGATGACCATATGAATAAGGATAATTTGCCATACTTAGTTAACTTCTCATGGGTATGTGAGGCATCATCATATGAGTTTCAAAATATTGAAAAGGAAATTTTAGATGAAGCTATTAACGCTGCTGTAGATTCAGTGGAGCAGTTAAATCAGTAAGATCATCCATCCACGTGGAGTTATAATAAGCGCAAATGGCATGCTTGCATATATATATGTACATATATGTGTATATATATACATCTTTGTACAAGTTTAATTGTATATGTGTGCATGACCATGTGTTTCCCTGTATTAACATGATATGAACATATGTACACCTGTGTGTGGAATTTTCAGCGCTTTGATTTCATTTTATATTACTTTATTTTATGTTTTATTAAATATGCAAGTTAATACAATGGAAGATACAGTGGAACTTTTTTAATTAATTTTGAATTGTAATGAAAAAAAAAAAAAAAAAAAAAAAAAAAAAAAAGCCTGTACAAGTAAGGTTTTTATTAAAATAGGAAAAGTTGAGAGTTTTAAATGGCACACACACACCACATATGACTAAGATAGATTGTTCAACTTAGTGCACAGGAGTTTACAGGTATTTATATGCACTTATACGTACATATACGAATTTATCGTATTAATAGGTATGTATACGTATTAATGTAAACTTATATATCACCTTTTATACTAGTTTTATTTCCATTTCAAAGAGAAAAAAAAAAAAATTTGAATAAAAAAAGGAAAAATTTGTGCTCTGCATTAATTTTCGCATTTTTGAAATACATTCAGTTGGACTTAAATAATATAACAAAAAATAAAAAAGCATATTGGAATAAAATAAAATGGATAAAAAAGGAAAAAAGGAAAAAAGGAAAAAAGGAAAAAAGAAAAAAAGAAAAAAAGAAAAAAAGAAAAAAACAAGGTGTCTTTGATAATGCTCTTACGATTATTCAAGTGTAACATATGCTCATTAGCACATATACCAACCCACGTTAGCAAACTGTCCAGAACGCTTTAAATGTGTAAATATTTTTGTACATTTACATATATCTGTGTATATTTACAAATTCCTATACATTTGTATACGTTTAAATATGCATTCATCCAGTCCGCTTTTGTAAATTCTTGAAAGGAAAAAGCTTCGCTTTTCTGTGTTGGACATTTGTTATTAATAACGGCATTTTTCAATTTTTACATTTCACTTTTTCTGTTTTGAAAATTTGAAATATCGAGCGTTTTGTGTTTTAAGCATTACGTTCCGTTTTTCAGTTTTTGCATTATTTCAATTAGTTTTCATATAAATAGGTTTTAATTTTTATTTTTATCTTAACTTTCATTTTATTTTTACTTTAATCTTTTTCGGCCTCCCGATTTATACACATGACCACAATTTGTTGAGAACTTCCTGAATATGTCATGGCAAAGCTTATTTCACATTTTTACTTTTTCACATTTTTACTTTTTCATATATTTACATTTTTACATTTTTACATTTTTACATTTTTTCATCTTTACATTTTTACATTTTTACATTTTTTCATCTTTACATTTTTACATTTTTTCACCTTTACATTTTTACATTTTTTCACCTTTACATTTTTACATTTTTTCATCTTTACATTTTTACATTTTCTCAAAAAAGAATTTTTTTTTAATTTTTTTTGATTTTTGATTATTTTTTAATTTTTTTAAAATTTGGAAATATTCGAATTAAAACGTTGAAGTTATGAGGATTGAGGTAAATGTGTTTTTGCGTATACATGAACGAACTGAACATGTTGAACGTATTGAACGAATTGAACGATTTGAACAACTTGAAGCAAAACCAGTTCATGTGAACGTACGAAAGAAGAAAGTATAAATGAGCCTGTGAGGAAAAATTAAATAAATTATCCTGTTGTACAGTAACCTACTTATAAAGTCAAGTTTGCAAAAACGTACAGTCACTTAGCCTGTTTTTATAACTCAATACAAAACTAATTATTCAAAAAAAAAAATGAAAAATTTGTATGTAATACTTTTGATTTACAACAACATGTAGTGCAGCATTATTGTATTTTGTTTCGATTTTATTTGAAACTTTTGTAAAACCTGAATTGTTCAGAAAATAGCGTCCATTAGGGAGAAGTGTAATTAAGCATTTTTATTTTTTTTTTAATTCCTATAGCCATTAAGTGTACCCAAGTTTTTGTCATTGCTTATATTTTAACATTGCTTATATTTTGCAATTGATTATATTTTGCCATTGCTTATATTTTAACATTGCTTATATTTTAACATTGCTTATATTTTAGCATTGCTTATATTTTAGCATTGCTTATATTTTAGCATTGCTTATATTTTAGCATTGCTTATATTTTAGCATTGCTTATATTTTAGCATTGCTTATATTTTGCCATTACTTATATTTTGCCATTGCTTATATTTTGCCATTGCTTTTTATTTTTCATTTCCTTTATCTTCTTTTTTTTCTTTTGTTTTATGTTTTCGTAATAGTAATTGTGCTGTATTTATATATATATTTATACATGTACATATACTTATATATGTACATGCACGCACGTGTATTTGTGTGTACTGAAGCGTAGTAATAAACGCATACAGTACCGATTCAGAAGAGCGTTCCAATGAGCTACTTGATGACCATACAAATTTTATTTTTTTTTTTTTTTATGAACATTGTGAAAATATAGTGAACATCTTGAAGAAACATAAGAGAGCAAAAAAAAAAAAAAAAAAAAAAAAAAAATCAGTTGCTTTAGTAAAAATGAATATAATAGACGAATATGACTTAGATATGTATAAAAATATTGTTATGTCGAATAACTGCAAAGATGAAGACTTGCTCTGCATTTTTAATACTTCTAGTTTTCTGAACACGTTATGTTTCTTTATTTTTTTTATTATGTTCTTATGGGCCCTCGCAATTATATCGAGATATTACACTTCCTACAGTATTATAAAGTATTTAAAAAATAGAAAGGTAAGATGGACGTGCGTATATTCATCTATGTGGTGTGCTCGCCTTTGCATAGATGTATACATGTATGTTGTGTGTATATTTGTGTTGAGTGTATATTTGTGTTGATTGTATATATTTGTGTTGAGTGTATATATTTGTGTTGAGTGTATATGTTTGTGTTGATTGTATATTTGTGTTGATTGTATATATTTGTGTTGAGTGTATACATGTATGTTGTGTGTATATTTGTGGTGAGTGTATATTTGTGTTGATTGTATATTTGTGTTGATTGTATATATTTGTGTTGAGTGTATATATTTGTGTTGATTGTATATTTGTGTTGATTGTATATATTTGTGTTGAGTGTATATTTGTGTTGATTGTATATTTGTGTTGATTGTATATATTTGTGTTGAGTGTATATATTTGTGTTGATTGTATATTTGTGTTGCACCCGTTTGTGTGTTTATTATTTGCTTTTAATTATTTCGTGTGTATTATATCCTGTTCATTTTTGCTTGCATATTTGCAGTGCCGCCCTCATGTGTGCCTTTATTTTTTTCCCTTGTTTCTCAGGCCATATACATGAAAAACATGTCGAGGCATATCAACGAAATAAAGATGTTATGCAGAAGCCATGTAAACGATATAATAAGGATTAAAAAAAAGATAACACCGAAGAATGTGAAAAAGATAAATTTGAATATAAGCATAAATAATAACATACAACTCTTTAAAAATTATCTTAGTTCGAGTTGTAATGATTTGAACAGTATCTATAAATATTCTATTACATTTACTTTTTCTTCCAAGAATTCTTTGTATATAAGACTGTTTTGGGGCGTCTTATTAAATGAAGTAAATGAAATGATACAGGAAAAAACTGAATCGTATAGAAATTCGACAAATGGTCAGAATACTGTTATATGTATAGACAATTTTAGGAATTTTTTTAAAGAGGGCTTTAGCAAATCAATACCAAGTAAAAGAACATCAGATGCAACTACATTTTTATTAGATAAACAAAAAAGTGATTACTACTCTAGTTCGGAGGAAGACTCTTTAATCGATTTTAGTTCTTGCTTTTATAAAACCTCCAATTCTTTTTATACCAGTGGTAATAACATTACGTATACTATGCCCTATGACGAAGGCTTTTGTGTAACAGAAATTTTAAGTAGAATTGAGCGTGAGAAGAGGAATAATAATAATAGTAGTGGAAGTGGTGCTGGCAACAATTATGGCAGTAGCTATAGCAGTGGCTACAACTGTGGTTACTACAATGAGTACAGAAATAACTACAACAATGATAACAATAGTAATAGTAACAGCAATGTGGCCGAAACGAACGATAGGCAGAGGGTAAGCCATGTTGATTCGATAGAAAGTAAAATTATGAACAGTAATGCGATAGATGAACTTGTAAGGATACCCTTAATAATAGTCCTGAATGATATTTGTCCAAATGAGGAATATTATTTAAATAAATCATCTTCATCATGTAGTAGTAGTAGTAGTAGTAGTAGGAATAATAGAAATATGAAAGGAAAGAACAACCATTCTAATGCACTAATAGTTTTAGTAGACTTTAAAAAAATGAAAGACAAGTATAAACCTTATATAATAAAAGATATCTGCATATTAAATGAAAACATATCTTCATCATCTATGCAAAAAAGTAAAAAAAAAAAAGATTTATATCAATTTGTGGATATATTAGACATATATGGACATGAAGAACATGATAAGGAATGTTTGATATGTATGACTTCATATAAAGATACCTTGTTGATGCCATGTAGGCATTCTTCTTTCTGTTACGATTGTATGAAGTCTTTAAGGCAAGAAAAATGTCCAATATGCAGATGCCTCTTCACTTCCTTTATTAAATTTCCTTTAAAGAATTTGGACAAGGGTGATGTCAATTAGCTCAGTGTGTGGTGCATGTTACTACCGTTGTGTGTGCAGATTTATTTCGTTCTCTTTTCCACACCCATATGTTGTACAGAAATGGGGAAGAAACACGTTCACGTTTTTGTGTAATTTAGCTATCCTGTGCTTTATTATTTTTTTATTTCGCATGTGGACATTTTTACATGTAAACATTTTCACATATTCACATGTTCATGTTTTTACATTTTCACATATTCACATGTTCATGTTTTTACATTTTCACATATTCACATGTTCATGCTTTTACATTTTCACATATTCACATGTTCATGCTTTTACATTTTCACATATTCACATGTTCATGTTTTTACATTTTCACATATTCACATGTTCATGTTTTTACATTTTCACATATTCACATGTTCATGTTTTTACATTTTCATATTTTTACATTTTCATATGTTCACATGTTCACATAATATGACATAACATTTTTTTCGTTCTTAAAAGAGCAGCTGCCCTTAAAGCATTATTGCTTTTTTTTCTTCATCTTGATTGAGACCTTTTTTTTGAAAAAACTGTATTTTTTTGCGTGATTAAAAAAGCTAAAATTTTTACGTTAATTTGTTATTATTCAGTAAGTTTTAAAATATTAAAAATTGTTATTGGCTTGTTTTAAGTAGTTGTGGTTCGATTTTGTCTTTCCAGTTTTCTTTTATATTTTATTTTGTTCATTATTCATAAACGATCGTTTTTGCATTTTGCGATTTTATTTTGCATTTTTACTTTATTTTTTTCTTTCCTCCAATTTGATTAATAATATAAATGTAATAAAAAATAAAATGAACAAGACAGGTAATAGTGGGTTTAAAAAATCAAAAAGGTTACAATTATGTACGCACACGCAAAAAAAAAAACACACATATAAATATATATGTGCATATATACATATATATATATATATATATATATACATACACTTACACTTACACTTACACAATTAAACAAGTTCATATTGCATGTACATCGCGATATATAATAAATGGAAAAATTAAAGGAAGATTTATATGTAATTATTGTGAACAACATGCGGTTCTTCAAAGCGGTTGGACAGTCAACAAATGTGTATATATATATGTATGGGTATATACATATATACGTATATATATACATACGTACACGTGTGCACTGCGCAACTCATAAGACCTAAAAAAAGAACCCTAGAACTTTTCCTCCCGTATGTTTTCTTCTTGCCTCTTCATGATCCATTATTCCATAAGGTGTCGTTAAAATTAAATGTCCAAAAAGTCTACTTGGTAGTATGCTCGTTATAATTTTTTCGATTTCTTCCAGCTTCACGTCATACCTGCACGTGTTCATAAAGAAAAAAAAAAAAAAAAATATATATATATATATATAATATATATATATATATATATGGCTATCTTCCCATAAGCATTAGGGATATCCATAAACATGTACATGACAGGTGCGCACATATACAGTGTTTGTATACGTAAACATATATATAAATTCACACACACATGTATAAATATGTATGTATACATATTTATACATGTATGTACATTTGCACCTCTGTGCTTATTACCTTGGTGATATGACGGCGCACTTGTTTATTCTCCCTAATAAATTGACCACAATTTTACCTGACCTGTGGTCATCTACTATTTCAAAATTTCCAATATATCCCTTTTTTTGCATGTACTGTAAAAACCTTACAACAACTTTTGATGAAGGTCGTATTAAAACTTGTCGTCTCCCTCTCTTCTCAGCATTGTTTATTGTTTTTAAGCAGTCGGCCAATACGCTCATGCGAACCATCTGTTTTATTGAAAAAAGAAAAGAAAAAAAAAAAGGAAAAAACAAATTATAAAAATGAAAGAAGAAAAATCCAAACGTGAAAATATTATTGCCATGTCAGGTGGTATTTTGTACGTGCTTATATATAGGTGCATGCGGTTGAGCAAAATATAAAATAGGTTTATAATCCCAGTAGAAAGAAAAAAAAAAAAAAGAATGTAGCCTTGAACAATAAACTTTCAAAGAAATTTTATACGGAAAAAAATATTTCCACGTACAGAACTGCTCAAAGTACACTACGCAATTTGCCACTGCGGCATGCAAAAAACAAATCAAACAAAACAAACAAAACAAACAAAACAAACAAAACAATTGTTATGTTAAGAAAAAGATTACGGAATAAAATATTTCGTTCTTTTTTTTCATCTATTTTCACCTAATATATTTCATTTTTTCCATTTTTTTCGAATTTTTTCGCATTATACCTTGCTTATACGTTAAGCTTCTTTTTCGAGATATTCAGAAAAAGTAATTGCTGATAAAAATAAGTAAAAGGATATTCAAAATAATTTGGGCTTCTTAATATTCAAGAGGTATCAATACGGGATTGTTTCAAAAATTATAAAAGTTTAAGAAATGTATTTGGTTATAAATATATTTTTATATGTTTTAATTATTTAATTTTTTTTTTTTCCACATTTATTTTTTTAAAGTTTTTCAAAAAACTGCATTATTAAATATGTACATGTATACATGTATAGGTATATGTATATGTTTATGTAAATATAAATGTACGTAAAAATTTTCTTTTATATATTTTAAGCATTCCATCAGTTGTGCCACTCCATTTTGCACTGACTATATTTGGTTTAAACGGTATTTTATTTTTTTTTTTGACTGCAAGAAACAATAATAAGAATTTTAAGCAAACAATATTTTTTGTATGTGAGGAGGGAAAGAGCAAACAAAATAAAATAATTATTACGATAAAATGAAAATACACTTTAAGGTAAAATTTGGAATTGGTACGTATGTTCTTGTTCTTCTTCTTCTTCTTCTCCTTCTAATTATTATTATTATTATGCTTTTTTTTTTTTTTTTTTATTTGTTAAAATAAACTTGTTATGTAGTAAACGATTAATGAACAGTTAATGGGCTAAGATGAAATAAGCACCTCGGTAATAATATTTTTTTTACCTGCGTGTGAAGTCAAACCTCTACCGCACATATATACATACATATGTTTATTTATACATATACATATATACATATATACATACATATGTTTATTTATACATATACACATGCGAATGGTCATCTCTTCATCGCTGATATTACATCTTAGTGTTATTTAAAAAACATATCACCATTTTCATTTTTTTTTCATTTTACCTTAATTAAGATCAAAAAAATGTAACACTAAAAATACGACAAAATATGTACTAATGCTATATATATCTTTATATGTATTAACGTATGTAAGCTTATGAACTAAGGGTGCTAAATTGGCTTTATTTTTTAACGTAATTTATGCTAATGAGAAAATGATCAATCTATGTATACATATGTATATATGTACACATAAATATGCATAAACAGGTATACACAAATATAAACTCGTATAAATAGGTATATACAGGTATAGATACATGTATATACATATTTGTTTATAAGTGTACGCATACACATTTACAACTCACCTTACCTGTGCATGCACCTTTTCACCAGTGTACATTTGTAGAAAAAAAATTTAAATCATAGTTTATACATTTCCTTTTGGACATACTTTAATATGTACTTGTTTTGCGCGTTCTAATGATGAAGAGTGAGAAAAGAAGTGCCAGGAATGGTTGTAGGTAAGACTGTTTAAATAATAAGCTTACAACTTAAATATTAAAAGGGGCATGCGTATAAGTATAAACTTTTATATGTATTTGTATATAAGTACATATGAAAGACAATTTTAAAAAAGTTTATCCTAGGAGGTAAAAATTTAAAAACAAAAAAAAAAAAAAAAAAAAAAAAAAAAGTTTACATAATGCGATGGAGAGTAAGTAATGCAAGGTATAATACGCTGTATACAAAAGAAAATACATTTAACTTTGATAACATATAAAAAAAAAAAAAAAAAAAAAAAGCATAGAAGAGCATAACATAGCAAACGTAAATGTATAACATAACAACATCCTGTACTTACATAATTCATTTAACATAAAAAAATAAAAATAAAAATTAAGGTGCATTTTTTTTTTTTTTTTTTTTTTTTTTTTTTTTATTCCCACATAACTGCATAACATTTTCCTGTTTATACTGTTACATCCTGGACCTCTTACTTTATTATTATATATTATTTTGACAAGTTAGTCCTTTATATATACTGTGTAAATCTCATGTTGCACATTTTCCATATACTGGGTTTCATTATATATATAAGTATATATGTGAGTTTGTGCATATGTGAGTTTGTGCATATGTGTGTTTGTGCATATGTGTGTTTCGCTGCAAGAACTGCCTATGTCGTTGCATCTTTTCTGTATACATTTTTTCCCCTGCCCCTTCTTACAAAATTGTAAAAAATTATTTCCATCTCGTAAATGCATACAATGAGTAATTAATGTAATGCATAGGCAAATTCCGATTCCTGTCATTACTTGGCATTCTTGCGTAAGTACGTATATATATGTATATATATATATATATATATGTATATATATATGTGTTTGTGTGTGTGTGTGTGTACATACACGCACATGCGGGACTGCGCAAGAACTACATATCATACGACTAAACATTTCTCCTTCTGACTCCTTCTTGAGTTAATTTTTCGGTCAAGTTACCAGTAATTTGTGTTAAGTGATTAGTAGCTGTCTGGCTAATTTTATGAACAGTATCATCTATAGTTTTTTCATGTTTTAACAAAATCGGTCGTATAATATAATTGTATACTATTTCTGCTCCTCGTACTTGAGGCATGTACAAATATAAAAGAAAAAGCAATTTTATTAAATAATAGAAAGGAACCCAAAATAAAATAATGTCAATTAGATATTCAATAAAGAAGAATAATGAAAAGACAACCCAGTAGGTTAACCATAGTTTTGTTTCATCTTTGCTCTGTGATTCTACGGCCTTGAATGACTGGTATGCTGCAATTTTGAAGATAAGCATGCAAGGGAAAAATGGTAAATTAAAAAATGGAAAAATTGTACGCGTAATTTGTCATTTAAATATTTGCGCAGATATACATGAACATGTTCATATAAACATACATATATATTTGTAATGCGTATGC